>NW_028225179.1:28123047-28428047 GCF_052327205.1 Somniosus microcephalus | reverse complement strand
GAGAGAGGCAGAGAGAGAGGGACAGAGAGAGAGAGAGAGACAGAGAGTGAGAGGGACAGAGAGAGAGAGAGTGACAGAGAGAGAGGGACAGAGAGAGAGAGGGACAGAGAGAGAGAGGGACAGAGTGAGAGAGAGAGACAGAGAGATAGAGAGACAGAGAGAGACAGGGACAGAGAGAGAGAGGGACAGAGAGAGAGAGAGAGAGGGACAGAGAGAGAGGGACAGAGAGAGAGGGGGACAGAGAGAGAGGGGGACAGAGAGAGAGGGGGACAGAGAGAGAGAGAGACAGAGAAAGAGAGAGAGAGGGACAGAGAGAGAGAGACAGAGAGAGAGAGAGGGACAGAGAGAGAGAGGGACAGAGAGAGAGAGGGACAGAGAGAGAGAGGGACAGAGAAAGAGGAGTACAGAGAGAGAGGGACAGAGACAGAGAGAGGGACAGAGAGAGAGAGAGACAGAGAGGGAGAGACAGAGAGAGAGAGGGACAGAGAGAGAGAGGGACAGAGACAGAGAGATAGAGGGGCAGAGAGAGAGAGGGACAGAGAGAGAGAGGGACAGAGAGAGAGAGGGACAGAGAGAGAGGGAAAGCCAAAGCAGATTAGAATGTTACCGGGCCCTAAAAAGAGAATATAAACTGGCAGACTACCTCACGACCATCAGAGACACAAAACAGAGACAGACCCTCACCAGGTACAGACTAAGCGACCACCGACTGAAAATTGAAAAAGGCAGATACAAGAAATCCTGGCAGCCTAGAGAGAATAGAATATGCGATCAATGTCTGGCTGGCGAGGTTGAAACAGAAATGCATTTCCTCCTAAAATGCGAAAAATTCAACACATCAAGAAACATATTATTCAACAAGCTAAGCCAAACAACCCCAGATTTCAAGGAATTGGAAGATCTGTCAAAATTGAGATTAGTCCTAGGAGAAGGAGACAGACCATACCTTGGGGCTAAATATGTAACAACATGTCACAACCTGAGGACTGTTTAAAAGTAAGACTGTTTAAAATTAATATTGAACGTACCAAATGAAGTAGAAAGACTGTTTAAAATTAATATTGTTTAAAAGTAATATTGTATATACCCAACAAATGTCAAATCGATTGACACCTACAGAATGTTGGAAAACTACCTTTTTGCTATGTAAGCTTTGGCAATATGGTTCTCTGTAAACTTTCATGCCAATAAAGCATTTGAACTGAACTGAACTGAACTGAGAGAGAGAGAGAGAGACAGAGACAGAGACAGAGAGAGGGGGACAGAGAGAGAGCGACACAGGGAGAGAGAGACAGAGAGAGAGAGAGAGAGAGAGAGAGAGAGAGAGAGAGAGAGAGACAGAGAGAGAGAGGGACAGAGAGAGAGAGAAAGAGAGAGAGAGGGACAGAGAGAGAGAGGACAGAGAGAGAGATAGACAGAGAGAGAGAGAGAGAGGGACAGAGAGAGAGAGGGACAGAGAGAGAGGGACAGAGCGAGAGAGAGACAGAGAGAGAGAGGGACAGAGAGAGAGAGGGACAGAGAGAGAGAGGGACAGAGAGAGAGGGACAGAGAGAGAGGGACAGAGAGAGAGAGGGACAGAGATATATATATATATAGAGAGAGAGGGACAGAGAGATAGAGAGACAGAGAGAGAGGGACAGAGAGAGAGAGACAGAGAGAGAGAGGGACAGAGAGTGAAATGGACAGAGAGAGAGAGAGGGACAGAGAGAGTGGAACAGAGAGAGAGAGGGACAGAGAGAGAGAGGGACAGAGAGAGAGAGAGAGACACTAAAACACGCAAGGGCAGAACCTCCGGGGGAATATTGGTGTGGTATAAGGGAGAACTGGACAAACACATCTCACCGGTAAAACAGGGAAAATCACACGTATGGCTAAAACTAGATAAAAATATAAGAATAGCAAAAAAAGATGTTTACTTATGTGCGATCTACATACCTCCAATAGAATCGCCATATTTCGAAGAGGAGTTATTTGATACTCTCCACATGGAAATCAGCCATTTCCAGGCCCAAGGAAAGGTGATAATATGTGGGGACCTAAATGCAAGGACCGGTTGTGAACCTGACTTCATAGACCCACAGGGAAACAACCATGTGTTTGGCAAGACCCCTTTAGATGTCACACCAGCCATCGCAAATCGGAACAACCTTGATCGTGAAATAAATAAAAGCGGTAGGGAGGTAGTGCAACTCTGCCGAGCCTTAGGCCTGTACATAGTTAACGGTAGGTTCAGAGGGGACTCCCTAGGGAGACTCACATACTCCTCAAATCTTGGGTCTAGTGTGGTGGACTATACAATCACTGACCTGGACCCCTGCGATATCAACTCATTCACTGTCAGGCAGCAATCCCCCCTCTCAGACCATAACCAAATAAATATGTACCTTAAACTTTCTGCCCAAACTACAGACACGAAAAAGGAACCCAGTAAGCTCCATAAAATAAACCAGACATACAGATGGGCCCCAGACAGTGGAGAAAAATTCATCACAGCACTAAAGTCACCTGATATCACAAGTAAAATATCAAAATTTAAAGAAAACCCATACGAGATCACCAGAGATGGTGTAAACATGGCCATAGAGGATATAAATATGATCTTCCATGAGGCAGCTGTAAAAGCCGACTTTGTGAAACAGAAGAGGAAGCGTCACAAAAGACAAAATAAAAATAAGAAATGGTTTGACCACGAATGCAAAAATGCCAGAAAAGACCTGAGAAAAATATCAAACCAAAAGCATCGCCAACCAAACAATCCGGACCTACGTACTAGATACAATGAAACCCTCAAAAGATATAAACACACCATTAGGAACAAAACACAAAACTATACCCACAAAATACTCGAAGAAATTGAAAACTCCACCAATCCAAAACAATTCTGGGAAATGTGGAATAACCTGAGTACAACACAATTGCAAGCATTACCAATCCAAGATGGCGACATCTGGAGAACACATTTTGAAAACCTCTACAAAGACATCCCAATAAACGAAACAAACCCAAGTCAACATCAGGTCACAGAAAAACTCCACACATTAGAAGCAACAATTAAAGACAACCAAAACCCTCTAGACTCCCCAATCACATGGAAAGAACTGGCCACAAAAACAAAATCTCTCCACCTAAAGAAAGCCTGTGGCCCAGACAACATCAAAAATGAAATGCTCAAGTTCAGCAATATGGAGATGCAGGTTGCGGTACTCAAATTATTCAACATCATATTACGTTCAGGCTGTTTTCCCGATATCTGGTGCCAAGGACTAATCTCCCCCATATATAAAAGTGGAAACAAATCAGACCCAAATAACTACCGCGGCATCTGTGTCAACAGTTGTCTAGGGAAGTTATTCTGCAGTATTCTAAATAGTAGATTACTTGATTTTCTTAACAAACATAATATCCTCAGAAAAAACCAAATAGGCTTTCTTCCAAAACACCGCACCGCCGACCATATCTATACCCTTCACACCCTCATTGGAAAACATATACACCAAACAAAAAATGGGAAAATATTCGCCTGTTTCATCGACTTCATGAAAGCCTTTGACTCTATATGGCACGAAGGGCTCTATTATAAACTTCTTCAGTGTGGAATAGGGGGCAAAGTCTATGACCTTATTAAATCAATGTATCTGAAAAACAAATGCGGGGTCAAAATTGGAGACAAACGCACCGATTTCTTCACCCAGAGAAGAGGCGTCCGGCAGGGCTGCAATTTGAGCCCGACCCTGTTTAACATATACATAAATGAATTAGCAGACATGCTGGAGCAAAGCGAGTCACCAGGTCTCCGTCTCCTGGATGGAGAAGTGAAATCCCTGTTCTATGCGGACGACCTGGTTCTGCTGTCTCCCACAGAACAGGGATTACAGCAACAACTAGACCTACTCGACAAATACTGCCAAAATTGGGCTCTAACAGTAAATCTAAAGAAAACCAACATCATGATTTTTCAAAAAAGGCCCAGATGTCAGGAAAACAAATACCAGTTTACCCTCAGTGATACCACTATAGGACACACTATGAGCTACACCTACCTTGGTCTAACTATTACAGCATCAGGGAGCTTCAGCATAGCAGTGAATGCACTAAAAGAAAAAGCCCGAAGAGCCCTATATGCAATAAAAAGAAAATTCTACAACATCCAAATCCCAATCAAAATCTGGCTCAAAATATTTGACAGCATAATCCTGCCCATTGCACTGTACGGTAGTGAAGTATGGGGCCCGCTAAATCACCAAAGCTACACTAAATGGGAAAAACACACAATAGAAGCCTTACATGCAGAATTCTGCCGAAGCATCCTTCGCACCCAAAGAAAAACGCCAACAAATGCATGCAGAGCCGAACTAGGCAGATACCCACTGATAATAAACATCCAAAAACGAGCACTAAACTTCCTAAATCACCTCAAATCTAGCTCCCCAGACACCCTTCATTTCAAAGCCTTTCAGACCCAAGAGCTAAACCCAGAAAAGAGTCCCCTGAGTCAGCTGCTACTGAAACTAAGTACTCAGCCGGACCCTGACCAGCCCCAGACCAACACAGCCGTCCAAACACCAATCCGAGTGAACCAAATCATTAAAAAATGCAAAGAAACCTACCTGGAACATTGGAACAAAGTAACCGAAAGCCAAAGCAGATTAGAATGTTACCGGGCCCTAAAAAGAGAATATAAACTGGCAGAATACCTCACGACCATCAGAGACACAAAACAGAGACAGACCCTCACCAGGTACAGACTAAGCGACCACCAACTGGAAATTGAAAAAGGCAGATACAAGAAATCCTGGAAGCCTAGAGAGAATAGAATATGCGATCAATGTCTGGCTGGCGAGGTTGAAACAGAGATGCATTTCCTCCTAAAATGCGAAAAATTCAACACATCAAGAAACATATTATTCAACAAGCTAAGCCAAACAACCCCAGATTTCAAGGAATTGGATGACCTGTCAAAATTGAGATTAGTCCTAGGAGAAGGAGACAGACCATACCTTGGGGCCAAATATGTAACAACATGTCACAACCTGAGGACTGTTTAAAATTAAGACTGTTTAAAATTATTATTGAACGTACCAAATGAAGTACAAAGACTGTTTAAAATTAATATTGTTTAAAAGTAATATTGTATGTACCCAACAAATGTCAAATCGATTGACACCTACAGAATGTTGGAAAACTGTACCTTTTTGCTATGTAAGCTTTGGCAATATGGTTCTCTGTAAACTTTCATGCCAATAAAGCATTTGAATTGGAATTGGATTGAGAGAGAGCGAGATTGAGAGAGCGAGATTGAGAGAGCGCGAGATTGAGAGAGCGCGAGATTGAGAGAGCGCGAGATTGAGAGAGCGCGAGATTGAGAGAGCGCGAGATTGAGAGAGCGCGAGATTGAGAGAGCGCGCGAGATTGACGGTCACACCTGGTCTGCGCCTCCTCCCGATCTCCACCCGTCCACCTGGAGCCACAGCTCAGAAATCTTCCTCCCAACACCTGGGAACACAACCCGAAGCAAGCAGGCAGCGTGGAGTGAAAAGTGAGTGAGTGAGTGAGTAAGTGAGTGAGAGAGAGAGAGAGAGATTAAAGATTGAATCTCACCATCCCACATGGCACCAATGGAACAGCCGGCCTGATCTCTCTTCCATCCATCCATCCTTTCACCGGGACCGAGCCTGCAGCAGTGAGAGAGGGGCTGGGAGAGAGAGAGATTGAGACAGGACTCGCTCACACCAGAGAATCTCACACACACTAACACAGAATGGCCAAAGGGACCCGGTTCACACAGACACACAGACCAACATTCATTACCTGGACACTCAGAAATGGTTTCAACACTAAAGAGACACAAAATACTACATTACCTGAACACTTACTGTAAATTACAGTCAAAACAGCCACTCACCAAATATGAAAGCACCATCCCGCAGTCAGAAAGACTGAAACGCACATGGGTCAACCTTTTTAATAGTCCAGACCTGTCACTCAAACTTACCTCCTCCCACTCCACAGCCCCCCAACCTATCAGGTTGCTGCTTCCTCCACCTGAAGCCCGCCCCCCAGGTGTGGGTCAGTCCAAGTTGAGTCTGCCTATCTCCGGGGGGTGGGGTAGTCCTGGCCATGTGCTGGCCTCCCAAATGGTTCCTTCCTGTCTCTGGCCAACACTGCCCTTCCCCCAGACCCCTAACTGCAGGCAGACAGACACAGCCGAGGACTGATGGACCTTGGGGAGGCCTCCCTCCACTCACCTGCAACAGGGACATCACCCTCCCTGTCTGAGGCTGCTGCTTCCTCCCACACCCCCTTTGCTCAAGAAATCTTGTTTAATGGTTCTTATTCCCAGCTCCAATTCTGTGCTTGCCTACCTCATTCTGTGTGTGGCTGGCTCCCCTGCTTAACCCTGAGTTCCCTCAGCTTTCCCCTGTGCAGTGTGTGTTGTGCATCCGTTTATCTGTGTCAGCACCTGGACATATGCCGTGAAATGTGGGTCACCAGAACCAAAGATATGCTCAACTTCCAATACATATTTTTGTAACTCTCTCGCTTGTCCTCTGTTGGTTTATCAATGTCACTGCACTACAGGTAAATCTCTCGCTCGCCCTCTGTTGTTTTATCAATGTCACTGCACTACAGGTAAATCTCTCGCTCGCCCTCTGTAGGTTTATCCAATTCCAATTCCAATTTCCAATTTAAATGCTTTATTGGCATGAAAGTTTACAGAGAACCATATTGCCAAAGCTTACATAGCAAAAAGGTACAGTTTTCCAACATTCTGTAGGTGTCAATCGGTTTGACATTTGTTGGGTACATACAATATTACTTTTAAACAATATTAATTTTAAACAGTCTTTGTACTTCATTTGGTACGTTCAATATTAATTTTAAACAGTCTTAATTTTAAACAGTCCTCAGGTTGTGACATGTTGTTACATATTTGGCCCCAAGGTATGGTCTGTCTCCTTCTCCTAGGACTAATCTCAATTTTGACAGATCATCCAATTCCTTGAAATCTGGGGTTGTTTGGCTTAGCTTGTTGAATAATATGTTTCTTGATGTGTTGAATTTTTCGCATTTTAGGAGGAAATGCATTTCTGTTTCAACCTCGCCAGCCAGGTAACTAGTCACTGTACTACAGGTAAACCTCTCGCTCGCCCTCTGTGGGTTTATCAATGTCACTGCACTACAGGTAAATCACTCGCTCGCCCTCTGTTGGTTTATCAATGTCACTGCACTACAGGTAAATCTCTCGCTCGCCCTCTGTAGGTTTATCAATGTCACTGCACTAGCAGGTAAATCTCTCGCTCGCCCTCTGTAGGTTTATCAATGTCACTGCACTACAGGTAAATCTCTCTCTCGCCCTCTGCAGGTTGGACCTCTGAACCCCTTGGAGGAAATGCCGGTTTCCCGCGCATGCGCTGTGCATGCTGAAATCTGGCACTTCCAACAGGCCCACGTGTGAGTACCCTGTCCGTACTCACGCATTGGGACCGGAATTACTGGGCCCTTTACTTTGGAGGAGGTGAGTGGAGTCAAAGGAGAAGTTGTTAAATGTGAGAACAAGTTCAGCCAGGCGGAGGAGGGTGGTGGTGGATGGGGACTGGTTGGGCCTCTGTTCAAGGAAGAAGCGGAGCGCCCTCAGGCCATCCTGGTGGGGGATGGAGGTGTAGAGGGATTGTACGTCCATGGTGAAAATGAGATGGTTGGGGCCAGGAAACTGGAAACTGTTAAAGTATTAAACTGTTAAAGAACTTATCTCGTCCTATCTCGACTCTTGCCCCATGGAACTTATCTCTTCCTATCTCGACTCTTGCCCCATGGAACTTATCTCTTCCTATCTCGACTCTTGCCCCATGGAACTTATCTCTTCCTATCTCGACTCTTGCCCCATGGAACTTATCTCTTCCTATCTCGACTCTTGCCCCATGGAACTTATCTCTTCCTATCTCGACTCTTGCCCCATGGAACTTATCTCTTCCTATCTCGACTCTTGCCCCATGGAACGTATCTCTTCCTATCTCGATTCTTGCCCCATGGAACTTATCTCTTCCTATCTCGATCCTTGCCCCTCGGAGCTTATCTCTTCCTATCTCGACTCTTGCCCCTCGGAAATTATCTCTTCCTATCTCGACCACATCGTTTCAGCCTGTTCTTGCCCCACGGAACTTAACTCTTCCTATCTCGACTCTATTTTATCTCCCCTTGTCCAATCACTTCCCACCTACATCCGCGACTCTTCCGACGCCCTCCGTCACATTAGTGAACCAGATGGGTTTTTACGACAATTCGACAGTTTCATGGTTACCATTACTGATACTAGCTTTTTATTCCAAATGTATTTCCATTTCTGCCAGTTCTGAGTGAGCTGCCCTCTCTCACCCGGTGTGGTACTCAGCCCCACACAGAGAGCAGGAAGATCCCAGGCTCCATGACCGGCCTGTGCTAAGTGAGCTGCCCTCTCTCATCCTTTGTGTTACTGAGCCCCACACACAGAGAAGAAAGATCCGGTGCTCTATGGCCGGCCTGTGCCCAGTGAGCTGCCCTCACCCAGTGTGGTACTGAGCCCAACACACAGAGCAGGAAGATCTCATGCTCCATGCCCAGCCTGTGCCCAGTACCCACTGAATGGGGCCGGGCTTTCAGGCTGACGCCAGGGGGTTTGAAGAGTTGCCGCAACACCGCCACTGGCGGAAGCGGGGTACTGCAGCGTGACTTGTTTACATAGGAAGCTCCCATTGGAAACCCTGAGCCGGGGATTTACACCCGGGCCATGCAGGGATTCCCGGCCCCAAACCCCTTCTTCCCCTCTGGAGTTCCCCTGCTGGATTAGGAGCCAGGGCCGTGGGCTGGGACATTGCCTGCTGCTGGCACTCAACACTGATCCATCGGCGCCGGAACGCAGACAATCCCCGCCCACTGAGGAGGTCTGGCGACCAATCGGAGCGGCCGGTATGTGACTGGCAGCGCTCTCAACCAATCAGAGCGCAGCGCGTAAGATGATGGACCAATCACAGTGCGGCTTAGCACAGTGCAACCGCTTGCAGACATTGTGACGGACAGCTCATTGAACCAATCACTGGGCACTGCGGCCGCACTATGACCAATTGGAGCACAGTCATGTGGTTTATCTCCACTATTGGGGAGACCAAACGCAGATTGGGTGACTGCTTTGCGGAACACCTCCGTTCAGTCCATAAGGGGGACCCCGAGCTTCTGCTCACCTGTCACTTTAATTCACCGCTCCACTCCCACTCGGACCTCACCATCCACGGCCTCTTGCATTGTTCCACAGAAGCTCAGCGTAAGCTCGAGGAACAGCACCTCATCTTTCGATTAGGCACTTTACAGCCTTCCGGACTCAAGATCGAGTTCAACAATTTCAGATCATAACCTCAGCCATTATCATATGTATATTTTGTATCCACGTTTTTTGTTTGTGTCCTTTCTTCTCTCCCACGTGGCAGCTGTCTTTCATTCCGCCAGCACAATTTACACTTCATCTAGAGCCATCCTTCGTCTCTTTACCTGTCCCATTACCATCTCCTGCCTTGAAAATCTCTTGATCTGTCTGAACCTCTCCCACCTTCTGTCCTATCACAGGCCTTCCCTTTTGTTCTTTCATCCTCTCCCCCATTTCCCAGCCTCTACACTTGCTTAAAAATCTGTTCCATTTCCTGCTTTTTTCCAGTTCTGATGAAAGGTCATCGACCTGAAGCGTTAACTGTTTCTCCCTCTCTCTCTTCACAGATGCTGCCTGACCTGCTGAGTATCTCCAGCATTGTCTGTTTTTATTTGTGAATGGTCTTGTTCAGCCTCAGACAGTGTCCAGGGAGAGGGATGGAGTTGGTGGACAGGGAACAGAGTTTGTGGTTGGGACCGAAGACAATGGCTTCGGCCTTGCCAATATACAGTTGGAGGAAATGTCTGCTGATCCAGTACTGGATGTCGGACAAGCAGTGTGACAATTTAGAGACAGTGGAGGGGTCGAGGGATGTGTTGTGAGGTAGAGCTGGGTGTCGTCAGCGTACATGTGGAAATTGCCGCTGTGTTTTCATATGATGTCGCTGAGGATGAGAAATAGGAGAGGCCCAAGGATAGACCCTTGGGGGACACGGAGGTAATAGTGTGTGGGCAGGAAGAGAAGCCATTACAGGCGATTCTCTGCTTATTGTTAGAGAGATAAGAATGGAACCAGGTGATTGAAGCCCCACCCATCTGGTTGACAGAGGAGAGGCGTTGGAGGAGGATGGAGTGGTCAGTCATGTCAACGACTGTAGACAGGTCGAGAAGGATGAGGAGGGACAGTTTGACATGGTCACAGTCAATATGGGCCATTTCTGGGCTGTGGCAGGGCGGAGACCTGATTGGAATGTTTCAAATTTGGAGTTGCAGGAAAGATATGCATGGATTTGGGAGGTGACAACACGGTCAAGGAACTTGGAGAGGAAATGGAGGTTGGGGATGGGGCGGTAGTTGACTAGAACAGAGGGGTCCAGGGTGGATTTTTTAAGAAGGGGTGATGACGACAGATTTGAATGTGACGGAGACCAGGTAAGGCCTCACAGTGCCAGCGGGAAACTCGAGCGGCAGGGCGGGGCTATAAAACGCCCCAGAGACCAGGTAAGGCCTCACAGCATCGGCGGGAAACTCGAGTGGCAGAGCGGGGCTATAAAATGCCCCAGAGGCCAGGTAAGGCCTCACAGCATTGGTGGGAAACTCGAGCGGCAGAGCGGGGCTATGAAAGGCCCCAGAGACCAGGTAAGGCCACACAGCATTGGCGAGAAACTCGAGCGGCAGAGCGGGGCTATAAAAGGCCCCAGAGCCCAGGTAAGGCCTCACAGCATCGGCGGGAATCTCGAGCGGCAGAGCGGGGCTATAAAAGGCCCCAGAGACCAGGTAAGGCCTCAGAGCGTCGGCGGGAATCTCGAGCGGTAGAGCAGGGCTATAAAAGGCCCCAGAGACCAGGTAAGGCCTCACAGCATCGGCGGGAATCTCGAGCGGCAGAGCGGGGCTATAAAAGGCCCCAGAGACCAGGTAAGGCCTCAGAGCGTCGGCGGGAATCTCGAGCGGTAGAGCAGGGCTATAACAGGCCCCAGAGACCAGGTAAGGCCTCAGAGTGTCGGCGGGAATCTCGAGCAGCAGCGGAGCTATAAAAGGCCCCAGAGACCAGGTAAGGCCTCAGTGTCGGCGGGAATCTCGAGCGGCAGAGCGGGGCTATAAAAGGCCACAGAGACCAGGTAAGGCTTCAGAGCGTCAGCGGGCATTTCGAGCGGCAGCAGCGGGGCTATAAAAGGCCCCAGAGACCAGGTAAGGCCTCACAGCATCGGCGGGAATCTCGAGCGGCAGAGCGGGGCTATAAAAGGCCGCAGAGACCAGGTAAGGCCTCACAGCGTCGGCGGGAATCTCGAGCGGCAGAGCGGGGCTATAAAAGGCCCCAGAGACCAGGTAAGTCCTCAGCGTCGGCGGGAATCTCGAGCGGTAGAGCAGGGCTATAAAAGGCCCCAGAAACCAGGTAAGGCCTCACAGCATCGGCGGGAAACTGGAGCGGCAGAGCGGGGCTATAAAAGGCCACAGAGACCAGGTAAGGCCTCACAGCGTCGGCGGGAATCTCGAGCGGCAGAGCGGGGCTATAAAAGGCCGCAGAGACCAGGTAAGGCCTCACAGCGTCGGCAGGAATCTCGAGCGGCAGAGCGGGGCTATAAAAGGCCCCAGAGACCAGGTAAGGCCTCAGAGCGTCGGCGGGAATCTCGAGCGGTAGAGCAGGGCTATAAAAGGCCCCAGAGACCAGGTAAGGCCTCAGAGTGTCGGCGGGAATCTCGAGCAGCAGTGGAGCTATAAAAGGCCCAAGAGACCAGGTAAGGCCTCAGTGTCGGCGGGAATCTCGAGCGGCAGAGCGGGGCTATAAAAGGCCACAGAGACCAGGTAAGGCCTCAGAGCGTCAGCGGGCATTTCGAGCGGCAGAGCGGGGCTATAAAAGGCCCCAGAGACCAGTCTCCAGTCTCGGAACTTGGAGGGAAGGAGAGAGGTAAAAAGTAATCCAAGTGTGACGTCACCAGAAAGCGGGTAAGTGATTGGTTGGTAAGTATTTCTCCATTTTTAAGCTTAAATCTCTTTGATTTATAGTTTCTAAGGTGTGATATTCACCATCTAGAATCGGGGCAGAGGGTATTTAAGAATAATATTAATAAATGTAATTAATTACATAGAATGGGAGATCAGGTGATGTGTTGCTGCTGCAATATGTGGGAGCTGGTGAACACCATTGATGCACACGGTGATCACATTTGCAGTAAGTGTTGGCTGGTCGAGGAATTCCGGCTCCGTGTTGAAGAGCTGGAGTCCGAGCTTCAAACACTGAGACACATCAGGGAGGGGGAGAGTTACCTGGACTCTGTGTATCACGAGGTATTCACACCAATTAGATTAATTAATTCAGATGTAGTCCGTGGCCAGGGTCAGGATGGTGTGACTAGAAGTGAGGCAGGTACGGGGATCCAGGAGGTAGTGTTGGAGGAGCCGCAGCCCTTGCACTTGTCCAACAGGTTTGAGGCTCTTACTCCCTGTGGGGACAGGAGCAGGGACTGCAGGGAGGATGAGCAACCTGGCCACAGCACCGTGAAGCGGGGGGCCATTCAAGTGGGGGGAGTTAAAAGAATTGTTGTAGTGGTAGGGCATAGTATCGTTTGGGGGATAGATAGAGTTCTTTGCAGCCGAGAGCGAGAGCCCCGAAGGCTGTGTTGCCTGCCCGGTGCCAGGGTTAAGGACATCTCCTCTGACTGGAGAGAAACTTGGAGTGGGAGGGGGAGGATCCAGTTGTCGTGGTCCACGTTGGTACCAACGACATAGATAGGACAAGGAAGGAGGTTCTGCTGAGGGAGTTTGAGCAGCTAGGGGCCAAATTAAAAAGCAGTACCACAAGGGTAATAATCTCTGGATTATTACCTGAGCCACGAGCGAATTTGGCTAGGACAAATAAAATTAGAGAGTTAAATGCGTGGCTCAAAGACTGGTGTGGGAGAAATGGGTTTTGCTTCCTTGGACACTGGCACCAGTACTGGGGCAGGAGGGAGCTGTTCCGTTGGGATGGGCTTCACTTGGCCAGTGCTGGGACTAGAGTCCTGGCGGATCATATAACTAGGGCTGTAGAGAGGGCTTTAAACTAACTAGTGGGTGGGAGGTTCCTAGAGAGCAATTAATAAAAATGACAACAGAGAAGGTCATAGACTTAGGTAGCAGTGGGGAAATTAAAAACCAGAGCGTGTCAGGAAGGGGCAGAAGGTATGGAGTAAAAGGTAAAGTAATAAAAAGGGCAAAAGCAGGAACTAAGTGTCACAAAACATCTTTGAAAGTTCTCTATCTGAATGCACGTAGCATTCGTAACAAAATAGACGAGTTAATGGCACAAATAACTACATATGGGTATGATCTTGTGGCCATTACAGAAACGTGGCTGCAGGGTGACAATGCCTGGGAATTAAACATACCAGGTTATGTAACGATCAGGAAGGACAGGCAGGAAGGAAGGGGAGGTGGGGTGGCTATGTTAATAAAGGAAGGAATCACTGTAATACAGAGAAATGATATTGGGTCACAAGATCAGGATAATGAAACAGTTTGGGTGGAGGTAAGGAATAATAAGGGGAAAAAAACAGTAGTGGGCGTAGTCAATAGGCCTCCGAACAGTGGCAACTCTATTGAACGTATTATGTCTGTGTATAATTGAGACACGGACAGCAGGAGTTGATTTAAACAAGTCTTTACTGAATGGAGTCAATCGGGAAACTGAAACTACAGAGGCTTGCTAGCGCCTTTTATACAGGGGTGGTCACTGCTGGTACTGCAGTCTGAGACCAGTTATTCCCTTAAAGGTACATACACAACAATTCCTCCCCTTTTAGATAAACAGTACATAACATTCATTTAACAACTAAATGATAACTAATTACAATCACAATTACGGTTGCTAGATACATTGGTTGAGGTTAAGCAATTATAAGTTCAGTCTTTGAGGAGGCTTCCTGATTCTGTCTGGATCAATGTCGTTGTTTGGTTCATCTGCTTCCAAGATCACTGATTCTGTGGTAGCTGCAATTGGTACGTCGGTTTCATCGCCAGGTGTATCAGATCGTGGTGTGGGGTTGACGTTTTCCAGTGACTCTAGAATCTGGTCAGCATAGCGTCTTACAATGCTCTCTCCAACGTCCACAGTATACATGAGAGGTCCTTGCCGTGTACAAATCGTTCCTGGCTGCCATTTCTCAGTGCGGTAGTCCCGGGCCAAAACTGGCTGCCCTATCTTAAAACTCCTGGTCGGACTTTCATTCATATTCTGAAACTGCCTGTTCTCCACATCTCTTCGGATGTTTGGCTTAAACAAATCCAAGCGGCATCGTCGTCTTCGATTGAAGAACGTCATGGCTGGAGTTTGGTTGGTAACCGCATGTGTCGCATTCCGGTAGGCAAACAAGAAGTTGTCCACCTTGTGTTGTAGGGTTATATCTTCATTACACATTGCCTTGATAGCCTTCTTGAATGTTTGAACAAACCTCTCGGCCAATCCATTAGTGGTTGGATGATATGGGGCAGATGTGTAATGCTTAACACCATTGTTCTTTAAGAAACTCCAGAACTTTTCAGACACAAACTGTGGTCCATTGTCAGAGCAAATCTGTTCAGGCAGCCCATTCCTGGCGAATATGGTTCGTAAAACTGTGATAGTTTTTTCTGTGGTGTTTGAGGACACTTCTATTACTTCTGGCCACTTTGAATGTGCATCCACCGTAATTAAAAACATCGAGTCCATGAAGGGACCAGCAAAATCAATGTGCACCCTTTGCCATGGAAATGAGGGCCACTCCCATGGATGTAGAGGAGCTTGTGGTGGGGCGTTTTGGACCTTCTGACATCCTGCAGAGCTCTTGGTCATCTCTTCGATTTCTCTATCGATTCCCGGCCACCACAATAACGCTCTGGCTAAGTTCTTCATTTTTACCCCTCCCAGATGACCCTCATGAAGCTCATTCAGCACTCTATCCTGCAATTTGGGTGGAATTACTACTCTGGATCCACACATCAAGGTTCCTCTGCACACTGACAGCTGTTCTCTTCTCGGCGAGAATGCTGGCAGCAGTGCTTCGCCATGTGCTGGCCATCCCTTCACCATTAAATCATTGTGGTAAACCACTGTTTGTATTCCACTGTGTACATGCTTGGACATGCCTCGGCTGACTCCTCCCACAAGTCCTAGTATAAAGGTGACTGCTCCCCAGCCCTTTGTATTTCTGGACCGGTCGACCACTCGAGGCAGACCTTCATTCTTTTGTTAATAAAAGCCTTTAGTTACTCTCTTAATTCTCAGTCTTTTATGAGTAATTGATAGCGCATCAATTTTATTAACAACATTTTTATAATGGAGAAGATCCTCACACCAGCATGCCTGGACTTAGATCATCGGGAGGCGGACTCATCCACCAAGTTTACTCACTGGCTTAAGTGTTTCAAAAAATTCCTGACCGCCTCCGCAGCAATCAAATCGGACGAGGACAAACTGGATGTCCTGACCTCCAAAGTGAAGCACCGAGTGTACTCAGTCATCCAAGACGCGACCTCGTACACGGACGCTATCAAGCTCCTCAAGGACCAGTACACACGCCCAGTGAATGAAGTGTACGCCAGGCACCTTCTGGGGAGTCGTAAACAACAACCTGGGGAATCGACCGTGGAATACCTTCAGGCACTGTCTGTGCTTGGCCGGGCCTGTGGTTGTAAGGATGTGAAGGCCGCCGTGTACACAGAGGAACTTATCCGGGACGCTTTTGTAGCGGGCCACAGATCCAATTACACCCGACAGCGACTGTTGTAGCAGAGTGACCTCGACCTCAACAAGGCCTCTGAACTCGCACTATCATTGGATGCAGCCTACCGGGGCATGGATGCCTACTCCTCTGCACCGTGGACGCCGCGGGGAATGACAGCCTGGGACACGGTAGGACAGCCTCATAGCACCGTGCCACACCCCAGCAACGGCCCAACTACCGCAGCAGTGTCCCAAGGCCAGACAGCAGTGCCCCAAGGCCAGAAATGCTACTTTTGTGGCCAGGCAAAACACCCCAGAGCGCGCTGCCCGGCGAAAAACGCGATCTGCTCGGGCTGCGGGAAGAAGGGACACTACGCTAACGTCTGCAGGGCCAAAGCCACCCCGAACCCCAGCAGCACCGCGTGTGGGCCATGCGGGCCGCCATCTTGGGCCTCCCCGGCCATGTGCGAACCACCGGTACAGCAGCCATTTTGGACGCCTCCAGCCACATGGGGATCATGGACGCCGCCATCTTGGATGACAGCCGGAACACAGCAGGCCCCCAACACCGCCTCAACTGATACCCGCAGCGACACACCGACCCCTACGCTGGCATCCGTTACACTGGACCAAGCGAGACCGCATCAGCTGGCCAGTTCCACAATGGACATTAAGGTAAATGGCCACGATACAATCTGCCTTTTTGACTCTGGGAGCACGGAGCGCTTCATCCACCCCGACACGGTGCGGTGTTGCTCTCTCCCAGTCCTGCCTGCGCACCAGCAGATTTCTATGGCCTCCGAGTCCCAGTCGGCGCACATCGGCGGCTACTGCGTAGTGACACTCGTAGTAGACGGGACCATGTACGATCATTTTAAACTTCTGGTCCTGCCCGACCTCTGCGCTGCCGTCCTGCTGGGGTTAGATTTTCAGTGCCACCTTAAAAATGTTACGATGGCGTACGGTGGACCCCTACCCCCACTCACAGTCCGCAGCCAGCAGCTCCCAAATTGCCCGCCGCGCACCAGGTGCAACCTCTCCACACTCAGAGTCACCCCCCCCCCACTGTTTGCTAACCTCACCCCCGACTGTAAGCCCATCACCACAAAGAGCAGGCGATACAGTGCCGGGGACAGGGTTTTCATTAAAACCGAAGTGGAGCGGCTCCTGAAGGAAGGGATTATTGAGGGCAGCACCAGCCCCTGGCGAGCCCAGGTTGTGGTCGTTTAGACCGGCGAGAAGCAGCGCCTGGTCATCGACTACAGCCAGACAATAAATCGCTACACCCTGCTGGACGCCTACCCACTCCCCCGCATAGCTGATATGGTCAACCAGATCACGCAGTACCGCATCTTCTCGACCGTTGACCTGAAATCAGCGTACCACCAGCTCCCTATCCGCCCTGAGGACCGCCGGTATACTGCCTTTGAGGCAACCGGCCGCCTCTACCACTTCCTTAGGGTTCCCTTTGGCGTCACCAACGGGGTCTCCGTCTTCCAAAGGGAGATGGACCGGATGGTAGATCAAAATGCGTTGCAGGCCACTTTCCCATATCTGGACAATGTGACCATCTGCGGCCATGACTTGCAGGACCATGACGCAAACCTCGAAAAATTCCTCCGCACCACCCAACTCCTGAACCTGACATATAACAAGGAGAAGTGCATATTCCGCACAAACCGCCTCGCCATCCTTGGCTGTGTTGTGGAACACGGAGTCATCGGCCCCGACCCCGACCGGATGCGTCCCCTTATGGAACTCCCACTGCCCCACTGCCTCAAGGCCCTGAAGAGGTGCCTAGGGTTTTTCTCCTATTATGCCCAGTGGGTCCCCTACTATGCGGACAAGGCCCATCCGCTGATCAAGTCCACCTCTTTTCCCTTGACGGCAGAGGCCCGCTTAGCCTTCCACCGTATCAAGGAAGACATTGCCAAAGCCACCATGCACGCAGTGGACGAATCCATCCCCTTCCAGGTGGAAAGCGACGCATCCGACTTTGCCCTGGCCGCTACCCTCAATCAGGCGGGGAGACCCGTGGCCTTCTTTTCACGAACCCTCCAAGGCCCGGAGACCAGACACTCCGCTGTTGAGAAGGAGGCCCAGGCGATTGTGGAGGCTGTGCGTCATTGGAGGCACTACCTGGCCGGAAAACGATTTACCCTGCTCACTGACCAACGTTCAGATGCTTTCATGTTTAACAACAAGCAGAGGGGCAAAATCAAAAATGACAAGATCTTGAGGTGGAGAATCGAACTTTCCACCTACAATTACGAGATCTTGTACCGGCCCGGGAAGCTCAATGAACCCCCGGATGCACTATCGCGTGGCACCTGCGCCAGCGCGCAGATCGATAGACTGCGGGCCCTCCACAATGACCTCTGCCACCCGGGGGTCACCAGGTTCTTCCACTTCATCAAGGCCCGCAACCTGCCTTACCCTATTGAGCAGGTCAGGACCATGACCAGGAACTGCCAAGTCTGCGCTGTGTGCAAACCGCACTTTTATAGACCAGACAGGGCCCACCTGATAAAAGCCACTCGCCCCTTCGAGCGCCTGAGCGTTGATTTTAAAGGGCCTCTCCCCTCCTCCGACTGCAATGTGTACTTCCTCAATATTATTGATGAGTACTCCCGTTTCCCGTTCGCCATCCCCTGCCCGGACATGTACAGTGCAACGGTCATTAAATGTCTGAACGACCTCTTCACCCTGTTCGGTTTCCCCAGCTATATCCATAGCGACCGGGGCTCATCATTTATGAGCGATGGACTCCGTCAGTACCTGCTAACTAGGGGTATTGCCACAGGCAGGACCACCAGTTACAACCCCCGGGGGAACAGACAGGTGGAAAGAGAAAATGCGACAGTTTGGAAGGCCGCCCTGCTAGCCTTAAAGTCTAGGGGCCTTCCAACCTCCCGCTGGCAGGATGTGCTCCCCGATGCGCTCCACTCTATTCGGTCACTGCTCTGCACTGCCACTAACGCCACCCCTCATGTGAAAATGTTTGTCTTCCCAAGGAAGTCCACATCGGGGACATCGCTACCGCCATGGCTGACGTCCCCAGGGCCGGTCCTACTGAGAAGGCACGTGAGGACCCATAAAATGGACCCCCTGGTCGAGAGGGTCGACCTCCTCCACGCCAACCCCCAGTATGCTTACATTGCATACCCGGACGGGCGGGAGGACACAGTCTCCATAAGAGACCTTGCACCCTCGGGGTCCGCAGTAACCCACTACTCATTACCACCCCCCCCCCACGATCCGATATCCAGCCCCAGCAGACGGCAGGCCTGGGCCCCGCGACCCGCTCGACATCTACGAGGACGACACGCCTGTGCCACAGCCCACGCAGGACTCGACGCCGGAAGCTCCACTACCCCTGCCATCGCCACGCCGATCACAGTGGCAGACAAGACCTCCGGAGAGACTCCAATACACTAACTTTTAATACACTTCACCCCGCCGGACTCAATTTTAAACAAGGGGTGAATGCGGTAAACCACTGTTTGTATTCCACTGTGTACATGACTGGACATGCCTCGGCTGACTCCTCCCACAAGTCCTAGTATAAAGGTGACTGCTCCCCAGCCCTTTGCATTTCTGGACCGGTCGACCACTCGAGGCAGACCTTCATTCTTTTGTTAATATAAGCCTTTAGTTACTCTCTTAACTCTCAGTCTTTTATGAGTAATTGATAGCACATCAATCATAGACCCGGGATAGTGTCGGGTCATTTCGTGTTTCCTTTTCTATGTTTGCATTCATCACAGGGAGACATTCGACTATAGTCGAGTGGAATATCTCCATTGGATCCACTGCAAGGTCTTCTTCCACCGTCGGCAACGGTAGGCGCGACAATCCATCAGCATTCCCATGCTGTTTAGTTCCTTTGTACTCGATGTCATATTGGTGTGCCCCTAGGAAAAGGGACCACCTCTGCAGCCGTTGCACTGTCATTATCGGTACGCCCTTCTGAGGGTTGCAAATGGAGACAAGAAGTTGATGATTAGTTAGTAGAGTAAATGTTTGACCGTGCAGGTAGTGATTGAACTTCTTCACCCCCCACACTAGGCTGAGGGCCTCTCTGTCAATCTGGGCGTAGTTACGCTCGGAGGAAGTTAACGAGCGTGACGCAAAAGTTACCGGCCTCTCTAAACCATCAAGGAATTTATGTGACAGTACCGCCCCAATGCCGTAGGGAGATGCATCACACGCCAGTCTGATCGGCAGTGCTGGGTTGTAGTGAGCTAATACTTCTCTTGAAGTGATTAAGTCCTTACTCTTCTGAAAGGCCCGCTTACAGTCATTGCTCCATTTCCATGCTACTCCCGTTCGTAGTAGGGTGTTCAGTGGTTGCAGAATTGTGGACAAATTCGGTAAAAACTTATGGTAGTAATTCACCAATCCGAGGAATGACCTCAGTTGCGACACATTTTCAGGCACTAGGGCCTTAACAACCACTTCAATTTTGTCAGGGGACTTATGTAACCCCTCTTCACTAATCATGTGGCCACAATACGATATCTGTTTCTTAAAAAACTCGCACTTGGGGCAGTTGGCTCGTAGCCCATGTTCCCGTAGTCTAGTGAGCACCTGTTCTAGGTTGTTAAGGTGTTCACTGTCATCTTCACCTGTCACTAGGATGTCATCCAAGTAACACTGAGTCCCCGGAATCCCTTGCAGGGCTTGTTCCATCGCTCTTTGCCATATCGCCGGAGCCGATGCTACTCCGAATACCAATCGATGATACTGGTAAAGACCTTTGTGAGTGTTTATCGTGAGATACTTCCTAGAGGATTCTTCAACCTCCATCTGCAAATATGCTTGTGCTAGGTCAATTTTTGTAAAATGCTTCCCTCCAGATAGTGAGGCGAAGATGTCTTCTATCCTTGGAAGAGGATATTGTACTGTGAAGGACTGGGTTCACTGTCACCTTGAAGTCCCCACAGATGCGAACCTTCCTTGGCTCCTCAGGCTTATTGCTTAACGTTTTCTTCATGACAGGAACGATGGGTGTCGCCCACTCGCTCCATTCAGCCTTAGACAACACGCCTGCCTTCTCCAGATTCTCCAGATCTGCCTCGACGGCTGGGTGAATTGCATATGGTACCGGTCTTGCTTTGAAAAACGTGGGAATTGCAATCTCTTCTATTTTTATCGAGGCAGTTACGCCTTTAAGAGTGCCCAGTTCTTGTTGAAATACCTCTTTGGCGTTAGCTAAGATTGTTGACAATCGTCCAGGAGTGACGTCTTCATCTTTTTTACCATCCACCGTCATTGCATGAATGGAGTGCCAATCTAAGCTTATCTTCCTGATCCATTCACGTCCCAATAACGGTGGTCCACCATTTTGCAGTATGTAGAGATACAATTTCCGTATTTTCTTGCCGTTGTATTCGACAGGCACCCTTATTTTCCCTCTGGGGTATACTTTTTGCCCCGTATACGTCGTCAAGACGATGGATGTCTCTCTGAAGTGTATGTGTGAGAATAGCTGCTCGTAGTCTCGTCAATTCATGACGGTTAGCGCTGATCCTGTATCCAATTCCATTTTAACTTGGGACCCTGCTATCGTGAGGGTGACCCAAATGGTTCAGTGATCCTCTTTTGCGATTACATTGTGAAGTTTGAGACAGCTTAGTCTCTTGTTCCCGGATTCACTATCGCTCATCTGGTCTTCGGAACTACTGTCCGTCATCTTTTGTACTTTCTTGTACGGTTCCTTAGTAGCCTTTTTGTCGTCACTGGTCTTCTTCCCAGACCTGCAAACTCGTGCAATGTGTCCCATCTTTCCGCATTGCCTGCATATTTTGTCCTTGGACCAGCAGTCCTTCTGGTCATTGTTAGTTCTGCCGCAGCGATAACATTTTGCAAATCCCCATGTCATTTCGTGGGTGCCGTATTCCTGTGGCTTTTGTTGTATTTCCACAGCTCCCCTGGCTGCTGCTTCATACGATACTGCCACGCTGAAAGCCTTATCTAGCGTCAGCTCTTTCTCTGAGAGTAACTTCTTCTGTGTTCCTTCATTCAGGAGTCCACAGACAAATTTGTCCCGTAGGATATCTGCCAGTCCTGCTCCGAACTGGCAGTGCTTTGATAGCTTGCGTAGTTCCGTAAGGTACTCAGCATTGCTCTCATCTTTAAGCTAAGTTCTCCTGTGGAATTTAAATCTTTCTGCTATCAGCAGCGGTGCAGGGTTTAGGTGTTCCTGTAGGACAGCAACAATTTCGTTAAACCTCTTCACCTTCGGTTTGGCTGGAGTAATCAGGTCCTGCAATAGGCCGTACATTCTAGCGCCCATTAAGTTTAGCAATACCGATGCCTTTTTCTCATCGGCTATTTCGTTTGCCTCGCAATATACCTCGACTCTTTCCACATACGTGGTCCAGTCCTCTATTGTATTATCAAAGGCAGTGATACAGCCAGTCTTCGGCATCTTGAAAATCTAAAATGGCACCTCCCGCGCTTTGCCTTCTTCCCCAATTTAACAAAATGGTGCCTCCCGTGCTTTGCCTTCTTCCCCACTGATTAAGATGGTTCCTCCCGCGCTTTGCCTTCTTCCCTGCTGTTGCTAGTGCTGCTTTCTGCGGTTTCCGTTGCAACCTGCAGCTCCTCGCGGTTTCCTGCGCATTTAATATTTGTTTTGTTATTATTTTCCCATCATGGAACAACCCTGTGGGACTCTTGCCTCCCTCTTCTCGGGTCTGTACGCTGCCCGGCTTCGTAGCACCGGCCGCGTCCTGTGTGCTCCACCCTCTCTCTCTCTCCTCTGCCCGACAATGCTGCTTGGCCCCATTGCAAGCCACCCACTTGAGTTCACGACCGCCGCAGCCCGATTAGCTGAAGCACCGTCGACAGGAACCAGGCCCCGCTCTCGACAGCTTCTCCAGCAATCTTCAACTCAGCTGACTCAGGGGCGGATGCCCACGGTCGACACCCATTTCTACTGCTTCTTTCTTCCTTCTGGCCTCGACCTCTGCTCACTTCGCTTCAGGAATGGATCCCAGGAGGTGGTGCAGACTGTAGGTAATTTCGTATCTGCTCGTCGCCAATATTATGTCCATGTATAATTGAGACACGGACAGCAGGAGTTGATTTAAACAAGTCTTTACTGAATGGAGTCAATCGAGAAACTGAAACTACAGAGGCTTGCTAGCGCCTTTTGTACAGGTGTGGTCACTGCCGGTACTGCAGTCTGAGACCAGTTATTCCCTTAAAGGTACATACACAACAGGACGGAGTATCAATCAGGAAATGGTTGAGGCTTGTAATAAGGGAACATCTATAATTATGGGGGATTTTAACTATCATATTAATTGGACAAATCAAATTGGGCAGGGCTGCCTTGAGGATGATTTCATTGAGTGTATTAGGGATGGGTTTCTTGAGCAGTATGTAACTGAACCGACCAGGGGGCAAGCAACCTTAGATCTGGTCCTGTGTAACGAGACAGGATTAATAAAAAATGTCCGAGTAAAGGATCCCCTTGGAATGAGTGACCATAACATGGTTGAATTCCATATTCAATTAGAGGGTGAGAAGGTTGGATCTCAAACAAGCGTGCTAAGCTTGAATAAAGGAGACTATGAAGGTATGAGAGCGGAATTGAGTAGAGTGGATTGGGAAAATAGATTAAAGGGTAAGACGATATATGATCAGTGGTGTACATTTAAGGAGTTATTTTACAACTTCCAAAAAAAAAATATTCCACTGAGAAGAAAAGGGTGTAAAAGAAAAGACAGCCATCCGTGGCTAATTAAAGAAATTAAGGATAGTATTCGACTAAAAACAAGGGCATATAAGGTAGCCAAACCTAGTGGGAGGATAGAGGATTGGAAAAACTTTAAAAGACAGCAAAAAATAACAAAAACATTGATTACGAAAGGGAAGATAGATTATGAAAGTAAATTAGCAAAAAATATAAAAACAGATAGTCAGAGTTTTTATAGTTATATAAAAAGAAAAAGGGTGGCTAAAGTAAATGTTGGTCCCTTAGAGGATGAGGCCGGGAAATTAATGGTGGGAAATATGGAGATGACAAAAAAACTGAATGAATATCTTATATCAGTCTTTACAGTAGAAGACACTAAGAATATCCCAACACTGGACAAACAGGGGGCTAAAGGGGGGGGGGAGGAGCTAAACACGATCAAAATCACTAAGGAAGTGGTACGCAGTAAAATAATGGGACTCAAGGCGGATAAATCACCTGGACCTGATGGCTTACATCCTAGGGTCTTGAGGGAAGTGGCGGTAGTGATTGTGGATGCATTGGTAATAATTTTCCAAAACTCCCTGGACTCAGCAAAGGTCCCGGCAGACTGGAAAACTGCTAATGTAACACACTTATTTAAAAAGGGCAGTAGACAGAGGGCTGGAAACTATAGACCGGTTAGCCTAACATCTGTGGTAGGTAAAATTTTGGAGTCCATTATTAAGGAGACAGCAACAGGACATTTGGATAATCATAATTTAATAGGACAAAGTCAGCATGGTTTTATGAAGGGGAAGTCATGTTTGACAAATTTGCTGGAGTTCTTTGAGGAAGTAACATATAGGGTGGATAAAGGTGAACCAGTGAACGTAGTGTATCTAGACTTCCAAAAGGCATTTGACAAGGTGCCACACAAAAGATTATTGCTTAAGATAAAAAATCACGGGATTGGGGGTAATATTCTGGCATGGATAGAGGATTGGCTATCTAACAAAAGGCAGAGAGTTGGGATAAATGGTTCATTCTCAGACTGGCAATCAGTAACTAATGGTGTTCCGCAAGGGTCAGTGCTGGGTCCCCAACTCTTTACAATCTATATTAACGATTTGGAGGAGGGGACCGAGTGTAACATATCAAAGTTTGCAGATGATACTAAGATGGGAGGGAAAGTAGTGAGTGAGGAGGACATAAAAAACCTGCAAGGGGACATAGACAGGCTAAGTAAGTGGGCAGAGATTTGGCAGATGCAATACAATACTGGAAAGTGTGAGGTTATGCACTTTGGCAGGAAAAATCGTAATGGCAAGAAACTGGAAAGTACTGAAACACAAAGGGATCTCGGGGTCCTGGTGCACGAAACTCAAAAGGTTAGTATGCAGGTGCAGCAAGTAATTAAGAAGGCCAATGGAATGTTGGCTTTCATTGCGAGGGGGATAGAATATAAAAATAGGGAGGTATTGCTTCAGTTGTACAAGGTATTGGTGAGACCGCACCTGGAATACTGCGTACAATTTTGGTGTCCATACTTAAGAAAGGACATACTTGCTCTCGAGTCAGTACAAAGAAGGTTCACTCAGTTAATCCTGGGGATGAGGGGATGGACATATGAGGAGAGGTTGAGTAGATTGGGACTCTACTCATTGGAGTTCAGAAGAATGAGAGGCGATCTTATTGAAACATATAAGATTGTGAAGGGGTTGGATTGGGTGGCTGCGGGGAGGATGTTCTCGATGATGAGTGAAACTAGAACTAGGGGGCATAGTCTTAGAATAAGGGGCTGCTCTTTCAAAACTGAGATGAGGAGGAACTACTTCACTCAGAGGATGGTAGGTCCATGGAATATGCTGCCCCAAAAAGCTGTAGAAGCTACATCATTACATAAATTTAAGACAGAAATAGACAGTTTCCTAGAAGTAAAGAGAATTAAGGGTTACGGGGAGCGGGCAGGAATTTGGACTTGAGTCTAGGTTCGGATCGGTCATGGCCCTGTGGGTAGCGGAGTGGGCCCAGGGGCCGGGTAGCCTGATCTTGCTCCTATTTCGTGTGTCTAATTCTGTTAGATTCAGGAGATGGTTCTGTGATAGTGGATTGGCGGTTAGGATCAGATCAGCCATGATCTTATTGAATGGCGGAGCAGGCTCGAGGGGCCGATTGGCCTACTCCTGCTCCTATTTCTTATGTTCTTATGTTTAAGATGCTCCTTAAAACCTACCTCTTTGAACAAGCTTTCGGTCACCTGTCCTAATATCTCATTAGGTGACTTGGTGGTAAATTTTATCTGATAATCGCTCCTGTGAAGCACCTTGTGATGTTTTGCTACGTTAGAGGCGCTAGGTAAAGGCAAGTTGTTGTTTATCGATATGTATATCAATATGAGAGTGTTTTGAATTAAGTATCCACAGCATATAATTCAATGCTTTATATGTATACTTCAAATCAGTATTTATATAATTTAAAACATTAAGTATGAACAAAATGGTCTCGCTGTAACTCACAAGATTGGAAATATAAATCCAAGCAACATGTATATAATCAAAGGCAGCCTGTGTACAATGTAACTGGGTAATCTTATCTCTCAACATAGTGTATATCGGCAATATTTTATTTATAAGCTAACATTAGTGGAAACTATATATATATATGCGTGTGTAATTTAATGCAACATATCTATATATTGAAATGGCATGTCTAAAATTTCAGAAAACGAGTCTAACTTTAAACAGTGGATGAATAATTTTAAACCATGGATCTATTAAAACAGTTTGTGCCTATTTAAAGTCGTTTTCTTGTAATTGAAAGCTGCCACATTTACACACCATATCCATCATTTAAACCAGCATGTGCCTATCGATCGATATCATCGCATTTCAAAATACTTGTTCCAGTGTTTCTTCCTCTTTATCTGCCCAGGTTCAAGGTCGCGGGACACTGACCGGTTCAATGGGAACAGGAGAGAAAGGATGACTTTCAAATGGGGTTCAATCTTCACTCCCTCAAATAACAGGGAGATGCTGAGAATTGTTTTTTATACAGCGGGTTATTATGATCTGGAATACACTATCTGAAAGGGCTGTGGAAGTAGATTCAATAGCAACTTACAAAAGGGAATTGGATATCTATCTGGAAGCGGAGAAACTTGCAGGGCTTTGCAGAAATAGCAGGGGAGTGGGACTAATTGGAGAGCTCTTTCAGCGGGCACAGGCACGATGGGCCGAATAGCCTCGTCCTGTGCTGTATCACTCCAGGAATATTGAGTTGTAATACTCCCTGCTACCAGGAGGCGGCGCCATTGCCTAACACATCCCCTCTCCCCCTAGAGGCCTGTTGGTGAAATGCAATTGACCCTCCCCATTGAACAGTAACTCTGGTAATATCAGTGATGAATTTACATTGATCTCTCCTTTCTTTCTGCCCCCCTCACCCTCCACAGGTAGGTCGAAGCACCAGTCGCTGAAGGTAAGCATGCAGGTGCAGCAGCCGGTTAAGAAGGCAATTGTTATGTTGGCCTTCATAGCGAGAGGATTCGAGTACAGGAACAAGGATGTCTTGCTGCAGTTGTACAGGGCCTTGGTGAGACCACACCTTGAGTATTGTGTGCAGTGTTGGTCGCCTTATCTGGAGAAGGATGTTCTTGCCATGGAGGGAGTGCAGCGAAGATTCACCAGACTGATACCTGGGAAGGCAGGAATGACGTATGAGGAGAGATTGGGTCGATTGGGCTTGTACTCACTGGAGTTTAGAAGAATGAGAGGGGATCTCTTTGAAACTTATAAAATTCTGACAGGATTGGACAGACTAGATGCAGGAAGGATGTTCCCGATGGTCGGGGAGTCCAGAACCAGGGGTCACAGTCTAAGGATAAGGGGTAAGCCATTTATGACAGAAATGAGGGGGAATTTCTTCACCCAGAGAGTGATGAACCTGTGGAATTCGCTACCACAGAAGGCAGTAGAAGCCAATTCATTCAATATATTCAAGAAGGAGTTGGATATATTACTTAAAGCTAAGGGGATCAAGGGATATGGGGAGAAGGTAGGGACAGGGTACTGAAATTGGATGGCCAGCCATGATCTCATTGAATGGCGGAGCAGGCTCGAGGGGCGGAATGGCCTACTCCTGCTCCTATCTTCTATGTTTCTCCCCCCAAGGATCTGATCTCCTATGTCAGCCCAGACACTCAGTATCAGCACCTTCCAGCAAGGAGCACTGCTGACCAGGAGTGATAGAAAAAGAGGGATGGAGGGAGGGAGGGAGGGAGGGAGATAGTGTGTCAGAAAGAAAGAAATCAAGAGAGTGTGAGAGACAGAGAGCGAGACAGAGTGACATAAGGGAAGAGAAACAAAGAGTTGGCGTAGAGATAGAATCAGAGAGCTGAGAGAGAAGAGGGAGAGATAGTGGCAGAGACTTAGACAGAGCGACAGAGGGTGGTAAAGACAGACATTGATAGACAGGGTGAGAACAAAATAAAGACAGAGAGATAATGACAGGGGGAGATACAGAAGGAAAGAGAAGAAGGGGAGACAGAGGGAGAGAAAGATAGACAAGATAAAGGGACAGAGGGACATAGGGATAGTGAGAAAGACAGAGACAAGATGGTGGGACCGAGGGACAGAAGGATAGTGAAAGAGAGACAGAGACAAGAGGAAGGGAGAGAGGGAGAGAGACAGATACAGAGAGGAACAGAGAGAGGGCAGAGTGAGATGGGAGAGAGAGAGAGATGGGCAGAAAGAAAGAGATCAAGTGAGACAAAAAGTGACAGTTAGAGAAAAACAGAGAGACAGAGAAGGAATGCGAGTGAGAGGAAAATATAGAGAGAGATGGGAGAGACAGAAAGGAGGAGAGAAAGACAGAGAGAGAAAGTGAGACTGAGGGAAAGAACAGAGAGTAAAGCAGAGGGACAGAGAATGAGAGTGTGAGGGAAATATAAAGAGAGAGAAAGACAGAATGCGATATAGAGAGACAGTGAGAGAAAAGAGAGAGAAGGGGAGTGAGACAGAGAACAGAGAGAGAGAGAAACAGAGCGAGAGGAACAGGGAGAATCACACAGCAGAGAGAAATGCAGGGAGGGATACAGAAAGAAAGACAGGAGAAAGCGAGAGACTGACGGGGTGAAAAATAGGCAGAGATAGAAACACAGCAAGAGAGACAGACAGAGACAAGAGGGAGAGAAGAATAGGCAAGATGGAAGGACAGCGGGATAGCGACAGAGAGAGACGAAGATTAGGGGGAGACAGAAAGCGAAACACAGGCAAAAAGACAGAGATAGAGGACAGAGAAAGAAAGAGTGGGTGAGAGAGATGGGGCAGAGTGACAGAAATGGAGACACAGAGAGAGGGGACAAGAAGAGAGAAAGTGAGACAGTGAGAGATAAAAAGAGTGGTGAGAATGTGGAACTCGCTACTACAGGGAGTGGTTGAAGCGAATAGTATCGGTGTATTTAAGTGCAGGGTAGATAAGTCCAGGAGGGAGAAGGGAATAGAAGGTAATGTTGATAGAGTTAGATGAGGAAAAGCGGGAGGCTCGAGTGCAGCATAAATGACAGCACGACTGGTTGGGTCGAATGGCCTGTTTCTGTGCTGTATATCCTATGTAGAGAAAGGGGGCAGAGAGAGAGAGAGAAAGTGAGAGCGTGAGAGAGCAAAAGAGAGAGAAAGAGGGCTGTAGAGATGTGTGTCGTTGGCCAGTCCCAGTAATAAATAGCACTCTTGGATGAAATGTACATTATAATGCTGCATTACTTGTGGCCATTTTCCAGTGAAAATCCTCAAACCTATCGGCATCTTGGCTTTCCTCAGGAGTGAGCGCACTGTTGTGGAGTATTTTAAACCAGCACTCGACACAAGTGTATTAGATCATTATTCAAATGGTCTTTAATACACCGGTGGGGAGACAATCTTTAACTGGCGCACCAGTAAGAACTTCTCCGAAATTACACAGTAAGCGTTACATATTTATACGTTCAAAAGTCGTGGTATCCTCGTGCATATTCCGTTACACTGTTTTAATTGGCTTAAGGCCCGCGTGCACAGTTGCTGTCTGGCTAATTCCCTATCTCGCGTCACACAATCTTTCGCCTATATTTTATTGTCACATGATCTTTATGATCTCACCTGTTGATAACCTTTAGTAAAACCACATGACTGCATTTCTGTCTTGCTGTGCCCCGTGTGGTTTTACTTCCATAGTTTGTGGTTGGTGCTTCGGAGCTAACTTCATCTGATCTTGCAAAAGCATCGAAACCTTGTGGTCAATATATCTGATCTCTGCCGGTCACTGTCTCAACTGTGTCTAGTGTGCAAGCTGCATTGTTAACCCCTTAATTCATGAAGGGCGCCGCTGCTTCACTTCACTAGTCTCTAATGCGGGACCTTTATCGAAAGCCTTCTGAAAGTCCAAATACACCACATCCACTGGTTCTCCCTTATCTATTCTACCAGTTACATCCCTGCCCCTGGACACAGGTCCCGCCCCCTGGACACTTGTCCCACCCCTGGACACAGGCCCTGCCCCCTGGACACCGGTCCCGCCCCACTGGACCCAGGCCCTGCCCCCCTGGACCCAGGACCCCACTGGCCCCGCCCCTGGACACAGGTCCCGCCCCTTGGACACTGGCCCCACCCCTGGACACTGGCCCCACCCCCTGGACACTGGCCATAGAAACATAGAAGGTAGGAGCAGGAGTAGGCCATTCGTGCCCTCGAGCCTGCTCCGCCATTTAATGAGATCCTGGCTGATCATCCAAATTCAGTACCCTGTCCCTGCCTTCGCTCCATATCCCTTTAACCTTAAGAAATATATCTAACTCCTTCTTGAATATATTTAATGAATTGGCCTCAACTGTCTTCTGTGGTAGAGAATTCCACAGGTTCGCCACTCTCTGGGCGAAGAAATTCCTCCTCATCTCTGTCCTAAATGGCTTATCCCTTATCCTTAGACTGTGACCCCTGGTTCTGGACTCCCCGACCATCAGGAACATCCTTCCTGCATCTAGTCTGTCTAGTCCTGTTAGAATTTAGTAAGTTTCAATGCGATCCCCTCTCATTCTTGTAAACTCCAGCGAATATAAGCCCAATCGACCCAATCTCTCCTCATACGTCATTCCTGCCATCCCAGGTATCAATCTGGTGAATCTTCGCTGCACTCCCTCCATGGCAAGAACATCCTTCCTCAGATAAGGCGACCAAAACTGCACACAATGCTCAAGGTGTGGTCTCGCCAAGGCACTGTACAACTGCAGCAAGACATCCTTGCTCCTGAACTCGAATACTCTCGCTACGAAGGCCAACATACCATTTGCCTTCTTAACAGCTTGCTGCACCTACATGCTTACCTTCAGCGACTGGTGCATAAGGACACCCAGGTCTCGTTGCACTTCCCCTTCTCCCAATCTATTGCCGTTCAGATAATAATCTGCCTTCCTGTTTTTGCCACCAAAGTGGATAACCTCGCATTTATCCACATTATACTGCATCTGCCATGCATCTGCCCAATCACCCAACCTGTTCAAATCATACTGGAGTTTCTCAGCATCCTCCTCACAGCACACATGCCCACCCAGCTTTGTGTCATCTGCAAACTTGGAGATATTACATCTAGTTCCCTCGTCTAGATCATTTAAATTGTGAATAACTGGTGTCCTAGCACCGATCCCTGCGGTACCCCACTAGTCACTGCCTGCCACTCAGAGAAAGACCCGTTTAGTCCAACTCTTTGCTTCCTGTCTGCCAACCAGTTCTCTATCCAAGTCAGTACCTTACTACCAAACCTATGGGCTTTAACTTTACACGCTAATCTCTTATGCGGGACCTTATCAAAAGCCTTCTAAAAGTCCAAATACACCACGTCCCTTATCTATTTTATCAGTTACATCCTCAAAAAATTCCAGTAGATTAGTCAAGCACGATTTACCTTTTGTAAATCCATGTTGACTTTGTCCGATCCTGTCACTGTTTTCCAAGTGCTCTGCTGTTACATCTTTTATAATGGACTCTAGCATTTTCCCCACTACCGATGTCAGGCTTACCAGTCTGTAATTCCCCGTTTTCTCTCTACCACCTTTTTTAAATAGTGGGGTTACATTAGCTACCCTCCAATCCATGGGAACTGTTCCAGAGTCTATAGAATTTTGGAAGATGACCAGCAATGCATCTACTATTTCTAGGGCCACTTCCTTAAGTAACCAAGGTGTAGATTATCAGGCCCTGGGGATTTATCGGCCTTCAATCCCATCAATGTCCCTAATACCATTTCCCTACAAATACTGATTTCATTCATTTCCTCCCTCTCATTAGATCCTATGTTCCCGAAATCTCTGGAAGTATATTTGTGTCCTCCTTTGTGAAGACAGAAACAAAGTATGTGTTAAATTTGTCAGCCATGTCCTTGTTCCCCATTATAAATTCCCCTTATTCTGACTGCAAGAGACCTACGCTTGACTTCGCCAATCTTTTTCTCTTCACATATCGATAGATGCTTTTACAGTCAGTTTTACAATTCAGCGGGGGGAGGCGGAATTCAGCGGGGGGGGGACTCACTACTGGAAACACCACTGTTCATGGACACCGGGACAGGGGACTCACTACTGGAAACACCACTGTTCATAGACACCGGGACAGGGGACTCACTATTGGAAGCATCCTTGTTCATAGACACAAGTGCAGGGGAACTCGATGCTGGAAGCAACAACAATAACAGCAACTTTTATTTACATAGCACCTTTAAAGTAGTAAATCGTCACAAGGCACTGCGCAGGTGCATAAAAAGACAAAAAACGACACAGAGATGCATAAGGAGAAATTCGGGCAGGTGAATAAACGCTTGGCCATAGAGGTAGGTTTTAAGGAGTGTCTTAATGGAGGAAAGAGAGGTAGAGAGGCGGAGAGGGTTAGGGAGGGAATTCCAGAGCTTAGGGCCGAGGCAACAGAAGGCACGGCCACCAATGGTTGAATGATTATAATCAGCGATGCTCAAGAGGGCAGAATTAGAGGAGCGCAGATAACTCGGGCGTTGTGGGGCTGGAGGAGTTTACAGAGATAGGAAGAGGCGATGCCATGGTGGGATTTGAATATTATGGTGGGAATTTTGAAATCAAGGCTTTAAGCCAGAGCCAATGTAGGTCAACGAGCACAGGGGTGATTTGTGAACGGGACTTGGTGCGAGTAAGGATACAGGCAGCTGAATTTTGGATAACCTCAAGTATATGTAGTGTGGAATGTGGGAGGCCAGCTAGGTGTGTGATGGAATAGTGAAGTCTAGAGGTAAAAAAGGCATGGATGAGAGTTTCAGCAGTGGATGAGCTGAGGCAAGTGTGGAGACGGGCGATGTTACTGAGGTGGAAATAGGCAGTCTTCATTATGCTGCGGATACTCGGAAGCTCATTCCAGGGTCAAATATGACTCCAAGGTTGTGGACAGTGCGGGTCAGCCTCAGACAGATGTTAGGGAGAGGGATGGAGTCAATGGCTGGGAACGGAGTTCACCACTGTTCTTCGGCACAAGTCCAGGAGTCTCACTATAGGAAACAACATTGCTTTAGTTCCAATAAATCCCACAGTCCCGTGGGTGATGGAGGAGCTGTGCACGAGCTAGAGAAAATAAAAGTCCAAAGGCAACACAGGCTGATTGTTTTAATGATCTGTTTATTGTTCTCCAGGCAATGCACACACATAAGCCACCACAGTTATTGTTCATGTCCTTATATTATTTAAATATTAATTACAGACGGGCTTATTCTCCTTTCACACTCAACTGGTGTAACCCACGTGTTCTGACGCTCATCCAGCAACCAACATCCCATTCTCACATCAGCCTAAACCTCAATGCTGGGTCTTGTATTTCTTTGTGTCCAGAGTTTGATTTAATCCAATTAAACACCTACCGCTTTTATAACCTTACCATCCACATAATGCTAGCTCTTCTACCTTGCTCACTGACTCTTACATGGAAACACGCGGGCCTTGTCAGATAGAGGCCAGCGTTATATCTGGAGAAGCCTGGGGCAGAGATGGAGCCTGTTGGGGTTCCGGTAAAAGATGCAAGAACACAGGATGGGATATGAGATGCAATGCAGGTCTAATGCTGGGAATTCCTCCGAACTTTTCGTTGCTTAACTAATTTAAATATTATTCTCAGTGGATATTTCATCCCAATCTTCAGCTCCTCTCTGAATTTAGTCTGTGTTACTGCATAAATACACGTGTTTGTGCAGCAGCTCAATAGCAGGAGCATAAAGCTGGTCCAATCTGCGATAAGCATCGGGTCATTGAAACCTGTTGAATAATAATGGTTTGTAATTCGCACTAATAAGAAATATATCACGTACGTCATCCAGAGCAGCAGGAAGTTGCCGGATATGGTGAAGAGTAAGATAATGGATTTCCTTCGGTTCTCCATCTCCGGATCATTGTGATTCGCATCATTCTTGCTGCTCCTCAGCCTCCTGCGGACTCTACTGGCCACCAAAATGTGTCCAACAGTCAGAGCATTGAGCAGCAGCATCAGGAATATTGGGAGCAGTGGGGTGAAACAGCGCTGAATCCAGCTAAATGCTACCCACGCAGTTACAGTGTAAAACTCTAGTTTTGTATTACAGGCCCAGGGTACGTTGTCGATAATATACCGGGGTTCAACTGCAAAGTACCAGGGAATGTTTTTCAAACAGAACAGCAGACACACGGTTGCTATGACCACGGCTGCAGTTTTCTCGGTGCAATATTTAGTCCTCAGCTTCTGGCAACAAATGGTAATAAAACGATCAAAAGTAAAAGCGACTGTTAACCAGACAGAAATATCTGTGACTACATGAACCAGGATAATGTGGAAAGAACACACAGGTGTGAGGAACAGGAAGTTAGTAGGGAAATAATAATCATTAATCCGAACCAGTATCACATCAGTGATAATGACCAGTAGATCCGCCGCCGCCATGGCCACCAGGTAGCGGGTGATACACCTGGAGAGACCGCACTTTCCCCGGGATAGGATCACAATCGTCATCACGTTCGCTGTAAATGGGAAACAGACAGAAGCAGGGAATCAGCCTTCAGGTTACAGCAAGGGAGCCAGTTTCACAGTATTTGATGTGAAATGTACTTTACTGCAGGATCTGGGAATGGGAACTGAACTCATTACCGCTGCTAGGATTGTGCAGTTGATAACAATTTTAACATAAAATTGCAATGTTCAGTATAAGAGAGTCTGCAGTAAATAAGTGAAAATAAACGCCTGCAGCAAAGATTAAAACATGAACAAAATGGATTCTCTGGGAATTTCCTCAGAGCTGCTCCTCTTCCACCATCACAGCTTCATCAGAAGTGCAAGGAATCCCGACGAGTCCCGAGTAAATTACCAGCCCTTTAATTGTACGAGCAAATGGACAGCCAGTTAATGAGTTATAATTAATAGCAACAAGTAGCAGTTCAGTGACAGAAGAACGAATGAAAACAAAACGAAATTAAAGTGATTGAAAATAAGTACTGAATGGTCAGTTATAAATTGGGAGATAAATGATGGGTGAGGAGCAGTGAGAATGAAGCCGGCCCGAAATGTGGTAAATGCTAAACGGGGACCACCGATGGTGAGATCATTGGGGGGTTTGGATCCGTGGCCAGGAGAGGGGCGCAGATACCAGGCGGAGGTCAGAGCAACCTCGTATTTGTCAGGTTGGATTCTCAGACTGGGGGGAATGACTAAAAACTGTTGAAAAGACAAATGTCAAACACCATGTTACAAAGCGACTTGTTGTGGGTCAACTCGACCAGTTTCTGTTTACAAACCACCAGATGGACATTTCAACAAAAGCAAAATACTGCGGATGCTGGAAATCTGAAATTAAAACAGAAAATGCTGGAAATACTCAGCAGGTCAGGCAGCATCTGCAGAGGGAGAAACACAGTTAACGTCTCAGGTCGATGACCCTTCGTTAGAACAGGAAAAAGTCAGATGGACAGTTCACCTGATCAACCGACTTCCCCTCGCTGGAAACCCCAGGTCCTGACATCGGTGCCTTGAACAGTTCAACATCATGTGGGCAAACTCCAACAATCACCGCAAGGGGGAGTAGGTCAGATGTGAGCAGCAACAAACAAGCTGACCTTGTTCTGTGATCCCAGGAACAATTGAACCTTCCAAAGTACACGTAGTAAGACGAGCACACTCCCGACCTCGCTTTTGTCACCTCTGATAATGGATGAAACTTCAGAGGGAGGTGATGGCGGCGATCCGAGGCTTACAGCAAAGACCAGTGCAAGTGACAATAGCGGCTGCTGTCCAACCCATGACAACGAAGTACCTGCCGAGATTCAGCTTCAGAAAGCTTTAGTGGGAAGGTTGTACCTCTGAATTGGACGAATCCATCTGTAAAATTAATCCGACACACGAGCAATATTGAGAATCTGTCACCCTGGTCTGTAAGATTTTCCAAAATTACATCCTAGCAGATATGGGAAATATATACAACTGAGCATTCGGAATAAACAATCAACAATATCAGAGTTTCACTCAGGATAATGTGTCGTATGGCAGGTTGTCAGCTTGACATGGAAAGAAGCGTCATGGGTTAATTGGTACAGAATAAGAGAGAGAAAGAGTGTGTGGGAGAGAGAGAGAATGAGAGACGGATAGAACGAGATAGGGAGAGACTAAAAGAGAGACTCAGTGAAAGGGAGAGGGGAGAGAGAGGGAGAAAGTAAAATTGAGATTGAGAGACAGAGACAGAGAGAGAGAAAAACGAGAACTATATATATCAGAGACAACTCTGTGCAGAAGGAAAAGCCTTTGCAAGATAAGGTAGGTGAAGTAGAAATAAGTCACTGTCTTCCTGCAGAACCATCTTTAGACAAGAGACACTTCGGTGGAAATGATATGACATGATTTTAGGCGTGTATAATTTTTAAATAGTTAAGCAGCTGGTGGGATCTCCATGGATACAGAAATATATTGTAAAGATACTCCCCCCGAATCAGAGATAAGAGATGTGAGGGGCTGTCCAGTGACCCTGAGCAGGTTGAGGTGGACCTTCTGCTTGAACTGCTGCAGTCCATGTGGTGAAGTTGCTCCCACAGGGCTGTTAGGGCGGCACTTCTAAGGTTTGGACACAGTTACTATGCACCAAATGTGATGGGATAATTTTTTCCCAATGTTACCAATATTTTGTAATGACTCAAACCATTTCAGTAATTTCTTTATCTAAAATATGCAGCATTATACAAAATTGCTAAAATTATTCGCCACATTTATCATGCACTAAACCATTAATTGATTCAACAATTGGATCAGTGTTTCAATGGTTTATTAATTATAGTCCCGCCTTACTTAGAGTCACACTTTAAACAGTGGTGACACTTAAATAACAAACGATCTAGTTACACAACGATTGCCGTCAATTACACTTGTTTCTATTTCCAAGTGCAATGACGGAATATGAAGAAAAGAATATCCACCACTCTGAGAATCCAACCACCAATGTCGTCAGTTAAAAATAAAAATATCTTTACTGCTGTGCCGTAATGTTTCTATTTCCCCAGCTCTCCGTTCCTTCAGTCTCCGGGCTCACTCTCCATGCAATGTCCCGAATATAACCATTAAAGCACAGAACATTATAATATCAATAAGCATATCGCAAAAGGAAGAGGGAGGACAGTTAGGGCGTGATATTCCCAGAATTTCTGAAACTGACCCGTAATCTGTAGAATAATCACCTCCGGACAAACACAGCAACTGAGCAGACCCGCAAGGAGAGCAGTAATACAAAGAGACACGGACTTATACAATCAATAACCAGTTACAATGCCTCACCGGGAACTCCACGGGCGACAAGTATAACTTCAGAAATCACTTATACCAGTTACACTGAAAATGGACACGCGATTAATGGAACTCCCATTGCAGAAATGCTGATGACTTGGGAGCTTGATGCACAGTTACACAGGGACACAGGAGGAGGTTATTCAGCCCCACAAGCCTTTTCCAACATCACATTAGACCCTGGCTGATCTGCACCTTAACTCCATTTACCTGTCTTGGTTCCATATCCCATGATACTCATACCATAAAAAGTTATATCCATCACAGTCTTCAAAATTTCAATTGACCGAGCATTGACGGGCTTTTGGGAAAACGAGTTCCAGAAAACACTGCCCTTTGTGTGAGAAAGTGTTCCCTGATTTACCTCCTAAATGGCATAACTCTCATTTTAAGATCATGTCCCCTCGTTCTCCAATCTCCACCAAGGAAACAGTTTCTCTGCATCTACATTATCGAATCTCTTTATCATTTTAAATAACTCGTATATAACACCCCTCAACATTCTAAACACAAGGAATACAAACTAAGTTTATGCAATCTGTCCTCACAATTTAACCCTTTAAGCCCCGGTGTAATTCAGGCGAACCTGCGCTGAACTCCCTCCAAGACGAATACATGTTTCCGGTGATGCGGTGCCCAAGACTGAACTCGTGCTCCAGGTGGGGTCTGACCAAGGTTCGATTTAACTGAAGCATCACTTGCTCACTTTCGAATTTAAACACCCTTGTGAAAAAAAACAAAATCCCATCAACATTTATCCCTGCTTTTTGTCTCCTTCCTCGCAAGCAACTACCAACCCGTCTCACAAGGTTACCTCCAATACTGTGCAATCTCACCTTTGTTAATAATTTCTGTGTGAAACTTTATCTGAAGCAGGGAAATAACTGACACTGTATTACAACTTGTGAATATGGGGACCAACATTCCATTGCATCGTGTGCTGACGGTTTTTACAGTTAAAATTACCCCCGCTGACAGGACATTGAATGAAGATAATAATTGGAGCTTTTGCTGGATATTATATGTGCATTATGATCTCAATGAACATATCACTCAAGGAAGATGGCGGACAGGGAGGATGTGATATTCAATTAAATTCTGACATTGATTTGGAAAAAGCAAAACAAATTCTTCAGAAGGAACAGAAAAAATATCGGGCATGTACAAAGACCAGTGACACACTTAAACCCTGATTCACAAAGTCAGTAAGTTCAGATTCAGTTAGCGGAACACCAAATACCGCTTGTAGAACGGGAACATGGCAAACAGATATACAATACATTCCACTTTATTTATCTCTGAGAAATGATGGGGACTCTTGGTGCAGGACACCGAGCCACAATGGACCCTGTGAGCTGTAATATTCAGAGAAAGACTTATTAATACAGGAGCGAAGCTTCCAATGGGAGCATTAGGCTGCATTGTCCCTGAGATTTGTGAGAGTCAGCGGGACAGTGAGACAACTCACTTCACTATGTCCTTACTGAGTAACATCTTTAAACAGACCTGGCAGAGTTTTAAAACCAATAGTAGAAATATTGGAGTTTGATGCCGATCACATTTGTTCAAAAAGCAACCTGGAACTTTTAGTAGCAGCGGGTATTGGGAACTCATTCCACTGAATGTGAGATTTCAGTTTCCCAGCTGAAGGGGAGAATTTGATTCCTTGTAATGTAGGAGTTAAAATACACCGGTTTCATACCCAGGGCTCAGTCACACTAAACTATGAATCTGAGCTAGAGGAATGTAACACAGACACAGATTACAGGGCGATATGATCAAAGTGTTTACAATGTTGCAAGGATGGGAGAAGGTAGATAGAAGCAGATTGATTCCAGCAAATGATGGGGTCAAGAACGAGGTGTCATAGATACAAGATTGAACAGAAGACATTCGGTACATTGGAAAAGGGAGCGGGAGAAACATCTTTACAAAGAGAGTTGGGAGGCGGTGGAGTTCAGTTCCAGGGTTAGTGGTTGAGGCAGAAGCTATGCTCAGTTTCAGAGTAGAATGGATAGGTTGATGGAGGAAGAGGTGATGAAGGGATATCGGGACAGGTTGGTTAACTGTCTTTACAAATATCTTCTAACTGTAAGGATCAGAAGGGAACTAATTATAACTTGGTAGTGAGCAGCGGTTTGACCGGGCGGACAGGCTGGCTGAGAGTTCAGCCAGTGTTATATCAACATGCAAGTGTATGATCTGAACAATAAAAGTGTCCGGTTTGTATAAAGGGACCAGAACCCGGCTTCTGATCGGTGCTCTGGGTAAAATGCGGGTGATGGAAGCTGAAACGGATTTTTCAAATGGGGACAAACCCAGGAGAGTTTCACAGAGTGCCGCTGCTTTGTTTCAATTACTCTCTCACTGCATTGGATTCCCGGTCTGAGCTGCTGGAAGGGATGTGACAGGCAGCACTGTGCCCGCCCGGTGGGTGAAGAGGAGTCTGAGAACAGGCTGGTGACCGGTCAGGAGAGAAGATCAGGGGGAGAGTCTGTGTCCCTGCATGGAGCACAAACCCACCCTCGGCATGGAGTGTGTTCAGCAGGAACAATATCCAGCACTTTGCTGGAAACAGACTGAGAAGAGCGGGAAGATTCTGATTAATGAGACTGAACAAATCCCAGTCCTGACTGTCCAGATTCCCAGGTATATGTCCAGGAGCGGCCGTCAGTCGACCGATCCCCAGCGGGAGTCAGAGGGGGAAAAACTGGAGCATTTTATAACACAGTGAATGTTCAGTAAAATATAGCCCTTGTCAGGTATTACCGAGTGTTACTGGAAAGAAGGGGAGGAGAGAAAATCTGGCCGGGCATGGAAGCAATGGAATTAAAATATTCCATGGAATCACACATTGCACGAGGTCTCAGTTAAAATGGAATCATTGGAAAGACATTAAATGCAGAAAATAATCTGCAGTTTTTATGGGGTTTAAAGAAACTAAAAAATGCAAAAAATTATCAGTCAATGAACGAGGTACAGCGGGAAATACAGTCACTGAATTTCTGCCTTTCAATTGACTTGTGAAAAACAGTGAGAAAAGGACACTTACCGAGATAGGAGCAGAAACAGAGTCAACCCTGATTCACAACTTTAGTAATGGAAGATAATCACTTACCGGGGATTCCAACGGCTGCTATAATCGGATAGTAAATCATTACTGCCTGTATAACTGGCGGTAAGATGGTAAATGGATATGCAATGTACGGAACTCTCATTCTGTCGGAGAAGTGATGGTGACTCTTTGCACTGGACACAGGGCTCAACTGAGTCTGTGAGATGAGTGATTGAGAGAAAACCATTTATAATTGAGGGACACTTCCCGTGGGATCAGGAAGCATCAGGAGTATTGACATTACTTCCAGTCATTTGGGCAGCGTGTCAACTCCCTACACTGTCATGTTTGTGCTGCACTAATTAGATACAAATTGATATTGCAAGTGTTTTGAAATGAAACCGCCCAAAGATTGGAATAATACTTTCCTCACATTTCTCTCTGTCAATGTACTGAAAGCCGGGCTCTGACCGCATCGCTGCAACACCTTCAACAGAAGCAGCTTCAGGCTCCCCCCTGTGACGTCACACGGCTCAGTCCTGTCGATGCAGCAACTGAATTCCCCCAATTCTCAAACATCTTTCAGTGTTTACACCGCCCCCGGCCCTCCAAACTCAGCCATTTCAATGTGGGAGTTTAGGCTGGCAATTGAGTGAGGAATTTGTGTCTTTAGGACGGGAAGAGTTCGGGCTTTGCAGCAACACCTGGAATAAATTAAATCTAAAATCTCAGGTAGAAAAATGAAACCATGGACAAGGGCTCGAAAAATCCTGGATTTCACTGAAATCCACATTCTATAAAGGTTACAGGTTAAGGCAGAGCCCTGTTCCTTTAGAGGGATAATCTAGGTATGGGGTACTATACAATATTGAAATAGGATGGGCCACATTTAGAGCAGAATCGCTGTGGAAATCTGCATCCCCCAGGATTCTGTGGGCTGCGGTGGGGATTAGAGTTTCTGCTCATTTCATTATTTTCTATTATTATCCATTCCCGGTAGTTCCACTTTGATCTTTCCAGTGATATTATCGAAAGCCAGTCCGTGGAACACAGGTGCATTCAGACCAGGAGTCGGTCATTCAGCGTCTCGGGCCTGCTCCGCCATTCAATTTGTCCATGGCTGATCTGCAGCTCAGCTCCATTTCCCCGGCTTTGCTGCTTATCCCTTCATATCCTCAGCTAACAACAATGTATCGATCACAGCCATGAAAGCTCCAAATAATCCCGAGCATCTGCAGCTTTTTGTGGGTTAGAGTTTCAAATTCCCACCAGCCATCGTGTGACAAAGTGCATCTTGATTTCGCTCCTGAATGACATAAATCTAATGTTAAGCTTATTGTATAGAATTACAGATAATATACAGCAGAGGAACAGGCCATTCGGCCCAACTGGTCCAAGCTGCTGTTTCTGCTCTACCAGTCTCCTCTCACCCCATCACCATGGCCTTCTAGTCATTTTACCCTCATGTATTTACCTAGCTTCCCCTTAAATACATCTGTGCAACTCGATTCACCTAATGATTGTGGTAGCGAGTTCGACAATACGTCCCCTTGTTCATGATTCTTGCACCAGACAGAATTGTTTCCCGGTATCTACCCTATTGAATCGTTAGACATTTTAAGCACCTCTTACAGGTCAGCCCTCAATCTCCTTTTCTCAAGGAAATGGAAGCAATATTTTGCAACATGTCCTCGTAATTTAACCCTTTTAGCTCAGGTAAATTTCAGGTGATTCTGTGCTGCATCAACTCCAAGGCCTATATATAATCAGTGAGGGACTCGGGAGGTGAGAGAAGGAAGGAAGACTGGAAAATGGATTGGAGGGACAGATTGGGGCCTCGTGGAAAGAGAGGGGCAATGGGGGTCGGAGGATGGGGAGACTAGAGAATGGGAGGTCAGAGAGAGGATAATGGGGTCAGCCAGAGGGGGAATGAGGGTCATGACAGAGGAATGGGGTTAGGGAGAGGGGGCAAGAGGGTCAACAGCAGGTACATGGGATCCTAGAGACGGGGGAAGTGAATCAGCAGCAGATACATCGGGCCAGGGAGTGCGGGAAGATGGTCAGCAGCAGGTAAATGGGTTCAAAGAGAGGGGGAAAGAGGGTCAGCAGCCGATAAATCGGGCCAGAGAGAGGAGGGAAGAGGGTCAGCAGCAGGTAAATGGGGTCAGAGAGAGGGGGGAAGAGGGTCAGTAGCAGGTAAATGGGGTCAAAGAGAGGGGGAAAGAGGGTCAGCAGCCGGTAAATGGGTTCAAAGAGAGGGGGAAAGAGGGTCAGCAGCCGGTAAATGGGTTCAAAGAGAGGGGGAAAGAGGGTCAGCAGCCGGTAAATCGGGCCAGAGAGAGGAGGGAAGAGGGTCAGCAGCAGGGAAATGGGGTCAAAGAGAGGGGGGAAGAGGGTCAGCAGCAGGTAAATGGGGTCAGAGAGAGGGGGGAAGAGGGTCAGTAGCAGGTAAATGGGGTCAAAGAGAGGGGGGAAGAGGGTCAGCAGCAGGGAAATGGGGTCAAACAGAGGGGGAAGAGGGTCAGGAGCAGGTAAGTGGGTCAGAGAGAGGGGGAAGAGGGTCAGCAGCAGGTAAATGCGGCCAGAGGGAGGGGGAAGAGGGTCAGCAGCGGGTAAATGGGGTCAGAGGGAGGGGGAAGAGGGTCAGCAGCAGGTAAATGTGGTCAGAGAGAGGGGGGAAGAGGATCAGCAGGTAAATGGGGTCAGAGAGAGGGGGAAGAGGGTCAGCAGCAGGTAAATGGGGTCAGTGTGAGGGGAAGAGGATCAGCAGCAGGTAAATGGGGCCAGAGAGAGGGGGAAGAGGATCAGCAGCAGGTAAATGTGGTCAGAGAGAGGGGAATCTCCAGAGGGCTGTGGATGCTCAGTCGATGACTATCTTCATGACTGAGATCGATAGATATCTGCGCACCAACTGAATCAAGGGATATGAAGATCGGGCGGGAAACTGAAGTTGTGCTGGAAGTTCAGCCATGATCTTACTGATTGGTGGAGCAGCCTCGAGGGTTTCTATGGCCTACTCCTGCTCCTTTTTCTTATGTTATTATGAAACGCAGCAGCCAATTTGTGCACAGCAAGCTCCCACAAACGGCAATGTGACAATGACCAGATAATCTGTTGTTTTGAGTAGATTGAGGGATAAATATTGACCAGGTCACCGGGTAACTTCCCTGCTCTTTTTCGAAGTAGTGCCATATGTGATCTTTTACGCCCACCTGAGAGGGCAGACGGGGCTTGGTTTTAACGTCTCAGCTAAAACACGGCAACTCCGACAGTGCAGCACTCCTTCAGTGCGGCACTGCAGTGCCCAGGTCTCTGAACCAATATCTTTCTGATTCAGGGTGTCACCAACTGAGCCACGGTTGACACACGGCCTCCCTGAAGGCCCGCATCATTGTATCGAAACGGAGCTGGAGCTTCCCGGATTGTTGGAACCGACAGGTTGCAGGTGTCCTGTTGAGCGAAAGAATCTCTCTGAGAAGAGCGGGAAGCCAATCGGGGAAATTAAAGGAAGTGGTGAATTAGTGACCTGCCAGACACCCAATCCGGGAATGACGGATTGAACCAAATATAGGAAAAGAGGAACTCTACAGGTACCTGTTCGCTAATTCTTCAACATCGTAAAACCATCCCAAGTAATTCTCCCGGTGTCCTGGCCGGTATTTCCACCTTACATTAATTTCACGGAAACTTTGACTTTAAATCAGACAATAGTCAGAAGATGGCAGCGTGAATCTACATTGCAGCTGAATGTATTGTCATGTATTGTGTTTAAAGTTACCTCACACTATTTATAAAATGGGGCGCACAGTTAAGATGAAGAGGGGCCGGCGAACTGTGGATTCCAGCGCGGCTGCTGCTCAACAATAATTGCCCTCAGTGTGTACAGTGAGCAGAAGGAATTGCTGCTGTTTCTTCACATTTCCCACTGCACTCATTGTCATTCTGCTTTAACAGAACCAGCTTGGATCTCCAGATGTATTTAAACAATAAACCTCGGGGCTGATAGAATAATAATACAATAATATGAACATGATGTGTTTTCAATGGAGAAGTGTTTTCCACCTGCCGTGAGCAGAGAGCTTGGTGAAGACAGCGTTGGGTGAATCTGCTAAACTGAGTGGTGATGGGAAGTTGGTGAGAGTGGGAAATCGGTGCAGAGGGGAAGGAGCTGCTCGGTAATTTAAATCAAGGAACAACAGTAAATACACAAAATAGTGTAGCTAATTAGATCTAGGAATAAAATTAACTAGGTTCAGGGTAGCAACATTAAAGGAATCTGAACTGCATTAAATAAAAATCGGATGTACGTCATTAATTAAATAATAAGTAGGAGTAAGGAGTGCTAAATTAATATATATAGAATAATAGAATAGAATCATAGAAGTTTACAGCACCGAAGGGGCCATTCGGCCCATCGTGCCAGTGCCTGTTCTTTGAAAGAGCGGTAAAATTTGAAGCCAGACCCCAGCGTTTTACTCTTAATCCTGGAAATCAGTTCCCTACAAATACAGGTCCAATTGTAATCAAGATCAAGGGGCAGCTGAGACCCGATGCCTGCAATTCTTGTGGCATTTAGCAGCTGCAGAAAGTTTCCTGTTTCCTGGACAACCACGTGTGCAGGAATAGCCTCCAGTTTCTCGAGCTCAGGGTTTCTGAGACTGAGGAGCGGCGGGAGTCACTGCTGGGCATTCGGGTGATGGCAATTCCCCGCAGAAAAAGTTGCAGGAGGTGGTAACCACGCAGCTACAGAGAGTTCAGGTGGGGAGTAAGTGGGTGGCCAGCCGGCAGGTGAGGAAGAGGCAGGCCGTGCAGGAATCCCCCGCGAATCTGGCCCTCTCAACCCGGTTTTCCGTGCTGATACCAGTGACGGTGATGACACCCTGGGGGAGTGCATCCTAGAGCAAAGAGCTTGGTGAAGGGAGAGATGGGTGAATCTGCTAAACGGCTTCGTGGGGCAAATGGCTGCACAGGGGGCGCAGCAATGCGAGCACATTCAGTAGTGCTTGGGGATTCGACATTCAGCGGGGAGAGACAGGCGTTACAGCATCAGTCGTCGTGATTCTCGCAGAGTATGTTGCCTCCCTGATGCCAGGGTGATGGACATCATTGATAGGGTGCATAACATTTTGCGAAGGGCAGATGAACAGCCAGCAGCCATGATCATTGTTGGAACCAATGACAGAGATAGGAAACGGGCTGTGTTCCTACAGGCACATTTTCCAGAGCAAGTTAAATTGCAGGACCAAAAATGGCAGTAATCCCTGGATTACTCCCAGTGTCATGTCCTGGAGCATATAGGAGAAGTAAGATAAGACATGTTGATGTGTGGCTGGAGAACTGGTGCAGATGGGAGTTGTAAGACAGTCTGATTGTCTGATAGTTTATAGAGTTCAGACTCGTGGAACAGACAACACAAAACCCAATGAATCTGTGAAATTTCTTTTAATTAAAAATCCACAAGAGGTTACAAGTAAAATTAGCAGAATACAAACAGTACTCAATTCATGTACTTATCACAAGCAAGGATCAAAAATCATTTACTTTAAGCTCAGGTGATTAAAAGCAAACCCACATGCATACAACACCTGGTTGGGTATTGGAGCCGTGGGGCAGTGGGTGAATGGGTGGGAATTGGAGTTGGGGGTGCGTGGGTGAATGGTTGGGTATTGGAGCCGGGGGGGGGGCAGTGGGTGAATGGTTGGATATTGGAGCCGGGGGGCAGTGGGTGAATGATTGGGCATTGGAGCCGGGGGGCAGTGGGTGAATGGTTGTGTATTGGAGCCGGGGGTCCCTGGGTGAATGGTTGGGTTTTGGAGCCGGGGGGGGGCAGTGGGTGAATGGTTGGGTATTGGAGCCGGGGGGCAGTGGGTGAATGGTTGGGCATTGGAGCCGGGGGACAGTGGGTGAATGGTTGGGTATTGGAGCCGGGGGGCAGTGGGTGAATGGTTGGGTATTGAAGCCGGGGGGCAGTGGGTGAATGGTTGTGTATTGGAACCGGGGGTCCCTGGGTGAATGGTTGGGTTTTGGAGACGAGGGGGCAGTGGGTGAATGGTTGGGTATTGTGGTCGCGGGTCCTTGGGTGAATGGTTGGGTATTGGAGACGGGGGGCAGTGGGTGAATGGTTGGGTATTGGAGCCGGGGGGCAGTGGGTGAATGTTTGGGTATTGGAGCCGGCAGTCCATGGGTGAATGGTTGGGTATTGGAGCCGGGGGGCAGTGGGTGAATGGTTGGGTATTGGAGCCGGGGGGCAGTGGGTGAATGGTTGTGTATTGGAACCGGGGGTCCCTGGGTGAATGGTTGGGTTTTGGAGACGAGGGGGCAGTGGGTGAATGGTTGGGTATTGTGGTCGCGGGTCCTTGGGTGAATGGTAGGGTATTGGAGACGGGGGGCAGTGGGTGAATGGTTGGGTATTGGAGACGGGGGGCAGTGGGTGAATGGTTGGGTATTGGAGACGGGGGGCAGTGGGTGAATGGTTGGGTATTGGAGCTGGCAGTCCATGGGTGAATGGTTGGGTATTGGAGCCGGGGGGCAGTGGGTGAATGTTTGGGTATTGGAGCTGGCAGTCCATGGGTGAATGGTTGGGTATTGGAGCCGGGGGGCAGTGGGTGAATGTTTGGGTATTGGAGACGGGGGGCAGTGGGTGAATGGTTGGGTATTGGAGCCGGGGGGCAGTGGGTGAATGTTTGGGTATTGGAGACGGGGGGCAGTGGGTGAATGGTTGGGTATTGGAGCCGGGGGGCAGTGGGTGAATGGTTGGGTATTAGAGCCGGCAGTCCATGGGTGAATGGTTGGGTATTGGAGCCGGGGAGCAGTGGGTGAATGTTTGGGTATTGGAGCCGGGGGGCAGTGGGTGAATGTTTGGGTATTGGAGCCGGGGGGCAGTGGGTGAATGTTTGGGTATTGGAACCGGGGGCAGTGGGTGAATGTTTGGGTATTGGAGCCGGGGGGCAGTGGGTGAATGTTTGGGTATTGGAGACGGGGGGCAGTGGGTGAATGGTTGGGTATTGGAGCCGGGGGGCAGTGGGTGAATGTTTGGGTATTGGAGACGGGGGGCAGTGGGTGAATGTTTGGGTATTGGAGCCGGCAGTCCATGGGTGAATGGTTGGGTATTGGAGCCGGCAGTCCATGGGTGAATGGTTGGGTATTGGAGACGGGGGGCAGTGGGTGAATGTTTGGGTATTGGAGCCGGCAGTCCATGGGTGAATGTTTGGGTATTGGAGACGGGGGGCAGTGGGTGAATGTTTGGGTATTGGAGCCGGGGGGCAGTGGGTGAATGTTTGGGTATTGGAGACGGGGGGCAGTGGGTGAATGATTGGGTATTGGAGCCGGGGGGCAGTGGGTGAATGTTTGGGTATTGGAGCCGGGGGGCAGTGGGTGAATGGTTGGGTATTGGAGACGGGGGGCAGTGGGTGAATGGTTGGGTATTGGAGCCGGGGGGCAGTGGGTGAATGTTTGGGTATTGGAGCCGGCAGTCCATGGGTGAATGGTTGGGTATTGGTGCCGGGGGTCATGATTGCATATTGGAGCCGAGGGGGCAATGGGTGTATGTCTGGGTACTGGAGCTGCGGGGGCAGTGGGCGAATGGTTGGGTACTGGAGCCAGGGGGCAGTGGGTGAATGGCTGGGTACTGGAGCTGAGGGGGCAGTGGGTGAATGTTTGGGTACTGGAGCTGAGGGGGCAGTGGGTGAATGTTTGGGTACTGGAGCCGGGGGGCAGTGGGTGAATGGTTGTGTACTGGAGCCGGGGAGCAGTGGGTGAATGGTTGGGTATTGGCACCGGGGGGCAGTGGTTGAATGCTTGGGTACTGGAGCTGGGGGTGCAAGGGTGGTGCAATGGGTGAATATTTGAGTATTGGAGCCGAGGGCCGGGCGTGTTGCAGTGGGGCATGGTGGAGTATTGGAGACGATGGGCAATGGTTGGGTATTGGAGCTGGGGGCAATGGTTGGGCATTGGAGCTGGGTGCAATGGTTTGGAATTGTTGCTGTGGGGGGAGCTGTGTTTGTGTATTGGATCCGGGGGGCAATGGTTGGGCATTGGAGCCGGGGACAATGGTTGGGTTTTGTAGCTGTTGGTGGAGCTGTGTTTTTGTATTGGCTCTGGGGGGCAGTGGTTGAGTATGGTAGCTGTGGTGGGAGCAGTGTGTATGTATTGGAGCCAGGGGCAATTGTTGGGTATTGGAGCTGCGGGGCGGGGGGATGCACTGGTTGGGTATTGTAGCTGTGGTGGGAGCAGTGGTTCGGTATTGGAGCCGGTGGGTAATGGTTGGGTATTGTAGCTGTGGTGGGAGCAGTGGTTGGGTACTGGAGCTAATGGGCAATGGTTGGGTATTGCAACTGTGGTGGGATCAATGGTTGGGTATTGGAACCTGGGGGCAATGGTTGGGTATTGTAGCAGTGGTGGGAGCAGTGGTTAGGTATTGGAGCTTGGGGGCATTGGTTGGGTATTGTAGCTGTGGTGGGGGCAATGTTTGTGCATTGTAGCTGTGGTGGGAGCAGTGATTGGGTATTGGAGCTGTGCTGGGAGCAGTGGTTGGGTATTGGAGCTGAGGGGCAATGGTTGGGTATTGCAGCTGTGGTGGGAGCAATGGTTGTGTATTGGAGCCGGGGGGACAATTGTTGGGTATTGCAGCTGTGGTGGGAGCAATGGTTGGGTATTGTAGCTGTGGGGGGAGCAGTGGTTGGGTATTGAGCTGGGGGGCACTGCCAGGTGCAATATGATGGACTTTGATTCCTTGGCTGGAAGTGAGGAAAAGATGCAATGTCAGCTTGAAGGAATGTTGTTAAAGGAGAACCAGATGTTCAAGGACCAGGGAGGGGAGATTAGACAGGTGTTGTTCTCAGTGATGGACCGAGTGTCCAATGAACATAAACTGCAGGTCAAAATTAGTGCACCATCCAAGAGGATGCTCAGGCTTCAATTGACGCCTCAAAGGGAGTTGCTTGTAGCATGTATGGGGTATTCCTTCTTTCCCCCAATACACCGGGGATGGGGTGATATCAAGAACAACCTAATCCCCAACTTTGTGACAAATAAACAGCTGGCAGAATGGAAGGTGTCGACGTCACGCTTTCCATTTGTGAACTCAGGAGGTAGGGCAGAGTCTGGGCTACGACTCACCCGTGCCATGCTAAACTGAAGGGTCTGGGAGGGAGCATTCCTGCCCTGACAATACAAGCGACCCAATATCCATAAAAGTATGGTCAGTAGAATCAGTTCTGATATTGGAAGAGAAATTGCATTATGAATATCAGCCATTCCCACCGTACATGGTTCAAGTAAATGAAGGAAAGACAGTGCCAGACATGGCAAAATGTTCTTTAATCAAAGGATGTGTTGGTATCACCTGAGGGAAGTTAATGAAACACTATGGGGGTCTTGTTTGGAATTAAGAAACTCCAAATTGCACCATGTCTGTAATATGCTGGCACCAGAGATAAACTAATACTAGTTGTGTCGCACAGGGGCGCTATTGTGTCACTACGGCCGCAGCCTCTGTGAATACAGACACCTCACCTGCCCTGTCACCCACTCCTCTTTCTGCTTTGAACCAACCCAGGTCACCAAGATAGATCATGAGATCCTGATACCAGTGATCAAGCATAATGTTACTAACATCACAGTGCACGGTGATATGCTCTTAGACACTGACACAATATTGATTGGATTTGGATATCCACTGGACGCCCCTCCGCCACACCACGCACGTCACTAAAACTAAAATAGATTAGAGAACGAACCGTGATCACAGTAAAACACCTGCACCAACTACACCAGGAAAATGAAAACCTGCTAACAGAGCTAGAGGGAGTGGGAAGGAAATCACGGTGGGAGCAAGTCAATAACATCTTGATACACCTGTTGTTCAGAATTATTTCACAACTGTTAATTATTTTCCAATGCCGTCTACTGTTCCTGGTGATCATTGTGTACGCATTGCTTCGACAAGCCCTTACACAATTGAAGAGGAAAAACAAGGAGCCGGGTCAGCAGAGAGCTCTCCCAAGCCTGGAGTGCAGGGAAACTCAGGAATAATGATCAACCAATGAAATAAGGCCAAAGGAACCGTTGGAGCCATGCGGACATGTTTGGTGTGCTGACATCAATGTAACAGTAATCGACTGTATACTCCAAGCAAATCAACAGTAAACACAGAAAGAAAGTTAATTGGCTCAGAGTGATTGCTCAAATTCTGGGTCTAAAGGGGGGAAATGTTAGCATGATTTAAGATGATTTATGTCAGAATGCTTTAAGATGATTCACTGGTCCAACTATCCCAGCGTCCTTTCACTTAGATTTGCATTATTATATCAACAAGGGAGATCCAAGCATATTAATAGTAACTTTCAAAAGTGAATTGAGGTGTTCCGCAAAGCAATCACCCAATCTCTGTGTGGTCTCCCCAATGTAGCGGAGTCTGCAGCAAGTACAGTTTACTAAATTGCAAGAAGAAAAGTAAATCGTTGTTGCACCTGGAAGTTGTGTTTGGGTCCCTGGACAGTGAGAAGGGAGGAGGGAAAAGGGCCGGTGTTGCAACTCCTGCGCTTGCATGGGAAGGTGTCGTGGGAAGGGGAAGGGGTGGTCGGGTGATAGATGAGTGGACCAGAGTGTCGCAGAGGGAGCGGTTTCTTCCGACTGCTGAAACGGGACGGGAGGGGAAGATGTATTTGGTGATGGGATCACGCTGGAGGTGGTAGAAGTGGCGGAGGATGATCCGTTGAATGTGGAGGCTGGTGGGGTGAAAGGTGAGGACAAGGGAAATCCTATCGTGCTTCTGAGAGGAAGAGGAATGGGTGAGAGCAGAAGTGCGGGAAATGGAACAGTCGAGAGTCCTGTCCACCATGGTGGAGGGGATTCCTTGGTTGAGGGAAAAGTAAAACATATCGGAAGGTGGCATCATCAGAAGAGATGCGATGGAGATGGAGAAACTGAGAAAAAGGAATAGAGCCCTTACAGGAATCAAGGTGGGAGGAAGTGTCGTCAAGTTAGCTGTGGGAGCAGCTGGGCTTATTTGGTTGAAGTGAATGGATTCAAAGGAGAATTAGTTCAATGTATTTTCAATACAAGGGCAGCCAGGCGGAGGAGGGGCTGGTGGATGGTGACTGTGTTGGCCTCCGTTCAAGGAAGAAGCGGAGGGCCCTCCTGCCGTCCTGGTGGCTGATGGAGGTGTAGAGGGATTGGACGCCCACAGTGAAAGGGAGACGATGAGGACCAGGAAACTGGAAAGTAACTGTTGTTTATTTCCACAGCAGCTTTCAAATCACTGGCATTATCAATGGATTGGTATGTTGATGTGAAAGGAATTTGTTGAATTGTGTACAACTGTGCGTCGCTGTTTAAATCAGCAGGGCGGTTGAAGGATTCCTGTTAAAGATCGAGTGTACTTCAGTCCGTGTGGTTTCGAGCACTGCTGCTGGTGGATGTGATAATTCGTCCGAGAATTGTAACCATTGGAAAGGAAGTTTTAATATTTATATCTCACATTTCCAGGCAGCGTTCCTACATTTACAACAGGCTCTCCGCCGATTGACAGAAAATAGAAACACGAGTGGGTCATTTAACCCTTCGAACCTGTTCCGCCATTCAGTGAGATCATGTCTGACCTGGATCTTAACTTCACCCACCTGCTTTGACTCCAAATCAACCCCTATCTTGCCTGACAGAAAACTATCGACCTGAGCCTTAAATTATTAATTACTTTGGCAAAAGAACGCGAGCTGAGATGAGGTTGTTTTATTACTCAGAGGATGAGATTGTTTTATTACTCAGAGGGTAGTTATGATCTGGAATTCACTGTCTGAACTGTTGGTGGAAGCAGATCCGATCGCTGATCCAATAGTCACTATCAGAAGGGAATTGGATAAATACTTGATGGCGAAAAATGTGCAGGGCTGTGGGGGAAGTGCGTCATTCTATGGTGGTTCTATGATGGGACAATGCTCTCCCTCAGTGAGCTTGTGTTTTCACCGGTAAACGTCAGGTCCCGGCATTAATTCTCGTCCGAGCCGGCTGGGACTTTCTCACCTTTAATGTGATGTTTCTCTTTTTCTTGCTCTATGATTCGCTCTATTTCTCTCTGTTTCTGTTGTTCTTACCATCTGTCAGTCTCTCTGTATGTCTCACTCAGTCTCAGTCACTTTCTGTAAGCTTTTCTCATTGGGTCTCTGTTTATCCCTCCAACTATTACTTTCTCTCGGTCACTCTCCCCATCGCTCCCCCACAACATTTTACTCTGCACCTTATAATATAACCCTTTAAGCGCTGGCTCAGTTTAGAGCTTGCTGATCCTGGGTGTTTGACCTGCATTTTAACATTCTTCCTTCAAAGGCTTTCAGTGTTGACGGGAGGGTTACATGTTCTGTGGGCTAAAAGCCGAGGGGTTTCTTGTCTAGTTATGAACGGTCAGCTCAATGCGTTACTTGTCCAGCTGCTGTGCTTTTGCAGTTGAGCTATTCACCGTCTGTAGTTTTAGAAAATGTCTTTATCCTCTCACATTTTCAGATTATGCTGACGCATAGTCTGCTCTGCGCTGAAAACTAAACTTAGTCAGCAAGGGATTTGTCGCATTTTCAAGCACTGCGCGGGTAGGCTTCTATCAGCAGGGTGGCTGAGTGGTTAAGGCATTGGACTTACAAATCCAATGAACGTGTGTCTGCGTGGGTTCGAATCCCACTCCTGGTAAATGCTCAGGCAGCGAGGTTGAAAGTAAATGCTAAAGCTATTTTTGGTATGAAAACGCTTATGATCTCTGCAAAGGATGGTGCCATATTTATAATTCACCCTTCAAGACAGCGTTTCTTCATTTCCAATTGGTGAGCTGAACACAGGAACCGGAGGAGGCCATTCAGCCCCTTGAGCCTGTTCACCATTCACTGAATTCCTGTCTGAGCTGTGTCTTAACTCCATCCAGCTGCTTTGGCTCCAGATCATTTTAACGCATGTGTAGCATAAACGTACCGATCTCAGATTTACATTATTAGTTGAGCTGGATGTGGTAAACCACTGTTTGTATTCCACTGTGTACATGCCTGGACATGCCTCGGCTGACTCCTCCCACAAGTCCTAGCATAAAGGTGACTGCTCCCCAGCCCTTTGTATTTCTGGACCGGTCGACCACTCGAGGCAGACCTTCATTCTTTTGTTAATAAAAGCCTTTAGTTACTCTCTTAACTCTCAGTCTTTTATGAGCAATTGATAGCGCATCAATTTTATTAACAACATTTTTATAATGGAGAAGATCCTCACACCAGCATGCCTGGACTTAGATCATCGGGAGGCGGACTCATCCACCAAGTTTACTCACTGGCTTAAGTGTTTCGAAAAATTCCTGACCGCCTCCGCAGCAATCAAATCGGACGAGGACAAACTGGATGTCCTGACCTCCAAAGTGAACCACCGAGTGTACTCGGTCATCCAAGACGTGACCTCGTACGCGGATGCTATCGAGCTCCTCAAGGACCAGTACACGTGCCCAGTGAATGAAGTGTACGCCAGGCACCTTCTGGGGAGTCGTAAACAACAACCTGGGGAATCGACCGTGGAATACCTTCAGGCACTGTCTGTGCTTGGCCAGCCCTGTGGTTGTAAGGATGTAAAGGCCGCCATGTACACAGAGGAACTTATCCGGGATGCTTTTGTAGCGGGCCACAGATCCAATTACACCCGACAGCGACTGTTGGAGCAGAGTGACCTCGACCTCAACTAGGCCTCTGAATTCGCACTATCATTGGATGCAGCCTACCGGGGCATGGATGCCTACTCCTCTGCACCGTGGATGCCGCGGGGAATGACAGCCTGGGACATGGTAGGACCGCCTCATAGCGCCGTGCCACCCCAGCCACACCCCAGCAATGGCCCAACTACCGCAGCAGTGTCCCAAGGCCAGACAGCAGTGCCCCAATGCCAGAAATGCTACTTCTGTGGCCAGGCAAAACACCCCAGAGCGCACTGCCCGGCGAAAAACGCGATCTGCTCGGGCTGCGGGAAGAAGGGACACTACGCTAGTGTCTGCAGGGCCAAAGCCACCCCGAACCCCAGCAGCGCCGCGTGTGGGCCATGCGGGCCGCCATCTTGGGCCTCTCCGGCCATGTGCGAACCACCGGTACAGCAGCCATTTTGGACGCCTCCAGCCACATGGGGATCATGGACGCCACCATCTTGGATGACAGCCGGAATGCAGCAGGCCCCCAACACCGCCTCATCTGATACCCGCAGCGACACACCGACCCCTACGCTGGCATCCGTTACACTGGACCAAGCGAGACCGCACCAGCTGGCCAGTTCCACAATGGACATTAAGGTAAATGGTCACGATACAATCTGCCTTTTTGACTCTGGGAGCACGGAGAGCTTCATCCACCCCGACACGGTGCGGCGTTGCTCTCTCCCAGCCCTGCCTGCGCACCAGCGGATTTCTATGGCCTCCGAGTCCCAGTCGGCGGACATCGGCAGCTACTGCGTGGTGACACTCGTAGTCGACGGGACTGTGTACGATCATTTTAAACTTCTGGTCCTGCCCGACCTCTGCGCTGCCGTCCTGCTGGGGTTAGATTTTCAGTGCCACCTTAAAAGTGTTACGATGGCGTACGGTGGACCCCTACCCCCACTCACAGTCCGCAGCCAGCAGCTTCCAAACTGGCCGCTGCGCACCAGGTGCAACCTCTCCACACTCAGAGTCACCCCCCCCCCCACTGTTTGCAAACCTCACCCCCGACTGTAAGCCCATCGCCACAAAGAGCAGGCGATACAGTGCCGGGGACAGGGTTTTCATTAAAACCGAAGTGGAGTGGCTCCTGAAGGAAGGGATTATTGAGGGCAGCACCAGCCCCTGGCGAGCCCAGGTTGTGGTCATTAAGACCGGCGAGAAGCAGCGCCTGGTCATCGACTACAGCCAGACAATAAATCGCTACACCCTGCTGGACACCTACCCACTCCCCTGCATAGCTGATATGGTCAACCAGATCGCGCAGTACCGCGTCTTCTCGACCATTGACCTGAAATCAGCGTACCACCAGCTCCCTATCCGCCCTGAGGACCGCCAGTATACCGCCTTTGAGGCAAACGGCCGCCTCTATCACTTCCTTAGGGTTCCCTTTGGCGTCACCAACGGGGTCTCCGTCTTCCAAAGGGAGATGGACCGGATGGTAGATCAAAATGCGTTGCAGGCCACTTTCCCATATCTGGACAATGTGACCATCTGCGGCCGTGACTTGCAGGACCATGACGCGAACCTCGAAAAATTCCTCCGCACCGCCCAACTCCTGAACCTGACATATAACAAGGAGAAGAGCATATTCCGCACAAACCGCCTCGCCATCCTTGGCTGTGTTGTGGAACACGGAGTCATCGGCCCCGACCCCGACCGGATGTGTCCCCTTATGGAACTCCCACTGCCCCACTGCCTCAAGGCCCTGAAGAGGTGCCTAGGGTTTTTCTCCTATTACGCCCAGTGGGTCCCCTACTATGCGGACAAGACCCGTCCGCTGATCAAGTCCACCTCTTTTCCCTTGACGGCAGAGGCCCGCTTAGCCTTCCACCATATCAAGGAGGACATTGCCAAAGCCACCATGCACGCAGTGGACGAATCCATCCCCTTCCAGGTGGAAAGTGACGCGTCCGACTTTGCCCTGGCCGCTACCCTCAATCAGGCGGGGAGACCCGTGGCCTTCTTTTCACGAACCCTCCAAGGCCCGGAGACCAGACACTCCGCTGTTGAGAAGGAGGCCCAGGCGATTGTGGAGGCTGTGCGTCATTGGAGGCACTACCTGGCCGGAAAACGATTTACCCTGCTCACTGACCAGCGTTCAGTTGCTTTCATGTTTAACAACAAGCAGAGGGGCAAAATCAAAAATGACAAGATCTTGAGGTGGAGAATCGAACTTTCCACCTACAATTACGAGATCTTGTACCGGCCCGGGAAGCTCAATGAACCCCCGGATGCGCTATCGCGTGGCACCTGCGCCAGCGCCACAGATCGATAGACTGCGGGCCCTCCACAATGACCTCTGCCACCCGGTGGTCACCAGGTTCTTCCACTTCATCAAGGCCCGCAACCGGCCTTACTCTATTGAGGAGGTCAGGACCATGACCAGGAACTGCCAAGTCTGCGCTGAGTGCAAACCGCACTTTTATAGACCAGACAGGGCCCACCTGATAAAAGCCACTCGCCCCTTCGAGCGCCTGAGCGTTGATTTTAAAGGGCCTCTCCCCTCCTCCGACCACAATGTGTACTTCCTCAATATTATTGATGAGTACTCCCGTTTCCCGTTCGCCATCCCCTGCCCGGACATGACCAGTGCCACGGTCATTAAATGTCTGAACGACCTCTTCACCCTGTTCGGTTTCCCCAGCTATATCCATAGCGACCGGGGCTCATCGTTTATGAGCGACGAACTCCATCAGTACCTGCTAAGTAGGGGTATTGCCACAAGCAGGACCACCAGTTACAACCCCCGGGGGAACGGACAGGTGGAAAGAGAAAATGCGACAGTTTGGAAGGCCGCCCTGCTAGCCTTAAAGTGTATGGGCCTTCCAACCTCCCGCTGGCAGGATGTGCTCGCCGATGCGCTCCACTCTATTCGGTCACTGCTCTGCACTGCCACTAACGCCACCCCTCATGAGAAAATATTTGTCTTCCCAAGGAAGTCCACATCGGGGATATCGCTACCGCCATGGCTGATGTCCCCAGGGCCGGTCCTACTGAGAAGACACGTGAGGACCCATAAAACGTACCCCCTGGTCGAGAGGGTCGACCTCCTCCACGCCAACCCCCAGTATGCTTACATTGCATACCCGGACGGGCGGGAGGACACAGTCTCCATAAGAGACCTTGCACCCTCGGGGGCCGCAGTAACCCACTACTCACTACCACCGCCCCCCCACGATCCGATATCCAGCCCCAGCAGACGGCAGGCCTGGGCCCCGCGACCCGCTCGACATCTACGAGGAAGACACGCCTGTGCCACAGCCTACGCAGGACTCGACGCCGGAAGCTCCACTACCCCTGCCGTCGCCTCGCCGATCACAGTGGCAGACAAGACCTCCGGAGAGACTCCAATACACTAACTTTTAATACACTTCACCGCGCCGGACTCAATTTTAAACAAGGGGTGAATGTGGTAAACCACTGTTTGTATTCCACTGTGTACATGCCTGGACATGCCTCGGCTGACACCTCCCAAAAGTCCAAGTATAAAGGTGACTGCTCCCCAGCCCTTTGTATTTCTGGACCGGCCGACCACTCGAGGCAGACCTTCATTCTTTTGTTAATAAAAGCCTTTAGTTACTCTCTTAACTCTCAGTCTTTTATGAGTAATTGATAGCGCATCACTGCAATATACTGCTATTTTGTGAGAGAGAGTTCCACACTGCTACCAACCTTCGTGTGAAGAAATGTTTCCTAACTTCTTTCCCGAATGGCCTGCCTCTGATTTTATGAGTATGTCCCCTTGTCCTAGACTGCCACCAACGGCGAAAAAAGGTTTCTCTCTATCTAACTTATCAATTCGTTTCAAAATCTTAAAAGCCTCAATCAAATCCCCACAACCTTCTACATTCCAGGAAATACAAGCCCAGTTTATGTAATCTCTCCTCATATTTTAACCATTGGAGCGCTGGTAACGTTCTGGTGAATGTGCACTGCACTTCCTCTAAGGTCAATCTATCCTTTCTAACAGGCGGTGCCCAGAACTGTACACAGAACTCCAGATGTGGTCTAACCAGGTCTCTGTATAGCTGCAGAATAACTTCCTCTCCTTTATATTCTATTTTTTTGATTATTTTTCTACCTTACTGCTACATTTCAGTGGCCTGTGCACATGGACCCGAAACCCCGTTGGAACTCAACTGTTCCGAGCTCTGCACCATGTAATTAATACTCGGATCTACTTTTTAGGTCTAAAATGAATGACGATATACCTACCTGCGTTGAAATCCATCAGCCACTGTTTCGCCCATTCACTTAATCTATCAATATATCTTTGTAATTATATGCTGCTGTCTACACGACTTACCGTACCACCAGCCTTTGCATCATTGACAAACGTGGATATAGGAATTTTCTAAGTTATTAATAACTATAGCAGTGTTTAGGAGTATTTTAAACCAACACTTGACACAAGGTTTTCGGATCGATAATCAAGTTGTCTTTATTACACCAGTGGGGAGACAATCTGCTCCGTCTTAGCCAGACTTCTCCAAATTGGTACAGCAAGCCCTACATTTTTATACATTACAACATATATGTCCAGCTCATTCAAAATGCATTCCTACCACCTGATTGGTCCTTGGCCCGTATACATATTCACTGATTGGTTGCCTATGCTGCGTTATATTAAAGTACCGCCTTTATTATCGGAAAAGTACATGTCCATCATCCCCCAAGCTGTTGTTGCACCTATGACCTTTGTTTATGCCAGATGGGGTCTCATCAACATTGTACTTCTGACTCATTGTCCTTCCTTCCTGCCTCTCTAGGCCTCTTTACTTCCAACTCATTATTTTACTTTCCTGCCAGAACAGAGCTTACATCCTCTAGGCCTCTTATGGTTTCCACCTCCGGCTATTTGCAATTGTCTCTCAGTGACACAGTAAGCAGTTCTACAACTACTGCTTAGGTTATCTCAACTGCCAGTTCAGCAATTTAGAAAAAGCTTACTACTGCAAAGACCTGTTAGATGATTCTCTTTATTACACCATTCAGTGAAGCTGCTAGCGGTGTCAGTTTAACGCATTCCCCACAGCAATCCCCCCTTTTGGTACTTGGCCACTGCCCAAGTTAAACAACATGTATAAGCATTGCTGTGCCTCCTGCCCCATGTGGTGATCAGGCGCTTGCTCAGGAGGCCCTGCATACCCATCATGTCCAGAGCAAACTTGTTTTTTCCGGCTCTTTCCGCTTCGCTTTAGCTCTTTGTTGGTCCATTTCTTGTTACAAGCGGTGCATGCTGCTATTCCCCATCATATAGCCATGACTAACTGTACTATCACTAATATATATGGGAAATGATGCGGATCCATGGGTATATGTTGACATTCATTCCCCAATCCCACAGCTTCTCATACCACGGGAACTCCTGTAGCTCTATCTCTATGACCCTTTCTAATTCCCCAACGTCCCTTTGCAGCACTATGTATTGCTTCACTATCTTACTTAAATCCTCTTTTAATTCTTGCAGATCCTCTTGCAGGTGAGGTATTGCTGTCCCTACTGGTACTTCATGATTGACCAACTCTTTCTTTAGACTATCTGGCACATTTAGCTTTATCTCCTCCCTTGAATGTACATACACCAATCTGGTGTTTCCAACTGTGACAGGGATCTTTGGCGTAAAGCAGAAGTTAGGCATTGTGATTGCACATACAAGGTTACTATATTGGTACTCAGCCTCTGTGGTGGCTGTACAATACTCCCCTTCACCTTTATATCCCGAGCGGGTGTGATGGTGATCAACATGTGATAAGTCCAACACACACTCTCTGTCTTATTATAGGCGCACTCATCCATAGGGCCTTCTCCTACTGGATGTGGGCACATCGTAAGCGTGCCTTTCCTGTGGCATACGTTTAGGGAGACTCCTCTCATAGTATCATTCTTCCTGATGGCATAGGTATCAATTGAAAAGTATTGGAGGTGTGTCTCACCCCTCACTATGCCTATGTTTGTTAACTGGTACTGTGGGTATGGAGCCATGTCTAGTCCCACCACTGGCATCAGGAGTATCATGCCTATCATTGCTGTCACTTCTGCTTTACATTTTTGTATCACTGGATATACTCTGGTCATCCCTTTGAGGGTACAAGCAGTCAGAGGGCCTGGATTCAGGCTCAGGCCACAGAGCTGTGTGCTGTTAATCCAGTCTGGTACCTCGCCTCGCTGTATCTGTGCCAGATTGTGTTTAACTGTCCGGTGATCCATTGGCCATAGGCTTAACAAAAGCCTCTTCCTACCCCGTCTTTTGCCTGTTCCTCATCTCTATGGTTTGGTTTGTTGATAATGCTAGCATGGTCCTCTATAACCTTGATTCCCTTGAGTAACTTCCTTATCGTATGCCCTCCCAACTCTGATCCTTGTCGAACCAAACCAGTTTCCTTCTCTAAAATCTGTTGTATTACACTTTGTAGTCGTTCCACACTACTTTGGACACCTTGTATATCTAGGGCATTAATGAATGATGTCCCCGTGTTTATTCCCATGGGTATATTGGTTACTAAGCTCCTCTTAATCCTTTGGTGAAATGCAGCATGTCCCCTAAAGTCTGTAGCACCTGTCACACCAGCAGCTTGGTTAATTACATTCTTTATCATATATGCATAGAATTTTCTAGTTTTAGTAAACCTTTCAGAATATCCTGGCCATTGTAACATGGTTAAGTTCATTAGTACCTGTACAATTTCGTGTCTCACGCTATCATACAATTGTTCTCCCTCAGTGAATATCACCAGTCCAATTTCAGGCCCAGGCGTCCATTTTGGACACCTCCGTTCTTCAGGTATTGTTGTGATTGGGGGTGTTGTTGTTTCTAGGGTTAACCTTTGTGGTGTGGTCCTTGTTGTTGTTGGTTGAGGTGTTGTAATGCCGTGTACAATCGTCCATCTTATATCATTTTCCACGCAGCTCAGGACATATCCTCCCCCTAATTGAGCCAACACCTGCCAGTGTCTATTACATTCTACCATATTGCTGGCATTTTTTCATTCTACAGGGTCTGCATGGTTGTTGATCCAAGTTCACTCAGGTACCGTTACACCTGTAACATCATTTTCCTTGTTTTTCACACTCCTAACTGTGTGAGAGGATGAAGCCTCCTTGAAGTCGCCATTATGGGATCTTAACCTGCTGTCCATTTCTTCCAGCCCGTTATTTGTACTTATAAATGCTGTCATCAGGGTAGTTATGACAATCCATCTTACGGGATCCATGTTTATCTGTAATTTAAACAGAGGTCTGGCTATCACCAGAGGTAGCTCATCTCTGGTGTGTATTCCATTGTTTCTGTGGGACTTAAGATCAGATGGGTTATTGTTGTACCGGTTTAGTTGTGTCCAATGTTTCCATCTATTCTTTCCCCTCATATGTATACATGCGCACATATCGCTGGTCAGGATAACCTCAAATGTTCTGGTCCATCTAGGTGAGAATCCCGATCTCTCTGGCAATATTTTAATAACTACCTGCTCGCCCACCTTGGGTAGGGGCTCCGAGGACACATACTTTTGTGTATTTTTATCTCTGATGTCTTGTTGTTCTTTAACTTCTTGTTAGAGCTCTTTCAATTGATTATACAATGTTTGTACGTATTTCATCATTTTATCGTTTAATGGTCCTAGTCCCTCGCTACCAGATGCTAATACTTCCGGCAGACACATTGCTTGTCCACTCATGAGTTCATATGGTGTCAGTCCGGTCATCCTGTTTGAGTTGGCTCTCAGCCTCATCAGGATACATGGAAGGACATCCACCCACCCCTGTCCAGTTTCGGCTATGGCCTTGCTTAAGGCTGTTTTCAGGGTTCTGTCTATTCGCTCTACCATGCCTGAGCTTTGCGGATGGTAGGGGATATGGAACTTCTGTCTTACTCCCAGTAACTTACAAGTTTCTTTCATTAGCTTTCCCGTAAAGTGGGTACCTTGATCTGAATCTATTTGCAACGGGACCCCCATCTCGGTATCACGTCGTATGCAAATATTCGGGCCACAGTCTGAGCACGACAGGAAGGAATCCTTCCACCCACCTTGTAAACTGGTTTATGGTCACTGAACAGTATTTATTCCCTCTACTGTTGGGTAGGGTTCCAGTAAAGTTTAATTGGAGGTTTTCCCAGGGGCCTTTGTGCCGTGGCTGGTGGGCTATTCTAACCTTTATGGGCCTACCTGGGTTGTGTTGTCCACAGATGATGCAGCGTCTGCAGTATCTTGCCACATCTTTTCCCACTCCACTCCACCACCAATCTGTACTTAGCCTACCTATCATGCCATTCCACCCCCCATGGTCTGGCTCATGGTACATTTTCAACAAATTCCCCTGTGATCCTTTTTCCATATTCCATCTGTACCTTTGGCTGCGCCTCTCTTGATCCACTGCTCCTGCTCCTCCATTTCGTTCTCCTCTTGGATTCTTTTAATGTTCACTTCCTCTGCTGTTATTCTACCTGCAGCTATTGGTGTAGGGATCTCTGTGTCCGCTGTTGTTCTTGCTGCCTGATCAGCCAGCATATTTCCTTTTTGTTGCTCGCTCACTATCTTGCGGTGTGCCTTTATTTTAATCACTGCTACCTCTTCTGCTCCTTTTACCGCTCTACTAGGTCTCTCACTTCTTCCTCATGCTGTATTTCTCCTCCTCCGGAGTTTACATATCCTCTCCTATTCCACGCTATCATATAATCATTCACTACCCCAAACGCATATCTACTGTCTGTGTATATATTTACTCGTTTTCCTTTTGCCAATTTCAATGCTTCCGTGAGAGTCACTAGTTCTGATCTGTCTGGTTTACCTACCGGCCAAATTGGTGAGTTTATGGTTGCTGTGGTTTCTTTTAACGCTCCCTGTTTCAGTAACTCGGTTGTTATCCTGAATACGGCCTCTTTGGTTGCTGGTTTTATCGGGTATTGTCTATGCGCCATGTGCTCCGGTCCGGGTATCATGATAGGGTTAATTGTAGTTAGTCCACAGTCCTGTTTAGAGGTGACCCATACTCCTTCCACCGCCTGGCATAGGACTGCCCATATTCCATATTGTTCCCAATCCCTTTACTACCGATCTTTATCATATAACTGGCCATAATCCTGGCTTCAAATTTTTCATCAATTACGCGCTTTCATAATACAGTCTTATTTCATGCATCTGTCACATGGTCCAGTTCACTTATTATATCCACTCCTAAGATTGTTCCCTCTGGGTTATCACATGACCATAACTGAAATGGGAGAAAAATTCCTCCTAGTTCCAATAATTGTGTCCCGCTTTTGTAAGCGCGATTACTCTTCCCACCCACTCCTTGTGTCATTATTGAGGTTTTGAGATTTTTGTGTGCGGGAGGTCCAAATTGGTTATAGTCACTAACATATCGCACTGCTGGCCCCATAAAAGTGCTGTTAGATACAGACAGGGATCGGTGCCTGTACCGAGGGCCGATGCTACCTAGCGGGACTGTGATAGGGTTTTGATTAGTTCGATCAATTGAATCTTATTCATATTGGCCTCGTCCGTTATCTTCTCGCTGCACGCTGCCTCTTGTTGTCTTGAGCCTTGGCCTTCCTTCCCCCCTCCCTTGGACCAAAAGTCTCGCTGTTCGTGTCCAGGTTTATTACAGTTTTTACATCTCCTTCCTGTGTCTTTCCCAGTTAATGTGCAATGATAACTCTTGTGCCCAAGCCTATTGCATTTTATACAGAATTCCATCCCCTTTACTGCAGCTATCTGTTCCTCCAAGGCAGCCACCTTAACTTTCTGCTGGTTGTCTTCCTCGGTCGCCCATCTGATCAATTCATCAAAGGTCTGTATGGTGACCAGTCCAATTTGTACTATGGCCTGATGGGCACGACTCAGCCCTTGTACATTTTCAAAAATGCCAAATTGTCTCGTTGTGGTGCTAATATACTGGAGTGGGCTACAAAACTAGTCCACTTCCGTTCTCCATAATCATGGGTGGACACCCCTTTCCCCTGACTAATTCCCATGACCAGTCCCCAGTTTACTGGTACTAATCCTAAAACTTGTGTAACAGTGGACCTAAAAGCTGTATAATCCACATCTCGTTGCTGGTTTATCGGGGCTACATCTTGACACCATGTCCCCTCCCTATATTGTTGAGGTAATTGACCCAACATATCTTCGCTCATTTTTGCCCTCACTAGTTCATCAACATCCCGGTTGTGGAAGTTGTGACATATTCTCATTTCTCTTAGTTTCTGCCAGAATATGGCATTACTCTGTCGGAGCTTTAGTTCCGGCAGAATTTGAAGCAACTTTAATTTATCTCCTGTGGAGAAAGATACATAAGTGATTTATACCTGAACTGGTACTGCTGGGATCGCTACGGTGCCTGGGGGTGCCCCTATCAGTATAGGCACCGCCGGGGTGACCGGAATAAATTCCACCTTAATAGGTGCCACTTTTACGTCGTCATATGGGGCGAGATTTCCACCTTCATTATAGTCGGGGTCATGTTCAGCAACTTTTCGGCTCAGTGCATCCCAGTCTATCCTGTCCTCGTCTTCTCTTTTCACCTCAGATGGCGTTACAGGAGCTGTTGCCATTATAGGTACTTGGGTACAATTTTGGCACCCGTGTTTGGTCCAAACTTGAGCACACCTGCTCAACTCATAATATGCATGAGCCACTAAAATGATGGCCTTTTCTTCCTTTAATTTTGTTTCTTTAGCCCACCATTCTCTTTGTTTGGCTGGTGGGTCGTTCGGTTGCCAATCGTTATTAACAATTTTGTCATTGATTCTTTTATTTTTGTCCACTAAATAGCATATCAGTGACCCCACCGATCCCCCCTCGAGTTTTTCATTTTCCATGGTTAATTGTTGCCAGCGGTATGTCCCATCCTTTACTCTCGCAGTGTGAGGCGGTACTTGCAACTGCAGTTGTCAGAGGTAGCTCCCGTATTTACTCTCGCAGAGTGAGTCCATACTTGCAACAATTTTGTTTGGGTAATTTGTTGTCAGATGTATGCTTAGCACTACTTGCAACTGGAGTTGTCAGAGGTATGCTTAAACTTTCTGCATTGCTTGTAACTCGAGTTGTCAGAGGTATGCTTTTGACTTTTACTCCAAAGTTAATGCACTACTTGCAGCAGATACCACGCCTATAGTTCTGCGTATTTCACCTGAACCCCAAGACCGCTTGACTTATCGATTCAAATCTTTTAGTTCTTTGATGCCAAAGGGGGCGGTGGACACGAGATGGTGTTGCCTTGCCTAACTGTACGTGGTTTTTCAAAATAACTCACATTTTCGGCTCAGCTTCACTCGCCCATGCCTCCCATCCGTGTTGGATCCTGTTCGTGATGCCAATTATTGTGGAGTATTTTAAACCAACACTCGACACAAGGTTTTCGGATCGATAATCAAGTCATCTTTATTACACTGTTGGGGAGACAATCTGCTCTGTCTTAGCCAGACTTCACCAAATTGGTACAGCAAACACTACATTTTTATACATTAAAACATATATGTCCAGCTCGGTCAGAATTCATTCCTGCCACCTGATTGGACCTTGGCCCGTATGCATCTTCACTGATTGGTTGCCTATGCTGCGTTACATTAAAGTACCACTTTTATTATCGTAAACCTATATATCCGTTATCCCCCAAGCTATGGTTACACCTATGACCTTTGTTTATGCCAGATAGGGTCTCACCAACATTGTACTTCTGACTCATTGTCCTCCTTTCCTGCCTCTGTAGGTCTCTTTACTTCCAACTCATTATTTTACTTTCCTGCCAGAGCAGAAGTTACATCCTCTAGGCCTCTTATGGTTTCCACATCCGACTATTTCCAATTGTCTCTAATTGACACAGTATGCAGTTCTAACACTACTGCTTAGGTTGTCTCAACTGCCAGTTCAGCACTTTAGAAAAAGCTTACTACTGCTAATAGCTATTAGATTTTGTCTTTATTACATCATTCAGTAAAACTGCCAGCGGTGTCAGTTTAACTCTTTCCCCACTGCAGAAGGAACCATTTATTTCAAATCAACATTTATAAATGAGCCATGCTGGGACACCCTGGCACGATCTGTGGGGAGAGGAAGGTAGGGTTAAGGTTTCAGCTCGATGACCATCTGTTCCTACAAATAAACATCATGCATGTGTTAGTAGTTTTTAAACAGTAAAAAAGAGAACCTGCACTCCTATAGCACCTTTCACGACCTTGGGACGTCCCAATTGCTCACCAATGCTCAGTTTGAGTCCCGACAGGACCACGAGGTTCCAGACGATATTACAGTCTTGATCCTAACATGGACAAAGGAGCTGAATTCTAAAGGCGAGGTGAGAGTGATTGCTCTTAGCAGCAAAACAGCATTAGACCAAGTGTTGCATCAAGGAGCCCGAGTAAAATTTAAGTCAATGGAACCTGTGGGTGGACACGGGGGAAAGTCCACTGTTAGAGACATACCTAGCATAAAGGAAGATGTTTGTGGTTGTTGGAGGTCAATCATGTCAGCACCGGGACATCACTGCAGGAGTTAATCTTCACCCGCTTCATCAATGACCTTCCCTCTATCATAAGGTCAGACGTGGGGATGTTCAGCGATGATTGCACAGTGTTCAGTTCCATTCTCATCTGATCAGATAATGAATCAATCCTGGCCTGCATGCAGCAAGACCTGCACAACATTCCGGCTTGGGCTGATATGTGGAAAGTAACAATCGTGCTACACAAGTGCCAAAGCTTCTTCCACAGTACCTCCCAAAACTGCGACCTGTACCTCCTAGAAGGACAAGAGCAGTTAGCGCATGGGAACACCACCACCTGCAAGTTCCCCTCCAAGGCATGCACCATGCTGACTTGTAAATATATCGTCATTCCTTCAATGTCGCTGGGTCAAAATCCGGGATCTCCTTCCCTAACAACACTCTGGGTCCTTCACCTCACGGACTGCAGTGGTTCAAAAGGGGCTCATCACCACCCTCTCAAGGGCAATTGGGATTGTGCAATAAATACTGATATTGTCAGCGACATCCACATCCTATGAATGGTGATTTAAAAAAAAATAGCTTTACAGAAATTGTACTTTTTGAAGCGTAGTCACTGCTTATAATATAGGAAAACACGGCGGCCGAATTCTACACAGCAAGATCCGACTGTGCTGTTGTTCCTGTGCCTGTTTGGGCGCTGTTTTATGGCGCCGATGAAGATTGCTGCCGTCCTGGCGGGCTCCGTGTGTGCCAGGCAGCTAAGTGTCCTTGCTGTTTGGTGCGCTCGGCTCGTTAAGGAAAAAGCATTTCACTGACTGGATTTCACTTGTTGTATTTGGTTACGTGACAAATAAAATTGAAATTGAATTGATGTTGGCTGTCGGACACAGCTATGCCCAGGACAGCTAAGAAAATCAGTACCTCTTAGAATCATAGAACCTTAGAAATTTACGGCACGGAAGGAAGGTCATCGGCTCTGGTCGAAAGAGCTATCCAGCCTAATCCCACTTTCCAGCTATTGGCCCATAGCCTTGCAGTTTACGGCACATCAAGTGCATATCCAAGTACTTCTCAAATATGATGAGGGTTTCTGCCTCTACCACCATTTCAGGTAGTGAGTTACAGACCCCACCACCCTTTGGGTGAAAAACGTTCTCCCCAACTTCACTCTAATCCTTCTACCAATTACTTTAAATCTATTCCTCCTTGTTATTGGCCTCTCTGCTAACTGAAATAGGTGCTTCCTATCCACTCCAGCTCGGCCCCTCATAATTTTATACACTTCAATTAAGTCTCCCCTCCGCCTCCTCTGTTCCAAAGAAAACAATTCCAGCCTCTCCAATCTTTCCTCAGAGTCAAAATCCTCCAGTCCTGGCAACACCCAGAGGACAACAGACGACATCGAATTGGCAAAAGAACCAGAGGGGAGATGAGGAGTTTTTCTTTTTTACATTGCGAGTTATTATAATCTTTAATGCTCTGCCTGAAATGATGTTGGAAGCAGATTCAATAGTAACTTTCAAAAGGGAATTGGATAATTACTTGAACTGGAAAATTTTGCAGGGGTATGGGGAACGAACTGGGAATAATTGGATTGCTCTTCCAAGAGCACGATGCGGCAAATGGCCTCCTTCTGTGATGTAGGATTCTATGATTCTCTGAAAGGTTTTATGAAAAGATTCATCTAAATGAGGCGGTTATTTGCTGGCTCCACTATCTCATTTTATTCCTGTATACAAGTGTCTGTTCTGCTTTCCCTCAACCTCAAGGCAAACGCTGATGTACGGCGTGGTGGCCAAGTGATAAGGCGTCTGCCACGTAAACCGAATATCATGGGTTCGACCCCCCAACTGTGCCTGGGAAGATTTTATCATATTTACTTTTACATTTTTAAGGTTTCTCCTTTTTTATCCCTATCAAAACCATTCATAATTTTGAACATTTCTATCAACTCTCCTCTTGACATTCACTGCTCTAAGAAGAAAAATCCCAGCTTCTCCAGTCTCTTCCCATAAATGAGGCTCCGCATCCCTGGTACCATTCCAGTAACTCTAGTCTGCACTCTCTCCAAGGCCTTGACTTCTTTCCTAATATGTGGTGCCCAGAATTGAACGCAATACATCGGTGCTTTATAAATGTTTAGCATAATTTCCTTGCTTTTATGCTCTATTCATCTATTAATAAAAGAAAGGAACCCTAATCATTTTTAACATCCTTCTCGCCTTGTCCTCCCACCTTCAAAGATTTGTGTGCACACAGGCAATGTCTCCTTGTCCCTGCACCCTCTTTAAAATTGAACCGTTTAGAGCTGGTTAATAAATTGCAGGGGAGAGCATTCTGAGCAGTTTCGGGGCTAGTGATCTCCAGAGGGAGCCGATGAAAGAAAATAATCGGCCCCATTAAATTAGTGCCATTTAGTTTACATTGCCTCTCCTCATTCTTCCGACCAAAATATATCACTTTGCACTTCTCTGCGTTAACTTTCATCTGCCATGTGTCTGTCCATTTCACCAGTCTCTTTCTGTTCATACTCCCTCTTTGTAGCTATTACTATCTGCTCTTACTATCTGTTCTTTGTACCTTTCCCATTCGCCAGGATCTGTGCTATGCTTAGCATTTTTCTATGCTTTTTATTTTATTTTAACGCTGTCTCTTACCTCTTTAGTCGTCCATGCCTTTTTTTTTTGTCCAGTAGATTTCTTGCCCCACAGGGATATAAACTGATTCCGTACCATGTTAAATTTATTATGAACACCTCCCACTGATCTTCTCTCATTTTACCTATTAACAGATCTGCCCAGTTTAATGTGGACAGTCTCTGCCTCATCCCGTTGTAGTCGGCCCCACCCAAATCTAGAATCTTAGTAGTTGTTTCGCGTTTCTCCCTTTCAAACACTACGTTGAACTCGATCATGTTATGATCACTATTAAATAAATGTTCATGCACCTTTAGTCTGTTGAATAAATCTGACTCGTTACTCATTACTAAATCAAATATGGCCTGCCCGTGTGCTGTTTCTAAGGCATATTGTTGTAGAAAACTATTCCGGATGCACTCAATAAATTAATTAAATTTCTGATCGTTGCTAGTCTGCTTATCCCTATCTATATGAAAATTAATATCCTCCATTAAAACCACTCTGCTTTTCCGACACGCTTGGCTAATTTCTGCTTTTATAATATCTAGCATTTCACAGCTGCGACGAGGGGGTCTCTACCCAACTCCCACTACAGCCTTAAATATTTTCCTAGCTCTTAATTCTAACCATAAAGTCTCCATTGCCTGCTTATCTCTCATTATAGTCTCTCTTATGATTGAAGTGCTTTCATGCTTATTCACTAAGACTACTACTCGCCCTCTACCATTTCCTTATCTTTCCTGTAGACGTCCAGCAGACCTTCCACCACTCTGTATTACCGCCAACTTGAGATGAAGGCTACAATTCCATGAACCTTTCATCTTCTTTTGTACCTGTCCAGTAGTTTGAAGTAATTACTGTACATGGACTTTTAACACTTTCTGCTCCTCCACAGTTCCTAACTTCTCACCTTTTTTAATATACTCTGATCTCTATTACTCAGGTCTAAAGTGGATGATCTCACGGTTCTCCACGTTGAACTCCATCGGCCACAGTTGTACCCACTCACTTAATCTATCAATGTTCCTTTGGAACTTTCTGCTCCCACCTACACTACTTACTTTGCCGCCTTACTTAATGCCGTCAGCAAACTTGGTTATAGGGTGGACGTCATCGAAATGTGAAAGAGGCCTGGGAATGGGAATAGATCTGCGGGCTGGGCTGACAGGATATTGGAATTCAGAATGTATAAAGTGCAGTCTCCAATGCTCCACTTATCTAAATCAGACTGAAAGTAATTTGTAATACATCATCGATCCATATTGGTCGCTGTAACCTGAGGTTGTAGTTCGGTGTTTCAGTTTGGAAAGGGTTGGGTCTCTGTGGCACAATCGGTTGACAAGTTCAGCTGTCAGCTCAAATAATTGATGGTTCCAATAACGATCGAGTAATCTTTATCTTAATGTCTCACAGTTTCAGTTTTCAACGAATGAACACAACTTTGCTGCAAACATTGCCAGCTGGGCCCGGTTGATATTCCCTACATTTACCCTGCGGTCGGATAGCACGCACATCAAAAATATATAAAAGCCTGAGACTGGCTTCATGGAAATCAGAATTCATCTTAGCAGACTAGGCCCCGAAAGGACGGATGGGAGGCCGCACTGGTTGCAGGAGAGCTGGTTCGCTGTGACATGGATGTTTCCGCAGTGAGCCACACCAGGCTCTCTCCGTGTTTCTACAATGAATGTCACACCGTTTATTTTAGAAAAGCAAAATGATATTCACATTCTCACTGGCTTCAGTTGATTTGTGAGAGATCATTATAAGATCCTGCAGGGCTGCCTCGGTTAATAACAACTGTTTTAAGCTGAACTTCAGACACGTCAACAAATCTATCATTTTTTTGCTGTTCTCCAGAGCCTGGAATGAGTGAGGCCGCGAAAAGCAGCTCTCTTCAATAACCCGCTGCTCGCAAATAGCAGCGAATGTGGCCTCAGACAGCGCATTACAGCCCAGCTCTGGGGAACAAGATACCGCTGAAGCAGAGTTCTGCAGAGCTTTACATCTCTCGCCTATAGGTGACACCATGGAGATCGATAACATAGAATGATAGTATATTACAGCACATTAGGGGGCATTCGGCCCATCGAGCCTTTGTAAGAGCGAACCAATTAATCCCACTCCCCTGCGGGTTCCCCATAGTCCAGCATATTTTTTTATTTCCAAGTGTTTATCTAATTACCTTTTAAATGTTAGTATTGAATCTGCTTCCACTACCCCTTCAGGCAGTGCATTACAGATCATAAAAATTCACTGTATTAATGTTTCCTCCTGTCACTTCTGTTTCAGTTCCAAATACCGTAAATCTGTGAATTCAGGTAACCCACCCTCTGGTCACTGGAAACAGATTGTTCTTCTTAACTCTCCCCAAATCCTTCAAGTTTATAATCACTTCCCTCAAATCTCCCCTTAATCTTCGCTGCTCCAACGAGAACAACCCAGCTTCTCCAGTCTCTGCACCTAACTGAAGTCTTTCATCACTGGTACCATTCTAGTAAATCTCCACTGCACACTCTCTGAGGGCTTGACATCATTCCTCACTGTGGAGCCCAGAATTGGCCACAATACTCCAGCTTGGGCCTAATTAGTGTTTTATGAAGTTTGAACATAAATTCCTTGCTTTTTCCTCAATTCCCCGATTTATAAATTTATGGACCGCGAATGTCCTCCTTACAGCCTTCTCAACTTATCCCACCAGCTGCAAATACATGTGACCGTACACCCCCAGGTCGCTCTGTTCCTGCACCCACTTTAAATGAAACACGTGGTTTATTTTGACTCTCCTGATACTTCCTACCAAACTTAATTAATTTGTCAAATTTCATCTGCCATGACCATTTCGCCGGTCTGTCTATGTCCTCCTGAAATCTGCCAATAACATACTCACTATTTATTACATTGCCAACATATCCACAAACTTTGAAATTTGACTCCCTATACCCAAGTCCAGGTCATTTATATATAACAAGAAAAGCAATAATCCTAATACCCATCGCTGGGGGGCCCACTGCAGCGAAGGCAGTGCATTACTGCCAGTGAAGCAACATGCCACACGGCCCAGCGAGGCCTCCTCATACACAGAACACATTTACAATGAAATCCCAGTCACTCGGCCTTCCAGCAACAGTTCGCGTTTTGTTTACCTCAGTGTGTAACTGCAGGGTCATTGGATTTTGAATCAGGAGGTCAGAATGACCGAATGGTCGAAGGTGCTCCGTTTAGGTTGTAATTTCTTCTAGAGACGAGTGTTCGAATCCCACTTCTAATATTTTGTCCTTTACTTATACAGAACGATTTTATCTGGATTTTTTGGAGGTAATTTTTCGGCCCAGTTGATTTATTTCTTCCAGAAAACGAAGCCCACTTCCATCCAAGGCAGGTTTGTTTCATTGGTTGTCAGTATGTATTGTGTTGGCAGTCAGCAGACTGGAATCAATCCATTGTGCTTCAAACTTGCAGTTCCACATCATAAATTATCAGATAGAGCCCATATTATTCCACAGCAATCTCCAGTGGCTTTGGAAGAAGGTTAATGTAAATTAGCATATTTACTTCAGGACTTAAAGACACTCAATTAAAGTCATTTTTTAGCAATCAATTACTTGTGATCCTTTTAAATATATTTGGGTGTGCCCATGTTAGATACACATGTATTTGCGAGTTGCTAATGTATTGACTCTAAATGATTTTGCGTCTCTGTTAGTTTGTAATATAGTTAGATGTGTCTGTATTATTATTTAATGTATTGGGTGGGGGACCTGTGTCAGTTATAAATGTATATCTGAGCGCTGCAAATGTCCAGTCCGACCCCATTCTATCTTCCCATTGTCCCCACTTAGGACACGGCAGACCAGCTGTTACATTCGGATTCAACTTTGCTTTCAACTTTGTTGATATTTAGACAAGGTGAAGTTCAGACGATAACAACTCTTGTTCCACCAAACTCGCTGCTACCACCTAAGCGTTCCACAGTCTTTCTGATAAAACCTAATTTCCCACTCTGATATCCCCAGAGCATTGGTTACTCTCACTGATAGCTCCTCAGCGTCCCATACCCTCTTCAATACATTCTGAGCGCCCCTTACTCTCTCTCATACCTCCCGAGCGCTCATTAACCTCTCTGATAACTCCTGAGCTCCCTTTCCCTCTACAATACCTTCTGAGTGTCCGTTACTCTCTCTGGTATCCATTTAGAACCTACATGCCCAAGTGATACTATCTCAGAAACCCTTCAATTCCCTCACAGCCTCTGAGCTCCCCATTGCTCTGGCAATCCCCTCTGAGAAAATCTGAGACTCCCTGATGCCAGGAGCAATGTGTGTTTGGAATGTTGCGGCGCAGGACAATGTGGGCAGAAACGGCTGCCTTTACATCATGTGTGGGGAAAGTTAAGTAGATCTTGTGCGTGAGAAGAGTGCAGAAACGTTTTGCTTGGAGCTGCGCCCTTGAGGCAAGTTTTGTGTTGTCGGGTAAACTGCTACAGTGAAAGCACAAAATTAAAACAGAAAATGCTGGAAATATTCAATAGATCAGGCAGCATCTGAAGATAAATTTTCCTTTTACCAGGACGTCACTGTCCACTTTCAATTACATTTCACGTAACTTATATCTTACAATTTCAACACCTCCGTGCAAGAAACAGTTTGGGCTGAAATGAGGACTTTGCTGATTTGTGCAAATAGAATGAGGCAGCAAAACAAAACTTCCCACTGCGGATTGGGCAAGGAAAGGACTCAGATACAGGAGTCTTGGATGTGTTGAAAAATATCTAGTCTTAAATACAATAACGGTAGAATTCAAAACAATGCGTGTAGAGCACAGATGATTAGCGATCCACCGCCTTACCCTCTCAACCACCTCGCTCCATAAACACAGCTCAGAAAGCTCTTTTATTTCCTTCTTTCTCAATGCAAAGCCCTTGACTGAATGCCGGGTTTCAATTATCAGTCACCAGTATCAGAAATAAGAAGACAGAGGCGTGGTAGCGTGGCCGAGTGGTCTAAGGCACTGGACTTAGGCTCCAGTCTCTGCGGGGGGGCATGGGTTCGGAACCCACGGCTGCCATAAATTGTGTTGATTTTGTTGTTGCCCGAAGTAATGCTCGCTGCAAAGCTCAAAATATAAAATATATGATGATATGATATGATGGAGCGAACGTTGATCAGGTCAAGCAGCATGTAGTGAGACAGGCACTTCATCAACAATCCCTTTATTAAGCAACATCATGCGCGAAAAATCTGTTCATTTTATTCCTTCCTGGAATGTGGGCCTCACTGGCAATCCCTAATTGTCCTTGACGAGGCGATGGTGAGCCGCCTTCTTGAACCGCTGCAGTCCGTGTGATGAAGGTACTCCCACAATGCTGTTAGTGAGGGACTTCCAGGAATTTGACCCGGCGACGATGAAGGTACGATGATGTATTTCCAACTCAGGCTGCTGTGTGACTTGGAGGGGTGCATGGAGGTGATGGTGTTCCCATGCACCTGCTGCCCTTGTTCTTCTAGGTGGTAGAGTTCGTGGGTTTGGCAGGTGCTGTTGAAGAAGCCTTGGCGAGTTGCTGCAGTGCATCTTGTAGATGGTATACACTGCAGCCGCGGTACACCACTGGTGAAGGGAGTGAATGTTTAAGGTGGTGAATGGGATGCCAATCAAGCGGGCTGCTTTGTCCTGTATGGTGTCGAGCTTCTTGAGTGTTGTTGGAGCTGCACTCATCCAAGCAATTGGAGAGTATTCCATCACACACTTGACTTGTGCATTGTAGATGGTGGAAATGCCTTGGGGAGTCAGGGGATGAGACAATCGCCACAGAATACCCAACGTCTGACTTGCTCTCATTGCCACTGTTTTCGGCGGCTCCCAGGCATGGCTCAAGCCGGAACAGGCAGCTCTCCACCGGTAGTGGCGGATTCTAGAGCGGGTATCCTGGCTGCTGCTGCTTCTGCCTCTTGCACTCCGAGAGCCCAGTAAGCGATCCGCACCGATCTACCTTCTCTGTATTCGGTGTCACGTGCAAACTGTGGACCTAGTGGTGGAACGCCAGTGTATCTGCATTCGCAGTATAATGCTGTGTGTATGAATCACTGCGCGATCACGGAGCTTTCAGAGTGTGTGGTTCTGAGTTTATATCAGGGCAGTGTTTGAATGATTGAATATCCAGTTTTGGGGCAATAATTATTTTCAGAATTAAGTGCGCTTTTCTGATACTTTTGATTACACTGTCAGTTTTTCTGTTGGAGAGTATTTTTTAAATTTTATATCTGAACAATGTTGAAGGGATGTGCTGCGCTCACTGATTTTAGAATAACTCTCTCACCCACTTGATAAAGATTTCTGATGCGGTAACAGAGAGGGTTGATGAGCGCAATGCAATTGACATGGTGTACATGGACTTCCAAAAGGTTTTCGACAATGTGACACATAATAGGCTTGCCAGCAATGTTAAAGCCCATGGAATAAAAGGGACAGTGGTAGCATGGATACGAAATTGGCTAAGTACAGGAAACAGAGAGTTGTGTTGAACTGTTGCTTTTCGGACTTGAGGAAGGTTTACAGTGTTGATCCCGGGCTCAGTTCAGCGACCGCTGCTTTTGTTGACATATATTAATGACTTGGGAGTTCAGGGCACAATTTCAAAACTTGCAGCTGATGCAAAACTTGGAAGTATATTGAACAGTGAGGAGGATAGTGATAGTGTTCATGAGGTCATAGACAGGCTGGGGGAATGGGCGGAAACGTGGCAGATGAAATTTAACGCAGAAAAGTGCGAAGTGATACATATTGGTGGAAAGAATGAGGAGAGGAAATGTAAACTAAAGGGTACAATCCTAAAGGGGGTGCATGAAGAGAGAGACCTGGGGGTATATGTGCACAAATCGTTGAAGGTGGCAGAGCAGGTTGAGAAAGCAGTTAACAAATAAGCTTACAGGGTCCTGGGCTTCATGAATAGATCTATAGAGTACAAAAGCATGGAAATTATGATGATCCTGTGGAAAACACTGGCTCGACTCCAACTAGAGTATTGTGTCCAATTCTGGGCACCAAAATTTTGGAAGGATGTGAAGGCCTTAGAGAGGGTGCAGAAAAAGATGAACGAGAATGATTCCAGGGATGAGGGACTTCAGTTACGTGGATAGACCGGAGAAGCTCAGGTTGTTTTCCTTAGAGCAGAGAAGATTGAGAGGAGGTTTAATAGAGGTTTACAAAATCATGAGTGGTCTGGATAGAGTAGAGATAAACTGTTCCCATTGGCAGAAGTGTCGAGAACCAGAGGACACAGATTGAATATGATTGGCGAAAAACCAAAGGCGACTGAAGCACAACCTATTTTTACACAGCGAGTGGTGAGGATCTGGAAATCACTGCCTGAAAAGGTGGTGGAGGCAGTTCAATCATGGCTTTCAAAAGGGAGTTGAATAAGTATCTGAAGGAAAACAAAATGCAGGGCTACGGGAATGGGCTGGTGCCAGGGACTAGCTCAAGTGTTCTTGCCGAGAGCCGGCACGGCCTCGACGGGCTGAATGGCCTTCTTCCATGCTGTAACCGTTCCATTCTATGATTCTATGAAGGAGCTATATATATTCAAGTTGTTGTTGTTTTACAGTTTATTATAATATTTGTAACATGCAAAATCTAAACTTTACAAAATTAGATCCACAGAAAATGTCTGGGGCAATTATTTTGAAGGACATCCATTGCACCTTTGCTCCGGGCCGAGTAACACATCTTTCTGTTGATTTGTCTTTCTTTGGTTTGCTGATAAACATTTAACTGGCGGCCAGTTCCCGTTAATGTTCACAGACAGTAACAGACAGACAGAGCGTGTCTGGCCTCCCCGAGATGTGCAAAAGGCATCAGTTTAGGACAAATGCATCTAATGACGCTAATTTCTTATTTCTCTTGAAATGCCACTGAATTAACTGACTGGAGGAATGCTTCAACTCCACGTGATCGGCTCGGCTGAACCTTGGGCCGAGTGGCAAGTGGTGCAAACAAATTCTGCAACTGAAACATTAATGTTCTTCAAGGAAGGGAAACTGCCCCCTACACTTTCTGTTATACAAGTGGCTCCAGTCCATTCCGACTTTCATGATGCTTAATCCCCTCTGAGCTGGACTGACGAACCATTTTCAAGAAGGAGGTTCATCGTCTGCTCGGCTGAAATGTCAATCTGCTGGATGTCCAGCTCTGCCAGACTGAATGTTGTTTCAGTCTTTCTTTCCCCTTTTCTGCCCCTTTTGCGGGTTAGATCAGCCCTGGCGATCGATGTAAATGTAGCCCGGCAGCTCCAGCTCTTATTTATTCGAGCATTGTACGGAACTTTAAACAGTATCGCAGCAAGCAGGAAAACCCGAGTGGAATTCAAGCCCAATGCATTAACCCTTCCGGCCATTGCAGCTACAAGCGGCAGGTGCTGCAAAGCCGGATAGCATCGCTGCCTGTATTGCTGTGTTATAATTGTATTTGCATTTATTTACGATTTATTTACAAGCAACATAAGTACAAATATATACACAAAAATTACATTAATAACGAATACAGATGCGCCGCAGTACAATTGTAAATAAAACTGTTGCATTCAAATACATAAACACTAACACAAATAAACAAAATGTATTTATATTCAACACAACAACTCACAACTACATTTGTTACTAACGCAGAGTCACCAAAATGTATTTACAACTATCAGAGATAAAAGAACATTTTACTCACTGCGGTTCCTCGGCAAATGTTGCTGTGTGTGTTTTTGCTGTGCTTGTGCTCGGTGTGTAGGAAGGTTTGGCTGGGCCGGGGTATATCGTTTCCCAGGGATGGGCTGTAATACGCTGTCTGAGGCCACATGCACTGCTCTATTATATATAAATAATGACCTGGACTTGGGTATACTGGGCATAATTTCTAAGATTCTATGATTCTACCGATCCAACGCTCGTTATAGACATTGCATGATTTTCATAGCTTAAGAATCGATGGCAGCATAAATCGGGGCATTCTTCTTAGGCAGTGCCTTGGAACCCGAGGATGACTTGCTTCCACGTTAAAAATTAATTCTCAGGTGATTGATGAGTCCAATGCGCGACCTACAGACTCTGTCACAGGTGGGGCAGACGGTGGTTGAAGGGGCGGGTGGGTGGGACGCTTGGGTTAACATGCGCTCCTTGTGCTTGGCTTCCATTTGCTCCCGCCGAAGTGACTTGAGGTGTTCGGCGCCTTCCCGGGTGCTTCTCCACCACTTTGTGTTGTCTTGGGCCAGGTTGTCAGTGGCGATGTTGCACTTTTTCATGGAGGCTTTGAGGTTTCCCTTAAAGCATTTCCTGGGGCTCTCTTGCTGTGTCGCAGTTCTGAGTCGAGCGTTTGCTTTGGGAGTCTCGTACCGGGCATGAGACTAAATAGTCCATCAGAGCTGATCGAGCGTGGTCAAAGCTTCGATGCTGGGGATGCTGGCCCGAGCGCGAACACTGATGGTGGTGCGCCTATCCTGCCAATGGATTTGCAGGATCTTGCAGAGGCAGCTTTGGTGCTACCACTCCAGTGCTTTGAGTTACCTGCTGTACATGGTCCATGTCTGGGAGGCATACAGGAGGGCAGGAATCACTATACTCTGTAGACCATGAGCGTGGTGCCGGGTTTGAGGTCCTGGTCTTCAAACACTCTCTTCCTCAGGCGACCGAAGGCTGCAGTGGCAACTGTGTTGGACTTCGTCATCGATGTCTGCCCTTGTTGACAGTAGGCTCCCGAGGTAAGGAAAGTGGTCCAAGTTCTCCAAGTCCTTGTCGTGGATTTTGATAATCAGGGTGCAGTACTGTGTGGCGGGGCAGGTTGGTAGAGGACCTTCGTCTTATGGATGTTTAGTGTAAGGCCCATGCTCTCGTAGGCTTCAGTGAAGGTGCTGATGATGGTTTGGAGTTCGAATTCTGACTGTATGCAGACGCAAGCATCGTCTGGATAATGCAATTAGACGACAGAAAATGGGACGAACTTGCATCTGGACTGGAGGCGATGGAGATTTAACAATTTCCCGTTTGGTCTGTAAATTAGCTTCACTCCAGCGGGGAGCTTACTGAAGGTGAGTTGGAGCATTGCAGCAAGGAAGATTGAGAAGAACGTTGGTGCGATGAGACAGCCTTGCTTGACCCCGGTCCGTACATGAATTGGGTCTGTTGTGGAACCATACGTCAGGATCATGGCTTGCATATTGTCGTGGAGCAGGTGGAGGATGGTGACAAACTTTTGAGGGCAGACGAATTTGAGGAGGACACTCCATAATCCCTCATGGTTGACAGTGTCAAAGGTGTTTGTAGGTCAAAGAAGGCCATGTACAGCAGTTGGTGCTGTTCCCTGCATTTCTCTTGTAATTGAGGCACGGTGAAGGTCATGTCCATTGTGGTCTTTAGTGGGCGGAATCCGCATTGCGACTCTGGGAGGAGCTCTTCAGCCACTGGGGAGAAGGCAATTGAGGAGGATTCTTGTGATGACTTTCCCTGGGGCAGACAGCAGGGAATCTCCTCTGTAATTACCGCAATCGGACGTCACCTTTCTTGAAGATGGTCATAATTACGGCATCTGTAAGATCCCCTGGCTAGCACTCCTTCCAGATAAGAGAAATTTGTTCATGAATTCACGGCAGTAGTGCTTCTCCGCCATGTTTTAGTGCCTCGTTAGGGATTCCATCTGCTCCTGAGCCTTTTTGTTCTTCAGTTGTCAGATGGCCTTTTCAACCTCTTGCCAGCCTGCGGGATGGAGTTGAGTACATTTGCATCGAAGACAGATTCTCGGTTAAGGAGATCTTTGAAGTGCTCCTGCCAGCGGGATTTCACTGCCTCTCTGTTCTTGATGAGTACCTCTCCATTCTTGGCCCACAGTGGGGTAGGACCTTGGGTGCTTGGGCCGTAGGTGGTCTTGACTGCACTAAAGAATCCACGGACGTCGTGGTTGTTGGTTAGCTGCTGGATCTCCTGTGATTTCTCCACCCACCATCTGTTCTTTTTGTCACTAGTTTTATGTTGGACCTCGGCCTTCAGGCGGCTGTAGAGTTGCTTTCTTGCTTTCGAGTTCTGTTCCTGTTTCCAGATCAGGCATGCCTTGCGCTTGTGGCTTATTAGCTCCTGGATCTCCTGGTCATTCCCGTCGAACCAGTCTTGGTATTTCTGGTCGAGTGACCGAGCGTCTCTTTACAGGTGCTTATTATGAAGGTCTTGAGTGCAGACCAGGCGCTGTGGACACTCTGTGCCTCTGAATCACTGGGAGTCGTCAGGTTGGTTGTGGCTTGCAGGCTGAACAGGGCTTTCTAAGCAGGGTCTTTGAGTGCTCCAGCGTTGATTTTCCTGTGGCATTGCTTCTGTTGCCGCCGCTGTTCTGTGGCTACGTTGATGGTGATGACAGAGTGGATTAGGCAGTGGACTGTCCAGCAATCGTCAGCTCCTGTCATGCGCAGGTGATGCGGACCTGCTTATGGTCCCTCGCTCGGATGATGACGTAGTCCAGCAGATGGCAGTGCTTGGAGCAAGCATGTTGCCATGAAGACTTGTACTTGACTCTCTGATGGAACAAGGTGTTGGTTACGTTCTAAGCATTTCATCAGGAGGAGGCTACCTTAGGAGTTGGCTTTCCCTATTCCCTATCTGCCGATCGCACCTCCACAGAGGTCTGTGTCCTTTTCAACTCTGGCATTGAAGTCACCAAGGAGGATCAGCTTGTCGCCCGTTGGGACTCGGGACAGGAGTAGAATTCCTCTTTGGTGTCGTCTGTGACTTCCAGTGTTGGGACGCACGCACTGATGAACACAGCGCACTGGTTCTGGGCTAAGGTGACCCGTAGAGTCATCAGGCGTTCATTTATTACACCAGGGAAGACTCTGAGACGTTCAACTAGCTCATTTTTTATGGTGAAGCCTACCCCATGGAGGCGGCACTCTTCTTCAGATTTGCCTTTCCAGAAGAAGGTTTAATCACCGCCTTGCTCCTTGAGCTGGCCTTTCCCTGCCTGCTGGGTCTCGCTTAGGGCAGCGATGTCTATGTCTAAATGGCTGAGTTCCCTGACAACGATAGCTGTACAGCATTCCGGGTTGTCGCTGTTGGGGTTGGCCATGAGGATCCTGATGTTCCAGGTCCCGAACTTCATTTTAAACATTGGAAGATGCGTGTGCGTGAACTTTTCTAATGTGGGGTGGCCGTTTCACTCCAGCTACCACACGGGCTTGACAGAACAAGGTCTTGGTGCAATGGCAAGGGGATCAAAGATGATTGGAGACCAGGCTCTGCTACATCGGCCTAGCACACACAGCACACATGTAGGATCTTTAAAGACATACAAACTTCGCTTATTGGGTTGAAATTTGGACAGAGGTCACAGCTCCCCCCCCACCCCCATGCGCTCCTGCCCTTTGCGAGGGAGATTTTCAGGTTTAATTTACAGACTGGTTGAGTTGGTAATCAGGGGCGATGGAACCTTCAGTGGCCCCGGGTGAGACAGGGTTAAATCTGCCCGGGCCCGACCCTGAATGTGCGAATGTGGCAGATAACAGAAAGGGCAGTGCAGGAGATGGGTGGTGCTATGAACTGACAGCAAACCCCCTCCACAAGCAAAACTTGTCTCAGTCACAGAATCGAATGTCACTTCCGGGGCGATTGTTGCATCACTTTCTGCCTCCATGTCTTCTCACTGCCTTTGCTGATTCATTGTCCAACTCTGAGGCATCGCGCCAAACTAATGCAGAAACTCTGCTGCGGACCAAGCATGGGCTCCTGCTGTCTCGGTGCATTACTTTCCTAACAGTTCATTAACTGACTGAGTGGAGCAGTGTGGCACTTTAGAAGACAGGTAGGGAAGGCAAAATCAGAGCTATTTCGGCCTCAAATGCTCTGGTTATCAAGAATGACCAACACATGGCTTGATTATGGATACCTCTTGAGTGTATTTGCTTCCACCAGCTGGCTCGTTTTTCTCGGGGTATGATTCTCGCTTCGGGTTTATTGGTTGGAACTTCAGAGAAGTCACGGGTTCAAATCCCGGACGAACCCTCATTTTGCTCCAGGCTTTTGACCTTGAACTGCCGTTGAAAATTCAGAAAGCATGTTCCCAAATCAATCTGGGTGAATCTCAAGCGCAAGCGTGTTGGCAAAGATTCCGGAATAAAGGCACCTCAACGACCTACACTTTATGTCAACGAGTTTTGCTGGAATTTGAATTTGGATTGGATGGACAGAAGTGGTGTCAAAGGCTGTCTGATTGGATGTGGCTGGCCATGAAATCATACACTGGCTGAACGGCAATGCGGCCAGTGGCTTGTGCTCTAGTGTTGTGATTCCCGCTAAGGTATTTCACTGAATGATATGCAAGAGGGCTTACGTTCAAATCCCAAACGAGTGCAATATTTTAGTGGAAAGCCATCAGTTTATGGCGCAACATAACAAATCTCACCTCGCGCTTGCTGCAACATTGATGTATTAACAATGATGCAAGCATTTAATCCTTCATTACTATGACTCGAGCTGCCTGTAATTTCATGCTCCATAATCATATTTGATAGAAAGCTGCCATACAGCGATTCTGCTTTGTCAAAAGCTGGACACGAAATGGAAAAATTCTCGTTCCCTCCGGGTTTCCACAGCTACCCAGCTTCCTGTTCTGTACACAGGGGTGGTGGATGAACGAGACTTGGTGCGAGTTAGGACTCGGGCAGCCAGGATGATCTCAGATTTACGGAGGATATAACGTGGGAGACCGGCCAGGCATGCATTGTAATTGTTAAGTCTAGAGTTAACATAAGCAAGGATGAGCTTTTTAGCAGCAGATGAGCCGAGGCAGGGATGGAGTCGGGCGATGTCCCGGAGGTGCAAACAGGCAGTCTTGGTGATGGAGCACATATGTTGTCAGAAGCTCCTCTCGGGGTCAAATATGTCACCATGTTTGTGAATAGTATGCTTCAACCTCAGACAGTTACGAGTGAGTGAGGGATAGAGTTGATGGCGAGGGAATGGAGTTTGTGGCGTGGTCCGGAATCAATGGTTTTGGTCTTCCGCATACACCATTAGAAGAAATATCCACTCAACCAGTACTGGATTATGTAGAAGCAGAATGACAAAACAGAGGCAGTGGAGGGGTGGAGAGCGGCAATGGTGAGGTAGAACTGGGTATCAGCATATATGTGGAAACTGACGCTGTGGTTTCGGATGATGTCGCCAAGGGAAAGCTTGTTGATGAGGAATAGAAGGGGACCAAGCATAGATCCTTGGGCTCACTAGTGATAATAGTGCGGGAGCTGGAGGATAAGCCATTGTAGATGATTCTATGGCTACGACTGAATAGATAAGAATGGAACCAGGCGTGTGCAGACCCATCCAGCTGGACGGCGGCCTGGAGGTGCTGGAGAAGCATGGTGTGGTGAACTATGTCAAATGCTATAGCGAGTTCGAGAAGGGTGAAGAGGGATAGTTTATCGTTTGTCACAGTCGCATAGGATGTCACTTGTGACTTTGATAAGATCAATTTCGGTACTGTGGTGGGGCGGAAACGTGATTGGGGGATTAAAGCATGGAGTTCCGGTATAGATGGACACGGAATTGGGAGGCGACAGCATGTTAATGGTTTTGAAGAGGAAAGGGAGGGTGGAGATGGTGCGGTAGTTTGCACGGTTGCAAAAACAGCAATGAAAATATAAATAATAATAAGAAAGCATCGTTTGGAATGAAATGCGTCATTGTGAGTAATGAGACCGAATGAGCTTTGGCATGAACTTAATGTTAAATAAACTCCGTTCTTTTCTCTGTTGGGCATTTTAATCGAATTGTATAGAGCGGCCGCAATCAAACCTGAGAATACTTTAGTAATCAGCTTTGCATTGACTGGGAACCGAAGCCCGGGTCGCTGCGTGGCAGGCGAGAATGCTACCCCTGAAACACCAATGCTCTCCTTACCTTACGTTTCAATTCTCCAGTCGCATTCGTGTTTCTGTTAATGAAAGAATAAAAGGCAAATCAAAATACTGCACAGTTCTCCAGGTGTGGTCTCACCAAGACCCTGTACAATTGTAGCAAAGTTTCAGGGAGGGAGCAGAGGCTGAGGCTGATCTGTATCACGTGGGAGCAGAACACAATATTCCTGCTGTTTATTTTCATTATCCTGCAGGATATTCCATACACTTAATATCGGAGGGTTTAGTTTATTGCAATGATCGCTGCAGCTCTTTTCAACTTTAAGAATTTGCTGCAAATTATATATCACCAAACCAACGAAATGGTTATGTAACAATCAGTGCAGCGTCAGATATTTCTGAATTCAGCATGGCCAATTGGTTAAAGGCAATGCAGAAAGCATTTCACGTTTCTGCCTCGGGAAGTTCAAAGCTTGTTATATTTAAATATTAATAAATCCAATTTGATAGAAAAGTTTAAAGCCTTGGTTGATCTTAGCTCTGATTACCCTAAAGAGTGAAGAGAGTTAATAGAAAAATCCGACAGAATCTCAAGTCCAAAGTCGCATTTTCCTCCCAAGCATGCTGCACTTAGCTCATGGCACGGCTCAAATTACTCGATACATACTTCGAATGAAAAACATTGGTCGGACTGTGTGTTAGAGCAGGGACGTGGCAATAATTGGACAGCTCGTGCAGAGAGCCGGCACGGGAAGGATTGGCCCAATGATTTTCATCACCACATTAAGAATTCTATGATTGTATTACTCCAAGCGTTGAAAGGTTTTCTACCAGCGGCTCATTGCTCCAGTGGTATGATGCTTGCTTGAAAAGAATCTTTAGTCAAACATCAACAATTTCCTCACCCTGGAGACATTGCAGAAGTCTTCAAATAAGTAATTGTTAGAAAATAAGCGCAGAGCCTAATTCCATTGTATCGCAAGAAACTCACGAGTTTATTTTTAACAGCGGGAATTCAGTCCCAGATGTGCAGAAACTGCGACGTAAATATGAAAATCCGTCTATTCCCAGAAGCCAGCTCCACAGTTTCCATATTGTCAATCTGGGAGCACAGGCAGAAGAGGCGGTAAGGACGACTTTATTAATCGTTGTTTCTATCCTTTGGAAGCTAAAATATTGAAATAAAAGGGATTTTCGGACGACCCTCTTTGGATAATAAAGGTAGATGGAGGTTGGTGAGAGGTTAAGGTGATGGACTGTTCATCCAGTTGGAAGACACTTGGCCTGAAAATCTTACAGTAACCAAGTAAGACAATCTTACCTCTCGCTGTGTAAAATTCTCTCACTTTCTCAAACTAATATTTCACCCAGTTCTAATGGAACAGAGATCTCGGATTACAGATAGATCTTTCCCCGCTTCCTTCCTTCCTTCCATTCCATTGCCTGCCGCGTTTCCGACATTACAACAGTGAATATACTTTAAAAGTACTTCATTGGCTGCAATGCACTTTGGAACGCCCGGTGGCCATGAAACGCGTGGCGGAATTTTGAATCTTTCTGTCTTTCCTTGTTCGCACTTTCCTGCCTTATTGGGCAAGGAGCCTGGTTTTGATGTTAACTCTGTGATCAAAAGCTTATCAGTTCCAGTCCTAACCTCGGCTTTTTGCACATTTATTAAAATCTATTTGATTGAAACTATCCAACATATAATAAAATCGTCCATTTAAAGCCAGTGAGTTATAACAGTCGTTTCAATGGTGAGGGGAATCTTTAGAGGAACAACTCCTGCGACATCAGAAATAGAATCAGTGCCGAGCTCTGCTGTTCGGGGCAACATAGAAACATAGAAGATAGGAGCAGGAGTAGGCCATTCGGCCCTTCGAGCCTGCTCCGCCATTCAATGAGATCATGGCTGATCATCCAAATTCAGTACCCTGTCCCTGCCTTCTCCCCATATCCCTTGATCCCTTTAGCCTTAAGAGATATATCCAACTCTTTCTTGAATATACGTAAGGAGCTGGCCTCCACTGCCCTCTGTGGCAGAGAATTCCACAGGTTCACCACTCTCTGGGTGAAGAAATTCCTCCTCATTTCAGTTCTAAATGGCTTACCCCTTATCCTTAGACTATGACCCCTGTTTCTGGACTCTCCGGCCATCAGAAACAACCTTCCTGCATCTAGTCTGTCCAGGCCTGACAGAATTTTATAGGTTTCGATGAGATCCCCTCTCAATCTTCTAAACTCCAGTGAGTATAAGCCCAATCGACACAATCTCTCCTCATACGTCATTCCTGCCATCCCAGGTAACAGCCTGGTGAATCTTCGCTGAACTCCTTCCATGGCAAGTACGTCCTTCCTCAGGTAAGGCGACGAAAACTGCACACAATACTGAAGGTGCGGTCTCACCAAGGCCCTGTACAACTGCAGCAAGACATCCTTGTTCTTGTACTCGAACCCTCTTGCTACGAAGGCCAACATAACATTTGCCTTCTTAACCGCCTGCTGCACCTGCAAGCTTACCTTCAGCGACTGGTGCACAAGAACACCCAGGTCTCTTTGCACTTCCTCTTCTCCCAATCTATTGCCATGCAAATAATAATCTGCCTTCCTGTTTTTGTCACCAAAGTGGATAACCTCACATTTATCCACATTATAGTGCATTTGCCATGTTTCTGCCCAATCACCCAACCTGTACAAATCGTACTGGAATTTCACGACATCCTCCTCACAGCATACCCTCCCACCCAGCTTTGTGTCGCCTGCAAATTTGGAGATATTACATCCAATTCCCTCGTCCAGATCATTAATATATATTGTGAACAGCTGGGGCCCTAGGACCGATCCTGGCGGTACCCCACTAGTCACTGCCTGCCACTCGGAAAATGACCCGTTTATTTCAACTCTTTGCTTTCTGTCCGCCAACCAGTTCTCTATCCAAATCAATACCAAGGCAATCCTCGCCTCGTCCTGTTTCATTTTCACATCGATGGGAGAAGCTGAGAGCGATCTCCAATCTACACTGGCTTTACAGCGCTTGAAAGATTGACAGGAAAAGCAAATGATGAGGAATCATAGAATCATAGAAAGTTACAGCACGGAATGAGGCCATTTTGGCCCATCGTGTCCACGACGGCCAACAAAGAGCTATCCAGCCTAGGAAGCTGGAAAAATGGTTTACTTTATCATTTGAAAATTCATTTAATTTCTTATTTTTATTGATTTTAGATGAGCGCAGTTTTCTGATTGGCACCAAGTCTGTACAATTAATTTCTGTTAAACTTTATTTTGCTCCCACTCTTCATAAAGAACAATGTGTCCCTCGCCATGGGCCTTCAAAAACCTTTCAATTATGGCCAACCTCCTGTAATCGCTGCGTTCATCCACTAGCGCCCTTTTCATTTGTCTGTTAATTGGTTCAATGGCACACTTCAAAAGACCTGTTAAGATTAAGGCGGAATGCTTTCGATCTAACTGCACCACGCCAGCCAGCCAAAGTTTCACATTCCAACCCTCATTGGCTGCTAGGTGATGCTGGCCATCGTTCACGCATCACAACAGTTTTGGGAAAAGCGCCAACCAGCAAGACAATAAAATCCAGTCCTTCAGTTAACAAGCCCACTATCACAAGATTCCCCAAGAAAATGTTGTGAACAATCGGGCCACTGTCCTTGTCTGTCGAGCAGTCCCACAGATCTAAAGGTATCGACTGGTTCTAAGGCACTAATGTAAATTGGTGCGAATGGGTCCTGTGCCCAAACCAGCGGTGGTAGCAGATCAAACGTAACATCGTAAGCAGCTGAAAGTGAATGTTGGATTAGACAACACCGCAGGAAAGTGACAATGAAATGGAAGGAGGAAAGTAACGGAGGGCTGGTGATTGTGAAAGGATGATAATGTTGGCGGGTTTGTATTATGGAGCATCAACACAGGTATGTGAGAGTGCAGGGTTTTGAAGGAATAAATAGGTTTTCATCACCAATAAGACACATTTCTTCAGGTGGTAAATACTGATGTGTCCCAGCGGTCTATCAGAGAACAGACAATATAAAGCCAGCTGTGCTGTAATAAGGATTCCAACCGTGGTTGCTGTGGTTAGAACGCAGATCACCAGTCACTTTACGATAACAGCGGCACACATCAGTTGCGGGGTGTTTGCTCTCACCACAGCATAGTTGCGCACGGCACGGATAGGTTTGCTGCTAAATATGAATAAAATGCAATTGTTGTTTACAGCTGTTTCAGTCATAGGAACATAGAAACAGGTGGTGGCCATTTAACCATCGAGCCTGCTCCGCCATTCAATTACATCATGTCGTAACTCCATCTACCTGCTCTGATTCCATAAATCTTCATATCCTTGCCTAACAAAAATCTATCAACCTCAATTTAGAAATTGTCAATTGACCCCCGGCCTCAAAAGCCTTTTGTAGGAGAGAGTTCCGGATTCCCACTACCCTCTGTCTGAAGAAGCCCTTCCTTACATTATCTCTGAACGTGATAGCTTTAATTTTATGGTTATTTCCCATTCTGCTGGACCCTCCCACCAGAGGAAATAGTTCCTCTCTCTCTCTCACACTTATTTGACTGCAGCTCTGACCGAAGTCCACATCCCAGGACATTAACTGTTCCTCTGATCCTATCCCACTAATTTATATTTTGAGCCCGTGCCTCTTTCCCTGATGATGCTTTGCGCCCTGTCTCTGCATTTGGATTTGTTGTAGATCACTGGCAGCTGGCGGCAAAAGCGAGCGGGATATGGGCGCTCACAGGGAATGCTGCTTCTCATGGCTGCCTCACCCCCCGCGGGAGCTAGCGGGGGTTTGAAAGCATTCATGTGTGACACAGTTAGGATTTAAGAAGTGTTGTCTCAAAGTACCAACATATGAAGGAAGCGCCTCTTTATGGGGGTTTTGGAGACACAACATGATTTGGGGAACTCGCCTGACTCCAGATCATAAGACGACGTGTCTGGGTTGCGGCTAAATTTTTTTACCAGATTGTGTGTGAATAACTCGAAACCCCTCACAATAAACACTGTCACTTTTCACTGTTTAGCGGACGAGTTTCTCGGAGTGATGTGCCTGATCCTCTCATTCATTCGTTTGTACAAACCTCGGGAAAGGACGGAGGTGGAAATGATTTACAGGGAAATTATCAAAACATATCTTCAAGTCTCGCGTTCACCCATAAAGAAGCTCAAACTTACGGATTCAGAATCTTTGAGTGTAATCGGCTCTGTGGGTCAATGGATAGCGCGTTGGCCTTCTAATTAATGGTGGGAAGGTTGTGGGTTGGAGTCCCGCCAGAGTCGCTGTACAGTCAGGATTTAGTGATGAACTTTTGCAGCAAAACCACAACTCGTTCATTGATGTCCTTCAAGGAATGGAAATCGCCAATGAGTCCGTTTGAATTGTGATTAATTAACATGTCAGCTTCAATCTGCGCACCTCATGTCAGCTTCAATCTGCGCACCTCATGTCAGCTTCAATTTGCGCACCTCATGTCAGCTTCAACCTGCGCACCTCATGTAAGCTTCAATCTGCGCACTTGCTGGAAAATTTTTCTTTACTCCACGAGTGTTGTGTCGACAAACCCTGTGCCTTCTGTCCTCTGGAGCTCAAACATTCTCTGGAGAAAAGAGAATCCGACCTTCTGGAACGGTAAAAAGCCATCATTTGAACCTGGGAACCTCTCCCATTCATACTTCAGATGAGGGACTGTCAAAATTGGCCGGTTTCACGCCAGATTCAGAATATAAAAAGTGTCGCCCAGATAATTAAAAGACCTTTGTAGGATTTAAACCTTCAATCTTCTGATAACTGTTTCGGTGCCAATCTCAGAGGAAGGAAGAAGGAAGAGAGGGTTCTCAGTCTCCGATTCGCGATCTCATCTCCACTTTCATTCAAGGTGGGTTGAGAAATTTCTTGGAATATTTTAATTTTAACAAGATATGAGCAATGCAGGGGCACAGACCAGCAACACCAGTGCAATTTTCACGAAATTGTATTTCAAGTAAGATTCAGTGAAATGCTTGGAAAGTGCATCAGCATCAAACGTGTAATACAGTAACGACGAGGATGGGATTCGAACCCACGCGTGCAGAGCACAATGGATTAGCAGTCACATGGCCTTAACCTCTCGGCCACCTCGTCTCACCAATATACTGCTTTCAGATATTCCATTTCTTGCTTTTTACATCTAATTAGAACTACCCTGAAAGAAATTCAACTTCACCGCTTATCCTGCCCGTGCACACAGATCTACAATGTTGAAAATGTACAATCAGCTTAATGTAAGCAACAGGCCTTCCGTTACTTCAGATGAGGGACTGTCAAAAATGGCCGGTTTCACGCCAGATTCAGAATATAAAAAGTGTCGCTCAGATAATTAAAAGACCTTTGTAGGACTTGAACCTTCAATCTTCTGATAACTGAAGAATTTGCAACAGAAGTCAGATGCCTAATCCATGAGTCTATGCGGCCGCTGATGCCGCTGAATCTCTTTTTATGGGGCGAATTGTGAGCAGGTTCAAGGAAACTGCTCGAAAAAAGAAGTGGATTGAGGAAAAGATAAAAATATTTCAACTGTATTAACAGGTCCTCTGTTAGCTGGATTCGCACCAGCGCAGTGAAACTCAATGCAAATGGGAAATGACATCGGCGGCTCGTTGGTCTTGGGGTATGATTCTCGCTTTGGGCATTTCACGATTAAAATGCGAGAGGTCCCGGGTTCAAATCCCGGACGAGCCCTGGCACATTTTCTTAAACTCAACAACTCGGTCATCAAAGCTGAAATCGCTCTGCTTCTAAAAAAACGGCATGATCCGAGATTGTGAGCTCTGCCATTTCAAACAGACACAGAATGATCCGGGGCTGTGAGCACTCGCGGTTTAAACAGACCCAGAATGATTCGCAACTGACCGCGACCCCGCCCATTTTCGACAGGCCTGATTTTCAAAGCTTATGAAATCTATGGCAACATAAATCGGGCTGTTTCTAAAACGATGCCCGGTTTAATCTTGGACACCAAGTTGAAAATTTACTCCATTATCATTTTTCCCATTATCTCCGTCATTTTACTCCAGCCAAATGAACTGAGTTTAGGTGTCAGCCGTGGCTCAGCGGCAGCATACTCAAGCCTCACTCCAGAGACTTGAGTGCATAATCCAGGCTGACACTCCAGGGCAGTACTGAGGTAGTGCTGCACTGTCGGCAGTGCCGTCCTTCTAGTAAGATGTTAAACTGGTGCTTCAGATCCCATGAGCGAATGCTGAAAAGAACGAGGATTTCTCGCGCATTATTTATCTCTCAACCAAAGACCCAAAAACAGAAAATCTCGTCTTTAAGTTTGATAAATATTATTGAAATTCCAAAGGAGAAAGTTATGTTCCTGTTCCCTAATCATTTGCCTCTGTTGCCGCTAGTCTTTTCATTCGGTGCCAATCTCAAAGGAAGGAAGAAGGGGTTCTCAATCTCCGATTCACGATCTCATCTCCACTTTCATTCAAGGTGGGTTGAGAAATTTCTTGGAATATTTTAATTTTAACAAGATATGAGCAATGCAGGGGCACAGACCAGCAACACCAGTGCAATTTTCACGAAATTGTATTTCAAGTAAGATTCAGTGAAATGCTTGGAAAGTGCATCAGCATCAAACGTGTAATACAGTAACGACGAGGATGGGATTCGAACCCACGCGTGCAGAGCACAATGTATTAGCAGTCCATCGCCTTAACCTCTCGGCCACCTCGTCTCACCAATATACTGCTTTCAGATATTCCATTTCTTGCTTTTTACATCTAATTAGAACTACCCTGAAAGAAATTCAACTTCACCGCTTATCCTGCCCGTGCACACAGATCTACAATGTTGAAAATGTACAATCAGCTTAATGTAAGCAACAGGCCTTCCGTTACTTCAGATGAGCGCCTGTCAAAAATGGCCGGTTTCACGCCAGATTCAGAATATAAAAAGTGTCGCCCAGATAATTAAAAGACCTTTGTAGGACTTGAACCTTCAATCTTCTGATAACTGAAGAATTTGCAACAGAAGTCAGATGCCTAATCCATTAGTCTATGCGGCCGCTGATGCCGCTGAATCTCTTTTTATGGGGCGAATTGTGAGCAGGTTCAAGGAAACTGCTCGAAAAAAGAAGTGGATTGAGGAAAAGATAAAAATATTTCAACTGTATTAACAGGTCCTCTGTGAGCTGGATTCGCACCAGCGCAGTGAAACTCAATGCAAATGGGAAATGACATCGGCGGCTCGTTGGTCTAGGGTATGATTCTCGCTTTGGGCATTTCACGATTAAAATGCGAGAGGTCCCGGGTTCAAATCCCGGACGAGCCCTAGCACATTTTGTTAAACTCAACAACTCGGTCATCAAAGCTGAAATCGCTCTGCTTCTGAAAAAACGGCATGATCCGAGATTGTGAGCTCTGCCATTTCAAACAGACACAGAATGATCCGGGGCTGTGAGCACTCGCGGTTTAAACAGACCCAGAATGATTCGCAACTGACCGCGACCCCGCCCATTTTCGACAGGCCTGATTTTCAAAGCTTATGAAATCTATGGCAACATAAATCGGGCTGTTTCTAAAACGATGCCCGGTTTAATCTTGGACACCAAGTTGAAAATTTACTCCATTATCATTTTTCCCATTATCTCCGTCATTTTACTCCAGCCAAATGAACTGAGTTTAGGTGTCAGCCGTGGCTCAGCGGCAGCATACTCAAGCCTCACTCCAGAGACTTGAGTGCATAATCCAGGCTGACACTCCAGGGCAGTACTGAGGTAGTGCTGCACTGTCGGCAGTGCCGTCCTTCTAGTAAGATGTTAAACTGGGGCTTCAGATCCCATGAGCGAATGCTGAAAAGAACGAGGATTTCTCGCGCATTATTTATCTCTCAACCAAAGACCCAAAAACAGAAAATCTCGTCTTTAAGTTTGATAAATATTTTTGAAATTCCAAAGGAGAAATTTATGTTCCTGTTCCCTAATCATTTGCCTCTGTTGCCGCTAGTCTTTTCATTCGGTGCCAATCTCAAAGGAAGGAAGAAGGGGTTCTCAATCTCCGATTCACGATCTCATCTCCACTTTCATTCAAGGTGGGTTGAGAAATTTCTTGGAATATTTTAATTTTAACAAGATATGAGCAATGTAGGGGCACAGACCAGCAACACCAGTGCAATTTTCACGAAATTGTATTTCAAGAAAGATTCAGTGAAATGCTTGGAAAAGTGCATCAGCATCAAACGTGTAAGACAGGAACGACGAGAATGGGATTCGAACCCACGCGTGCAGAGCACAATAGATTAGCAGTCCATCGCCTTAACCTCTCGGCCACCTCGTCTCACTAATATACTGCTTTCAGATATTCCATTTCTTGCTTTTTACATCTAATTAGAACTACCCTGAAAGAAATACAACTTCACCGCTTATCCTGCCCGTGCACACAGATCTACAATGTTGAACATGTACAATCAGCTTAATGTAAGCAACAGGCCTTCCGTTACTTCAGATGAGGGACTGTCAAAAATGGCCGGTTTCACGCCAGATTCAGAATATAAAAAGTGTCGCCCAGATAATTAAAAGACCTTTGTAGGACTGGAACCTTCAATCTTCTGATAACTGAAGAATTTGCAACATAAGTCAGATGCCTAATCCATTAGTCTATGCGGCCGCTGATGCCGCTGAATCTCTTTTTATGGGGCGAATTGTGAGCAGGTTCAAGGAAACTGCTCGAAAAAAGAAGTGGATTGACGAAAAGATAAAAATATTTCAACTGTATTAACAGGTCCTCTGTGAGCTGGATTCGCACCAGCGCAGTGAAACTCAATGCAAATGGGAAATGACATCGGCGGCTCGTTGGTCTAGGGGTATGATTCTCGCTTTGGGCATTTCACGATTAAAATGCGAGAGGTCCCGGGTTCAAATTCCGGACGAACCCTGGCACATTTTGTTAAACTCAAAAGCTCGGTCATCAAAGCTGGAATCGCTCTGCTTCTAAAAAAACGGCATGATCCGAGATTGTGAGCTCTGCCATTTCAAACAGACACAGAATGATCCGGGGCTGTGAGGACTCGCGGTGCAAACAGACCCAGAATGATTCGCAACTGACCGCGACCCCGCCCATTTTCGACAGGCCTGATTTTCAAAGCTTATGAAATCTATGGCAACATAAATCGGGCTGTTTCTAAAACGATGCCCGGTTTAATCTTGGACACCAAGTTGAAAATTTACTCCATTATCATTTTTCCCATTATCTCCGTCATTTTACTCCAGCCAAATGAACTGAGTTTAGGTGTCAGCCGTGGCTCAGCGGCAGCAAACTCAAGCCTCACTCCAGAGACTTGAGTGCATAATCCAGGCTGACACTCCAGGGCAGTACTGAGGTAGTGCCGTCCTTCTCGTAAGATGTTAAACTGGGGCTTCAGATCCCATGAGAGAATGCTGAAAAGAACGAGGATTTCTCGCGCATTATTTATCTCTCAACCAAAGACCCAAAAACAGAAAATCTCGTCTTTAAGTTTGATAAATATTTTTGAAATTCCAAAGGAGAAATTTATGTTCCTGTTCCCTAATCATTTGCCTCTGTTGCCGCTAGTCTTTTCATTCGGTGCCAATCTCAAAGGAAGGGAGGGTTCTCAATCTCCGATTCACGATCTCATCTCCACTTTCATTCAAGGTGGGTTGAGAAATTTCTTGGAATATTTTAATTTTAACAAGATATGAGCAATGCAGGGGCACAGACCAGCAACACCAGTGCAATTTTCACGAAATTGTATTTCAAGTAAGATTCAGTGAAATGCTTGGAAAGTGCATCAGCATCAAACGTGTAATACAGTAACGACGAGGATGGTATTCGAACCCACGCGTGCAGAGCACAATGGATTAGCAGTCCATCGCCTTAACCTCTCGGCCACCTCGTCTCACCAATATACTGTTTTCAGATATTCCATTTCTTGCTTTTTACATCTAATTAGAACTACCCTGAAAGAAATTCAACTTCACCGCTTATCCTGCCCGTGCACACAGATCTACAATGTTGAAAATGTACAATCAGCTTAATGTAAGCAACAGGCCTTCCGTTACTTCAGATGAGGGACTGTCAAAAATGGCCGGTTTCACGCCAGATTCAGAATATAAAAAGTGTCGCCCAGATAATTAAAAGACCTTTGTAGGACTGGAACCTTCAATCTTCTGATAACTGAAGAATTTGCAACAGAAGTCAGATGCCTAATCCATTAGTCTATGCGGCCGCTGATGCCGCTGAATCTCTTTTTATGGGACGAATTGTGAGCAGGTTCAAGGAAACTGCTCGAAAAAAGAAGTGGATTGAGGAAAAGATAAAAATATTTCAACTGTATTAACAGGTCCTCTGTGAGCTGGATTCGCACCAGCGCAGTGAAACTCAATGCAAATGGGAAATGACATCGGCGGCTCGTTGGTCTTGGGGTATGATTCTCGCTTTGGGCATTTCACGATTAAAATGCGAGAGGTCCCGGGTTCCAATCCCGGACGAGCCCTGGCACATTTTCTTAAACTCAACAACTCGGTCATCAAAGCTGAAATCGCTCTGCTTCTAAAAAAACGGCATGATCCGAGATTGTGAGCTCTGCCATTTCAAACAGACACAGAATGATCCGGGGCTGTGAGCACTCGCGGTTTAAACAGACCCAGAATGATTCGCAACTGACCGCGACTCCGCCCATTTTCGACAGGCCTGATTTTCAAAGCTCATGAAATCTATGGCAACATAAATCGGGCTGTTTCTAAAACGATGCCCGGTTTAATCTTGGACACCAAGTTGAAAATTTACTCCATTATCATTTTTCCCATTATCTCCGTCATTTTACTCCAGCCAAATGAACTGAGTTTAGGTGTCAGCCGTGGCTCAGCGGCAGCATACTCAAGCCTCACTCCAGAGACTTGAGTGCATAATCCAGGCTGACACTCCAGGGCAGTACTGAGGTAGTGCTGCACTGTCGGCAGTGCCGTCCTTCTAGTAAGATGTTAAACTGGTGCTTCAGATCCCATGAGCGAATGCTGAAAAGAACGAGGATTTCTCGCGCATTATTTATCTCTCAACCAAAGACCCAAAAACAGAAAATCTCGTCTTTAAGTTTGATAAATATTTTTGAAATTCCAAAGGAGAAACTTATGTTCCTGTTCCCTAATCATTTGCCTCTGTTGCAGCTAGTCTTTTCATTCGGTGCCAATCTCAAAGGGAGGAAGAAGGAAGAGAGGGTTCTCAATCTCCGATTCACGATCTCATCTCCACAGGTGGGTTGAGAAATTTCTTGGAATATTTTAATTTTAACAAGATATCAGCAATGCAGGGGCACAGACCAGCAACACCAGTGCAATTTTCACGAAATTGTATTTCAAGTAAGATTCAGTGAAATGCTTGGAAAGTGCATCAGCATCAAACGTGTAATACAGTAACGACGAGGATGGGATTCGAACCCACACGTGCAGAGCACAATGGATTAGCAGTCCATCGCCTTAACCTCTCGGCCACCTCATCTCACCAATATACTGCTTTCAGATATTCCATTTCTTGCTTTTTACATCTAATTAGAACTACCCTGAAAGAAATTCAACTTCACCGCTTATCCTGCCCGTGCACACAGATCTACAATGTTGAAAATGTACAATCAGCTTAATGTAAGCAACAGGCCTTCCGTTACTTCAGATGAGGGACTGTCAAAAATGGCCGGTTTCACGCCAGATTCAGAATATAAAAAGTGTCGCCCAGATAATGAAATGACCTTTGTAGGACTTGAACCTTCAATCTTCTGATAACTGAAGAATTTGCAACAGAAGTCAGATGCCTAATCCATTAGTCTATGCGGCCGCTGATGCCGCTGAATCTCTTTTTATGGGGCGAATTGTGAGCAGGTTCAAGGAAACTGTTCGAAAAAAGAAGTGGATTGAGGAAAAGATAAAAATATTTCAACTGTATTAACAGGTCCTCTGTGAGCTGGATTCGCACCAGCGCAGTGAAACTCAATGCAAATGGGAAATGCCATTCGGCGGCTCGTTGGTCTAGGGGTATGATTCTCGCTTTGGGCATTTCACGATTAAAATGCGAGAGGTCCCGGGTTCAAATCCCGGACGAGCCCTGGCGCATTTTGTTAAACTCAACAACTCGGTCATCAAAGCTGAAATCGCTCTGCTTCTAAAAAAACGGCATGATCCGAGATTGTGAGCTCTGCCATTTCAAACAGACACAGAATGATCCGGGGCTGTGAGCACTCGCGGTTTAAACAGACCCAGAATGATTCGCAACTGACCGCGACCCCGCCCATTTTCGACAGGCCTGATTTTCAAAGCTTATGAAATCTATGGCAACATAAATCGGGCTGTTTCTAAAACGATGCCCGGTTTAATCTTGGACACCAAGTTGAAAATTTACTCCATTATCATTTTTCCCATTATCTCCGTCATTTTACTCCAGCCAAATGAACTGAGTTTAGGTGTCAGCCGTGGCTCAGCGGCAGCATACTCAAGCCTCACTCCAGAGACTTGAGTGCATAATCCAGGCTGACACTCCAGGGCAGTACTGAGGGAGTGCTGCACTGTCGGCAGTGCCGTCCTTCTAGTAAGATGTTAAACTGGGCCTTCAGATCCCATGAGAGAATGCTGAAAAGAACGAGGATTTCTCGCGCATTATTTATCTCTCAACCAAAGACCCAAAAACAGAAAATCTCGTCTTTAAGTTTGATAAATATTTTTGAAATTCCAAAGGAGAAACTTATGTTAATGTTCCCTAATCATTTGCCTCTGTTGCCGCTAGTCTTTTCATTCGGTGCCAATCTCAAAGGAAGGAAGAAGGAAGAGAGGGTTCTCAATCTCCGATTCACGATCTCATCTCCACAGGTGGGTTGAGAAATTTCTTGGAATATTTTAATTTTAACAAGATATCAGCAATGCAGGGGCACAGACCAGCAACACCAGTGCAATTTTCACGAAATTGTATTTCAGGTAAGATTCAGTGAAATGCTTGGAGAGTGCATCAGCATCAAACGTGTAATACAGTAACGACGAGGATGGGATTCGAACCCACGCGTGCAGAGCACAATGGATTAGCAGTCCATCGCCTTAACCTCTCGGCCACCTCGTCTCACCAATATGCTGCTTTCAGATATTCCATTTCTTGCTTTTTACATCTAATTAGAACTACCCTGAAAGAAATTCAACTTCACCGCTTATCCTGCCCGTGCACACAGATCTACAATGTTGAAAATGTACAATCAGCTTAATGTAAGCAACAGGCCTTCCGTTACTTCAGATGAGGGACTGTCAAAAATGGCCGGTTTCACGCCAGATTCAGAATATAAAAAGTGTCGCCCAGATAATTAAAAGACCTTTGTAGGACTTGAACCTTCAATCTTCTGATAACTGAAGAATTTGCAACAGAAGTCAGATGCCTAATCCATTAGTCTATGCGGCCGCTGATGCCGCTGAATCTCTTTTTATGGGACGAATTGTGAGCAGGTTCAAGGAAACTGTTCGAAAAAAGAAGTGGATTGAGGAAAAGATAAAAATATTTCAACTGTATTAACAGGTCCTCTGTGAGCTGGATTCGCACCAGCGCAGTGAAACTCAATGCAAATGGGAAATGACATCGGCGGCTCGTTGGTCTAGGGGTATGATTCTCGCTTTGGGCATTTCACGATTAAAATGCGAGAGGTCCCGGGTTCAAATCCCGGACGAGCCCTGGCGCATTTTGTTAAACTCAACAACTCGGTCATCAAAGCTGAAATCGCTCTGCTTCTAAAAAAACGGCATGATCCGAGATTGTGAGCTCTGCCATTTCAAACAGACACAGAATGATCCGGGGCTGTGAGCACTCGCGGTTTAAACAGACCCAGAATGATTCGCAACTGACCGCGACCCCGCCCATTATAGACAGGCCTGATTTTCAAAGCTTATGAAATCTATGGCAACATAAATCGGGCTGTTTCTAAAACGATGCCCGGTTTAATCTTGGACACCAACTTGAAAATTTACTCCATTATCATTTTTCCCATTATCTCCGTCATTTTACTCCAGCCAAATGAACTGAGTTTAGGTGTCAGCCGTGGCTCAGCGGCAGCATACTCAAGCCTCACTCCAGAGACTTGAGTGCATAATCCAGGCTGACACTCCAGGGCAGTACTGAGGGAGTGCTGCACTGTCGGCAGTGCCGTCCTTCTAGTAAGATGTTAAACTGGGGCTTCAGATCCCATGAGAGAATGCTGAAAAGAACGAGGATTTCTCGCGCATTATTTATCTCTCAACCAAAGACACAAAAACAGAAAATCTCGTCTTTAAGTTTGATCAATATTTTTGAAATTCCAAAGGAGAAACTTATGTTCCTGTTCCCTAATCATTTGCCTCTGTTGCCGCTCGTCTTTTCATTCGGTGCCAATCTCAAAGGAAGAGATGGTTCTCAATCTCCGAATTCACGATCTCATCTCCACTTTCATTCAAGGTGGGTTGAGAAATTTCTTGGAATATTTTAATTTTAACAAGATATCAGCAATGCAGGGGCACAGACCAGCAACACCAGTGCAATTTTCACGAAATTGTATTTCAAGTAAGATTCAGTGAAACGCTTGGAAAGTGCATTAGCATCAAACGTGTAATACAGTAACGACGAGGATGGGATTCGAACCCACGCGTACAGAGCACAATGGATTAGCAGTCCATCGCCTTAACCTCTCGGCCACCTCGTCTCACCAATATACTGCTTTCAGATATTCCATTTCTTGCTTTTTACATCTAATTAGAACTACCCTGAAAGAAATTCAACTTCACCGCTTATCCTGCCCGTGCACACAGATCTACAATGTTGAAAATGTACAATCAGCTTAATGTAAGCAACAGGCCTTCCGTTACTTCAGATGAGGGACTGTCAAAAATGGCCGGTTTCACGCCAGATTCAGAATATAAAAAGTGTCGCTGAGATATTTAAAAGACCTTTGTAGGACTTGAACCTTCAATCTTCTGATAACTGAAGAATTTGCAACAGAAGTCAGATGCCTAATCCATTAGTCTATGCGGCCGCTGATGCCGCTGAATCTCTTTTTATGGGGCGAATTGTGAGCAGGTTCAAGGAAACTGTTCGAAAAAAGAAGTGGATTGAGGAAAAGATAAAAATATTTCAACTGTATTAACAGGTCCTCTGTGAGCTGGATTCGCACCAGCGCAGTGAAACTCAATGCAAATGGGAAATGACATCGGCGGCTCGTTGGTCTAGGGGTATGATTCTCGCTTTGGGCATTTCACGATTAAAATGCGAGAGGTCTCGGGTTCAAATCCCGGACGAGCCCTGGCGCATTTTGTTAAACTCAACAACTCGGTCATCAAAGCTGAAATCGCTCTGCTTCTAAAAAAACGGCATGATCCGAGATTGTGAGCTCTGCCATTTCAAACAGACACAGAATGATCCGGGGCTGTGAGCACTCGCGGTTTAAACAGACCCAGAATGATTCGCAACTGACCGCGACCCCGCCCATTTTCGACAGGCCTGATTTTCAAAGCTTATGAAATCTATGGCAACATAAATCGGGCTGTTTCTAAAACGATGCCCGGTTTAATCTTGGACACCAAGTTGAAAATTTACTCCATTATCATTTTTCCCATTATCTCCGTCATTTTACTCCAGCCAAATGAACTGAGTTTAGGTGTCAGCCGTGGCTCAGCGGCAGCATACTCAAGCCTCACTCCAGAGACTTGAGTGCATAATCCAGGCTGACACTCCAGGGCAGTACTGAGGTAGTGCTGCACTGTCGGCAGTGCCGTCCTTCTAGTAAGATGTTAAACTGCGGCTTCAGATCCCATGAGAGAATGCTGAAAAGAACGAGGATTTCTCGCGCATTATTTATCTCTCAACCAAAGACAGAAAATCTCGTCTTTAAGTTTGATAAATATTTTTGAAATTCCAAAGGAGAAACTTATGTTCCTGTTCCCTAATCATTTGCCTCTGTTGCAGCTAGTCTTTTCATTCGGTGCCAATCTCAAAGGAAGGAAGAAGGAAGAGAGGGTTCTCAATCTTCGATTCACGATCTCATCTCCACAGGTGGGTTGAGAAATTTCTTGGAATATTTTAACAAGATATCAGCAATGCAGGGGCACAGACCAGCAACACCAGTGCAATTTTCACGAAATTGTATTTCAAGTAAGATTCAGTGAAATGCTTGGAAAGTGCATCAGCATCAAACGTGTAATACAGTAACGACGAGGATGGGATTCGAACCCACGCGTGCAGAGCACAATGGATTAGCAGTCCATCGCCTTAACCTCTCGGCCACCTCGTCTCACCAATATACTGCTTTCAGATATTCCATTTCTTGCTTTTTACATCTAATTAGAACTACCCTGAAAGAAATTCAACTTCACCGCTTATCCTGCCCGTGCACACAGATCTACAATGTTGAAAATGTACAATCAGCTTAATGTAAGCAACAGGCCTTCCGTTACTTCAGATGAGGGACTGTCAAAAATGGCCGGTTTCACGCCAGATTCAGAATATAAAAAGTGTCGCCCAGATAATTAAAAGACCTTTGTAGGACTTGAACCTTCAATCTTCTGATAACTGAAGAATTTGCAACAGAAGTCAGATGCCTAATCCATTAGTCTATGCGGCCGCTGATGCCACTGAATCTCTTTTTATGGGACGAATTGTGAGCAGGTTCAAGGAAACTGTTCGAAAAAAGAAGTGGATTGAGGAAAAGATAAAAATATTTCAACTGTATTAACAGGTCCTCTGTGAGCTGGATTCGCACCAGCGCAGTGAAACTCAATGCAAATGGGAAATGACATCGGCGGCTCGTTGGTCTAGGAGTATGATTCTCGCTTTGGGCATTTCACGATTAAAATGCGAGAGGTCCCGGGTTCAAATCCCGGACGAGCCCTGGCGCATTTTGTTAAACTCAACAACTCGGTCATCAAAGCTGAAATCGCTCTGCTTCTAAAAAAACGGCATGATCCGAGATTGTGAGCTCTGCCATTTCAAACAGACACAGAATGATCCGGGACTGTGAGCACTCGCGGTTTAAACAGACCCAGAATGATTCGCAACTGACCGCGACCCCGCCCATTATAGACAGGCCTGATTTTCAAAGCTTATGAAATCTATGGCAACATAAATCGGGCTGTTTCTAAAACGATGCCCGGTTTAATCTTGGACACCAACTTGAAAATTTACTCCATTATCATTTTTCCCATTATCTCCGTCATTTTACTCCAGCCAAATGAACTGAGTTTAGGTGTCAGCCGTGGCTCAGCGGCAGCATACTCAAGCCTCACTCCAGAGACTTGAGTGCATAATCCAGGCTGACACTCCAGGGCAGTAGTGAGGGAGTGCTGCACTGTCGGCAGTGCCGTCCTTCTAGTAAGATGTTAAACTGGGGCTTCAGATCCCATGAGAGAATGCTGAAAAGAACGAGGATTTCTCGCGCATTATTTATCTCTCAACCAAAGACACAAAAACAGAAAATCTCGTCTTTAAGTTTGATAAATATTTTTGAAATTCCAAAGGAGAAACTTATGTTCCTGTTCCCTAATCATTTGCCTCTGTTGCCGCTCGTCTTTTCATTCGGTGCCAATCTCAAAGGATCTCCACTTTCATTCAAGGTGGGTTGAGAAATTTCTTGGAATATTTTAATTTTAACAAGATATCAGCAATGCAGGGGCACAGACCAGCAACACCAGTGCAATTTTCACGAAATTGTATTTCAAGTAAGATTCAGTGAAATGCTTGGAAAGTGCATCAGCATCAAACGTGTAATACAGTAACGACGAGGATGGGATTCGAACCCACGCGTGCAGAGCACAATGGATTAGCAGTCCATCTGCCTTAACCTCTCGGCCACCTCGTCTCACCAATATACTGCTTTCAGATATTCCATTTCTTGCTTTTTACATCTAATTAGAACTACCCTGAAAGAAATTCAACTTCACCGCTTATCCTGCCCGTGCACACAGATCTACAATGTTGAAAATGTACAATCAGCTTAATGTAAGCAACAGGCCTTCCGTTACTTCAGATGAGGGACTGTCAAAAATGGCCGGTTTCACGCCAGATTCAGAATATAAAAAGTGTCGCCCAGATAATTAAAAGACCTTTGTAGGACTTGAACCTTCAATCTTCTGATAACTGAAGAATTTGCAACAGAAGTCAGATGCCTAATCCATTAGTCTATGCGGCCGCTGATGCCGCTGAATCTCTTTTTATGGGACGAATTGTGAGCAGGTTCAAGGAAACTGTTCGAAAAAAGAAGTGGATTGAGGAAAAGATAAAAATATTTCAACTGTATTAACAGGTCCTCTGTGAGCTGGATTCGCACCAGCGCAGTGAAACTCAATGCAAATGGGAAATGACATCGGCGGCTCGTTGGTCTAGGGGTATGATTCTCGCTTTGGGCATTTCACGATTAAAATGCGAGAGGTCCCGGGTTCAAATCCCGGACGAGCCCTGGCGCATTTTGTTAAACTCAACAACTCGGTCATCAAAGCTGAAATCGCTCTGCTTCTAAAAAAACGGCATGATCCGAGATTGTGAGCTCTGCCATTTCAAACAGACACAGAATGATCCGGGGCTGTGAGCACTCGCGGTTTAAACAGACCCAGAATGATTCGCAACTGACCGCGACCCCGCCCATTATAGACAGGCCTGATTTTCAAAGCTTATGAAATCTATGGCAACATAAATCGGGCTGTTTCTAAAACGATGCCCGGTTTAATCTTGGACACCAACTTGAAAATTTACTCCATTATCATTTTTCCCATTATCTCCGTCATTTTACTCCAGCCAAATGAACTGAGTTTAGGTGTCAGCCGTGGCTCAGCGGCAGCATACTCAAGCCTCACTCCAGAGACTTGAGTGCATAATCCAGGCTGACACTCCAGGGCAGTACTGAGGGAGTGCTGCACTGTCGGCAGTGCCGTCCTTCTAGTAAGATGTTAAACTGGGGCTTCAGATCCCATGAGAGAATGCTGAAAAGAACGAGGATTTCTCGCGCATTATTTATCTCTCAACCAAAGACACAAAAACAGAAAATCTCGTCTTTAAGTTTGATAAATATTTTTGAAATTCCAAAGGAGAAACTTATGTTCCTGTTCCCTAATCATTTGCCTCTGTTGCCGCTCGTCTTTTCATTCGGTGCCAATCTCAAAGGAAGAGATGGTTCTCAATCTCCGATTCACGATCTCATCTCCACTTTCATTCAAGGTGGGTTGAGAAATTTCTTGGAATATTTTAATTTTAACAAGATATCAGCAATGCAGGGGCACAGACCAGCAACACCAGTGCAATTTTCACGAAATTGTATTTCAAGTAAGATTCAGTGAAATGCTTGGAAAGTGCATCAGCATCAAACGTGTAATACAGTAACGACGAGGATGGGATTCGAACCCACGCGTGCAGAGCACAATGGATTAGCAGTCCATCGCCTTAACCTCTCGGCCACCTCGTCTCACCAATATACTGCTTTCAGATATTCCATTTCTTGCTTTTTACATCTAATTAGAACTACCCTGAAAGAAATTCAACTTCACCGCTTATCCTGCCCGTGCACACAGATCTACAATGTTGAAAATGTACAATCAGCTTAATGTAAGCAACAGGCCTTCCGTTACTTCAGATGAGGGACTGTCAAAAATGGCCGGTTTCACGCCAGATTCAGAATATAAAAAGTGTCGCCCAGATAATTAAAAGACCTTTGTAGGACTTGAACCTTCAATCTTCTGATAACTGAAGAATTTGCAACAGAAGTCAGATGCCTAATCCATTAGTCTATGCGGCCGCTGATGCCGCTGAATCTCTTTTTATGGGGCGAATTGTGAGCAGGTTCAAGGAAACTGTTCGAAAAAAGAAGTGGATTGAGGAAAATATAAAAATATTTCAACTGTATTAACAGGTCCTCTGTGAGCTGGATTCGCACCAGCGCAGTGAAACTCAATGCAAATGGGAAATGACATCGGCGGCTCGTTGGTCTAGGGGTATGATTCTCGCTTTGGGCATTTCACGATTAAAATGCGAGAGGTCTCGGGTTCAAATCCCAGACGAGCCCTGGCGCATTTTGTTAAACTCAACAACTCGGTCATCAAAGCTGAAATCGCTCTGCTTCTAAAAAAACGGCATGATCCGAGATTGTGAGCTCTGCCATTTCAAACAGACACAGAATGATCCGGGGCTGTGAGCACTCGCGGTTTAAACAGACCCAGAATGATTCGCAACTGACCGCGACCCCGCCCATTTTCGACAGGCCTGATTTTCAAAGCTTATGAAATCTATGGCAACATAAATCGGGCTGTTTCTAAAACGATGCCCGGTTTAATCTTGGACACCAAGTTGAAAATTTACTCCATTATCATTTTTCCCATTATCTCCGTCATTTTACTCCAGCCAAATGAACTGAGTTTAGGTGTCAGCCGTGGCTCAGCGGCAGCATACTCAAGCCTCACTCCAGAGACTTGAGTGCATAATCCAGGCTGACACTCCAGGGCAGTACTGAGGTAGTGCTGCACTGTCGGCAGTGCCGTCCTTCTAGTAAGATGTTAAACTGCGGCTTCAGATCCCATGAGAGAATGCTGAAAAGAACGAGGATTTCTCGCGCATTATTTATCTCTCAACCAAAGACCCAAAAACAGAAAATCTCGTCTTTAAGTTTGATAAATATTTTTGAAATTCCAAAGGAGAAATTTATGTTCCTGTTCCCTAATCATTTGCCTCTGTTGCCGCTAGTCTTTTCATTCGGTGCCAATCTCAAAGGAAGGAAGAAGGAAGAGAGGGTTCTCAATCTCCGATTCACGATCTCATCTCCACTTTCATTCAAGGTGGGTTGAGAAATTTCTTGGAATATTTTAATTTTACCAAGATATGAGTAATGCAGGGGCACAGACCAGCAACACCAGTGCAATTTTCACGAAATTGTATTTCAAGTAAGATTCAGTGAAATGCTTGGAAAGTGCATCAGCATCAAACGTGTAATACAGTAACGACGAGGATGGGATTCGAACCCAAGCGTGCAGAGCACAATGGATTAGCAGTCCATCGCCTTAACCTCTCGGCCACCTCGTCTCACCAATATACTGCTTTCAGATATTCCATTTCTTGCTTTTTACATCTAATTAGAACTACCCTGAAAGAAATTCAACTTCACCGCTTATCCTGCCCGTGCACACAGATCTACAATGTTGAAAATGTACAATCAGCTTAATGTAAGCAACAGGCCTTCCGTTACTTCAGATGAGGGACTGTCAAAAATGGCCGGTTTCACGCCAGATTCAGAATATAAAAAGTGTCGCCCAGATAATTAAAAGACCTTTGTAGGACTTGAACCTTCAATCTTCTGATAACTGAAGAATTTGCAACAGAAGTCAGATGCCTAATCCATTAGTCTATGCGGCCGCTGATGCCGCTGAATCTCTTTTTATGGGGCGAATTGTGAGCAGGTTCAAGGAAACTGTTCGAAAAAAGAAGTGGATTGAGGAAAAGATAAAAATATTTCAACTGTATTAACAGGTCCTCTGTGAGCTGGATTCGCACCAGCGCAGTGAAACTCAATGCAAATGGGAAATGACATCGGCGGCTCGTTGGTCTAGGGGTATGATTCTCGCTTTGGGCATTTCACGATTAAAATGCGAGAGGTCCCGGGTTCAAATCCCGGACGAGCCCTGGCACATTTTGTTAAACTCAACAACTCGGTCATCAAAGCTGAAATCGCTCTGCTTCTAAAAAAACGGCATGATCCGAGATTGTGAGCTCTGCCATTTCAAACAGACACAGAATGATCCGGGGCTGTGAGCACTCGCGGTTTAAACAGACCCAGAATGATTCGCAACTGACCGCGACCCCGCCCATTTTCGACAGGCCTGATTTTCAAAGCTTATGAAATCTATGGCAACATAAATCGGGCTGTTTCTAAAACGATGCCCGGTTTAATCTTGGACACCAAGTTGAAAATTTACCCCATTATCATTTTTCTCATTATCTCCGTCATTTTACTCCATCCAAATGAACTGAGTTTAGGTGTCAGCCGTGGCTCAGCGGCAGCATACTCAAGCCTCACTCCAGAGACTTGAGTGCATAATCCAGGCTGACACTCCAGGGCAGTACTGAGGTAGTGCTGCACTGTCGGCAGTGCCGTCCTTCTAGTAAGATGTTAAACTGGGGCTTCAGATCCCATGAGAGAATGCTGAAAAGAACGAGGATTTCTCGCGCATTATTTATCTCTCAACCAAAGACCCAAAAACAGAAAATCTCGTCTTTAAGTTTGATAAATATTTTTGAAATTCCAAAGGAGAAATTTATGTTCCTGTTCCCTAATCATTTGCCTCTGGTCTTTTCATTCGGTGCCAATCTCAAAGGAAGGAAGAAGGAAGAGAGAGTTCTCAATCTCCGATTCACGATCTCATCTCCACTTTCATTCAAGGTGGGTTGAGAAATTTCTTGGAATATTTTAATTTTACCAAGATATGAGCAATGCAGGGGCACAGACCAGCAACACCAGTGCAATTTTTACGAAATTGTATTTCAAGTAAGATTCAGTGAAATGCTTGGAAAGTGCATCAGCATCAAACGTGTAAGACATTAACGACGAGGATGGGATTCGAACCCAAGCGTGCAGAGCACAATGGATTAGCAGTCCATCGCCTTAACCTCTCGGCCACCTCGTCTCACCAATATACTGCTTTCAGATATTCCATTTCTTGCTTTTTACATCTAATTAGAACTACCCTGAAAGAAATTCAACTTCACCGCTTAGCCTGCCCGTGCACACAGATCTACAATGTTGAAAATGTACAATCAGCTTAATGTAAGCAACAGGCCTTCCGTTACTTCAGATGAGGGACTGTCAAAAATGGCCGGTTTCACGCCAGATTCAGAATATAAAAAGTGGCGCCCAGATAATTAAAAGACCTTTGTAGGACTTGAACCTTCAATCTTCTGATAACTGAAGAATTTGCAACAGAAGTCAGATGCCGAATCCATTAGTCTATGCGGCCGCTGATGGCGCTGAATCTCTTTTTATGGGGCGAATTGTGAGCAGGTTCAAGGAAACTGCTCGAAAAAAGAAGTGGATTGAGGAAAAGAAAAAAATATTTCAACTGTATTAACAGGTCCTCTGTGAGCTGGATTCGCACCAGCGCAGTGAAACTCAATGCAAATGGGAAATGACATCGGCAGCTCGTTGGTCTCGGGGTATGATTCTCGCTTTGGGCATTTCACGATTAAAATGCGAGAGGTCCCGGGTTCAAATCCCGGACGAGCCCTGGCACATTTTGTTAAACTCAACAACTCGGTCATCAAAGCTGAAATCGCTCTGCTTCTAAAAAAACGGCATGATCCGAGATTGTGAGCTCTGCCTTTTCAAACAGACACAGAATGATCCGGGGCTGTGAGCACTCGCGGTTTAAACAGACCCAGAATGATTCGCAACTGACCGCGACCCCGCCCATTTTCGACAGGCCTGATTTTCAAAGCTTATGAAATCTATGGCAACATAAATCGGGCTGTTTCTAAAACGATGCCCGGTTTAATCTTGGACACCAAGTTGAAAATTTACCCCATTATCATTTTTCTCATTATCTCCGTCATTTTACTCCATCCAAATGAACTGAGTTTAGGTGTCAGCCGTGGCTCAGCGGCAGCATACTCAAGCCTCACTCCAGAGACTTGAGTGCATAATCCAGGCTGACACTCCAGGGCAGTACTGAGGTAGTGCTGCACTGTCGGCAGTGCCGTCCTTCTAGTAAGATGTTAAACTGGGGCTTCAGATCCCATGAGAGAATGCTGAAAAGAACGAGGATTTCTCGCGCATTATTTATCTCTCAACCAAAGACCCAAAAACAGAAAATCTCGTCTTTAAGTTTGATAAATATTTTTGAAATTCCAAAGGAGAAACTTATGTTCCTGTTCCCTAATCATTTGCCTCTGGTCTTTTCATTCGGTGCCAATCTCAAAGGAAGGAAGAAGGAAGAGAGGGTTCTCAATCTCCGATTCACGATCTCATCTCCACTTTCATTCAAGGTGGGTTGAGAAATTTCTTGGAATATTTAAATTTTACCAAGATATGAGCAATGCAGGGGCACAGACCAGCAACACCAGTGCAATTTTCACGAAATTGTATTTCAAGTAAGATTCAGTGAAATGCTTGGAAAGTGCATCAGCATCAAACGTGTAATACAGTAACGACGAGGATGGGATTCGAACCCACGCGTGCAGAGCACAATGGATTAGCAGTCCATCGCCTTAACCTCTCGGCCACCTCGTCTCACCAATATGCTGCTTTCAGATATTCCATTTCTTGCTTTTTACATCTAATTAGAACTACCCTGAAAGAAATTCAACTTCACCGCTTATCCTGCCCGTGCACACAGATCTACAATGTTGAAAATGTACAATCAGCTTAATGTAAGCAACAGGCCTTCCGTTACTTCAGATGAGGGACTGTCAAAAATGGCCGGTTTCACGCCAGATTCAGAATAGAAAAAGTGTCGCCCAGATAATTAAAAGACCTTTGTAGGACTTGAACCTTCAATCTTCTGATAACTGAAGAATTTGCAACAGAAGTCAGATGCCTAATCCATTAGTCTATGCGGCCGCTGATGCCGCTGAATCTCTTTTTATGGGGCGAATTGTGAGCAGGTTCAAGGAAACTGTTCGAAAAAAGAAGTGGATTGAGGAAAAGATAAAAATATTTCAACTGTATTAACAGGTCCTCTGTGAGCTGGATTCGCACCAGCGCAGTGAAACTCAATGCAAATGAGAAATGACATCGGCGGCTCGTTGATCTAGGGGTATGATTCTCGCTTTTTGGGCATTTCACGATTAAAATGCGAGAGCTCCCGGGTTCAAATCCCGGACGAGCACTGGCGCATTTTGTTAAACTCAACAACTCGGTCATCAAAGCTGAAATCGCTCTGCTTCTAAAAAAACGGCATGATCCGAGATTGTGAGCTCTGCCATTTCAAACAGACACAGAATGATCCGGGGCTGTGAGCACTCGCGGTTTAAACAGACCCAGAATGATTCGCAACTGACCGCGACCCCGCCCATTTTCGACAGGCCTGAATTTCAAAGCTTATGAAATCTATGGCAACATAAATCGGGCTGTTTCTAAAACGATGCCCGGTTAATCTTGGACACCAAGTTGAAAATTTACTCCATTATCATTTTTCCCATTATCTCCGTCATTTTACTCCAGCCAAATGAACTGAGTTTAGGTGTCAGCCGTGGCTCAGCGGCAGCGTACTCAAGCCTCACTCCAGAGACTTGAGTGCATAATCCAGTCTGACACTCCAGGGCAGTACTGAGGTAGTGCTGCACTGTCGGCAGTGCCGTCCTTCTAGTAAGATGTTAAACTGGGGCTTCAGATCCCATGAGAGAATGCTGAAAAGAACGAGGATTTCTCGCGCATTATTTATCTCTCAACCAAAGACCCAAAAACAGAAAATCTCGTCTTTAAGTTTGATAAAGATTTTTGAAATTCCCAAGGAGAAATTTATGTTCCTGTTCCCTAATCATTTGCCTCTGGTCTTTTCATTCGGTGCCAATCTCAAAGGAAGGAAGAAGGAAGAGAGGGTTCTCAATCTCCGATTCACGATCTCATCTCCACTTTCATTCAAGGTGGGTTGAGAAATTTCTTGGAATATTTAAATTTTACCAAGATATGAGCAATGCAAGGGCACAGACCAGCAACACCAGTGCAATTTTCACGAAATTGTATTTCAAGTAAGATTCAGTGAAATGCTTGGAAAGTGCATCAGCATCAAACGTGTAATACAGTAACGACGAGGATGGGATTCGAACCCACGCGTGCAAAGCACAATGGATTAATAGTCCATCACCTTAACCTCTCGGCCACCTCGTCTCACCAATATATTGTTTTCAGATATTCCATTTCTTGCTTTTTACATCTAATTAGAACTACCCTGAAAGAAATTCAACTTCACCGCTTATCCTGCCCGTGCACACAGATCTACAATGTTGAAAATGTACAATCAGCTTAATGTAAGCAACAGGCCTTCCGTTACTTCAGATGAGGGACTGTCAAAAATGGCCGGTTTCACGCCAGATTCAGAATATAAAAAGTGTCGCCCAGATAATTAAAAGACCTTTGTAGGACTTGAACCTTCAATCTTCTGATAACTGAAGAATTTGCAACAGAAGTCAGATGCCTAATCCATTAGTCTATGCGGCCGCTGATGCCGCTGACTCTCTTTTTATGGGGCGAATTGTGAGCAGGTTCAAGGAAACTGTTCGAAAAAAGAAGTGGATTGAGGAAAAGATAAAAATATTTCAACTGTATTAACAGGTCCTCTGTGAGCTGGATTCGCACCAGCGCAGTGAAACTCAATGCAAATGGGAACTGACATCGACGGCTCGTTGGTCTAGGGGTATGATTCTCGCTTTTTGGGCATTTCACGATTAAAATGCGAGAGCTCCCGGGTTCAAATCCCGGACGAGCACTGGCGCATTTTGTTAAACTCAACAACTCGGTCATCAAAGCTGAAATCGCTCTGCTTCTAAAAAAACGGCATGATCCGAGATTGTGAGCTCTGCCATTTCAAACAGACACAGAATGATCCGGGGCTGTGAGCACTCGCGGTTTAAACAGACCCAGAATGATTCGCAACTGACCGCGACCCCGCCCATTTTCGACAGGCCTGAATTTCAAAGCTTATGAAATCTATGGCAACATAAATCGGGCTGTTTCTAAAACGATGCCCGGTTAATCTTGGACACCAAGTTGAAAATTTACTCCATTATCATTTTTCCCATTATCTCCGTCATTTTACTCCAGCCAAATGAACTGAGTTTAGGTGTCAGCCGTGGCTCAGCGGCAGCGTACTCAAGCCTCACTCCAGAGACTTGAGTGCATAATCCAGTCTGACACTCCAGGGCAGTACTGAGGTAGTGCTGCACTGTCGGCAGTGCCGTCCTTCTAGTAAGATGTTAAACTGGGGCTTCAGATCCCATGAGAGAATGCTGAAAAGAACGAGGATTTCTCGCGCATTATTTATCTCTCAACCAAAGACCCAAAAACAGAAAATCTCGTCTTTAAGTTTGATAAAGATTTTTGAAATTCCCAAGGAGAAATTTATGTTCCTGTTCCCTAATCATTTGCCTCTGGTCTTTTCATTCGGTGCCAATCTCAAAGGAAGGAAGAAGGAAGAGAGGGTTCTCAATCTCCGATTCACGATCTCATCTCCACTTTCATTCAAGGTGGGTTGAGAAATTTCTTGGAATATTTAAATTTTACCAAGATATGAGCAATGCAAGGGCACAGACCAGCAACACCAGTGCAATTTTCACGAAATTGTATTTCAAGTAAGATTCAGTGAAATGCTTGGAAAGTGCATCAGCATCAAACGTGTAATACAGTAACGACGAGGATGGGATTCGAACCCACGCGTGCAAAGCACAATGGATTAATAGTCCATCACCTTAACCTCTCGGCCACCTCGTCTCACCAATATATTGTTTTCAGATATTCCATTTCTTGCTTTTTACATCTAATTAGAACTACCCTGAAAGAAATTCAACTTCACCGCTTATCCTGCCCGTGCACACAGATCTACAATGTTGAAAATGTACAATCAGCTTAATGTAAGCAACAGGCCTTCCGTTACTTCAGATGAGGGACTGTCAAAAATGGCCGGTTTCACGCCAGATTCAGAATATAAAAAGTGTCGCCCAGATAATTAAAAGACCTTTGTAGGACTTGAACCTTCAATCTTCTGATAACTGAAGAATTTGCAACAGAAGTCAGATGCCTAATCCATTAGTCTATGCGGCCGCTGATGCCGCTGACTCTCTTTTTATGGGGCGAATTGTGAGCAGGTTCAAGGAAACTGTTCGAAAAAAGAAGTGGATTGAGGAAAAGATAAAAATATTTCAACTGTATTAACAGGTCCTCTGTGAGCTGGATTCGCACCAGCGCAGTGAAACTCAATGCAAATGGGAACTGACATCGACGGCTCGTTGGTCTAGGGGTATGATTCTCGCTTTGGGCATTTCACGATTAAAATGCGAGAGGTCCCGGGTTCAAATCCCGGACGAGCCCTGGCACATTTTGCTGAACTCAACAACTCGGTCATCAAAGCTGAAATCGCTCTGCTTCTAAAAAAACGGCATGATCCGAGATTGTGAGCTCTGCCATTTCAAACAGACACAGAATGATCCGGGGCTGTGAGCACTCGCGGTTTAAACAGACCCAGAATGATTCGCAACTGACCGCGACCCCGCCCATTATAGACAGGCCTGATTTTCAAAGCTTATGAAATCTATGGCAACATAAATCGGGCTGTTTCTAAAACGATGCCCGGTTTAATCTTGGACACCAAGTTGAAAATTTACTCCATTATCATTCTTCCCATTATCTCCGTCATTTTACTCCAGCCAAATGAACTGAGTTTAGGTGTCAGCCGTGGCTCAGCGGCAGCATACTCAAGCCTCACTCCAGGGACTTGAGTGCATAATCCAGGCTGACACTCCAGGGCAGTACTGAGGAAGTGCTGCACTGTCGGCAGTGCCGTCCTTCTAGTAAGATGTTAAACTGGGGCTTCAGATCCCATGAGAGAATGCTGAAAAGAACGAGGATTTCTCGCGCATTATTTATCTCTCAACCAAAGACCCAAAAACAGAAAATCTCGTCTTTAAGTTTGATAAATATTTTTGAAATTCCAAAGGAGAAACTTATGTTCCTGTTCCCTAATCATTTGCCTTTGTTGCCGCTAGTCTTTTCATTCGGTGCCAATCTCAAAGGAAGGAAGAAGGAAGAGAGGGTTCTCAATCTCCGATTCACGATCTCATCTCCACTTTCATTCAAGGTGGGTTGAGAAATTTCTTGGAATATTTTAATTTTAACAAGATATCAGCAATGCAGGGGCACAGACCAGCAACACCAGTGCAATTTTCACGAAATTGTATTTCAAGTAAGATTCAGTGAAATACTTGGAAAGTGCATCAGCATCAAACGTGTAATACAGTAACGACGAGGATGGGATTCGAACCCACGCGTGCAGAGCACAATAGATTAGCAGTCCATCGCCTTAACCTCTCGGCCACCTCGTCTCACCAATATACTGCTTTCAGATATTCCATTTCTTGCTTTTTACATCTAATTAGAACTACCCTGAAAGAAATTCAACTTCACCGCTTATCCTGCCCGTGCACACAGATCTACAATGTTGAAAATGTACAATCAGCTTAATGTAAGCAACAGGCCTTCCGTTACTTCAGATGAGGGACTGTCAAAAATGGCCGGTTTCACGCCAGATTCAGAATATAAAAAGTGTCGCCCAGATAATTAAAAGACCTTTGTAGGACTTGAACCTTCAATCTTCTGATAACTGAAGAATTTGCAACAGAAGTCAGATGCCTAATCCATTAGTCTATGCGGCCGCTGATGCCGCTGAATCTCTTTTTATGGGGCGAATTGTGAGCAGGTTCAAGGAAACTGTTCGAAAAAAGAAGTGGATTGAGGAAAAGATAAAAATATTTCAACTGTATTAACAGGTCCTCTGTGAGCTGGATTCGCACCAGCGCAGTGAAACTCAATGCAAATGGGAAATGACATCGGCGGCTCGTTGGTCTAGGGGTATGATTCTCGCTTTGGGCATTTCACGATTAAAATGCGAGAGGTCCCGGGTTCAAATCCCGGACGAGCCCTGGCACATTTTGTTAAACTCAACAACTCGGTCATCAAAGCTGAAATCGCTCTGCTTCTAAAAAAACGGCATGATCCGAGATTGTGAGCTCTGCCATTTCAAACAGACACAGAATGATCCGGGGCTGTGAGCACTCGCGGTTTAAACAGACCCAGAATGATTCGCAACTGACCGCGACCCCGCCCATTTTCGACAGGCATGATTTTCAAAGCTTATGAAATCTATGGCAACATAAATCGGGCTGTTTCTAAAACGATGCCCGGTTTAATCTTGGACACCAAGTTGAAAATTTACCCCATTATCATTTTTCTCATTATCTCCGTCATTTTACTCCATCCAAATGAACTGAGTTTAGGTGTCAGCCGTGGCTCAGCGGCAGCATACTCAAGCCTCACTCCAGAGACTTGAGTGCATAATCCAGGCTTACACTCCAGGGCAGTACTGAGGTAGTGCTGCACTGTCGGCAGTGCCGTCCTTCTAGTAAGATGTTAAACTGGGGCTTCAGATCCCATGAGAGAATGCTGAAAAGAACGAGGATTTCTCGCGCATTATTTATCTCTCAACCAAAGACCCAAAAACAGAAAATCTCGTCTTTAAGTTTGATAAATATTTTTGAAATTCCAAAGGAGAAATTTATGTACCTGTTCCCTAATCATTTGCCTCTGGTCTTTTCATTCGGTGCCAATCTCAAAGGAAGGAAGAAGGAAGAGAGGGTTCTCAATCTCCGATTCACGATCTCATCTCCACTTTCATTCAAGGTGGGTTGAGAAATTTCTTGGAATATTTTAATTTTACCAAGATATGAGCAATGCAGGGGCACAGACCAGCAACACCAGTACAATTTTCACGAAATTGTATTTCAAGTAAGATTCAGTGAAATGCTTGGAAAGTGCATCAGCATCAAACGTGTAATACAGTAACGACGAGGATGGGATTCGAACCCACGCGTGCAGAGCACAATGGATTAGCAGTCCATCGCCTTAACCTCTCGGCCACCTCGTCTCACCAATATTCTGCTTTCAGATATTCCATTTCTTGCTTTTTACATCTAATTAGAACTACCCTGAAAGAAATTCAACTTCACCGCTTATCCTGCCCGTGCACACAGATCTACAATGTTGAAAATGTACAATCAGCTTAATGTAAGCAACAGGCCTTCCGTTACTTCAGATGAGGGACTGTCAAAAATGGCCGGTTTCACGCCAGATTCAGAATATAAAAAGTGTCGCCTAGATAATTAAAAGACCTTTGTAGGACTTGAACCTTCAATCTTCTGATAACTGAAGAATTTGCAACAGAAGTCAGATGCCTAATCCATTAGTCTATGCGGCCGCTGATGCCGCTGAATCTCTTTTTATGGGGCGAATTGTGAGCAGGTTCAAGGAAACTGCTCGAAAAAAGAAGTGGATTGAGGAAAAGATAAAAATATTTCAACTGTATTAACAGGTCCTCTGTGAGCTGGATTCGCACCAGCGCAGTGAAGCTCAATGCAAATGGGAAATGACATCGGCGGCTCGTTGGTCTAGGGGTATGATTCTCGCTTTGGGCATGTCACGATTAAAATGCGAGAGGTCCCGGGGTCAAATCCCGGACGAGCCCTGGCACATTTTGTTAAACTCAACAACTCGGTCATCAAAGCTGAAATCGCTCTGCTTCTAAAAAAACGGCATGATCCGAGATTGTGAGCTCTGCCATTTCAAACAGACACAGAATGATCCGGGGCTGTGAGCACTCGCGGTTTAAACAGACCCAGAATGATTCGCAACTGACCGCGACCCCGCCCATTTTCGACAGGCCTGATTTTCAAAGCTTATGAAATCTATGGCAACATAAATCGGGCTGTTTCTAAAACGATGCCCGGTTTAATCTTGGACACCAAGTTGAAAATTTACTCCATTATCCTTTTTCCCATTATCTCCGTCATTTTACTCCAGCCAAATGAACTGAGTTTAGGTGTCAGCCGTGGCTCAGCGGCAGCATACTCAAGCCTCACTCCAGAGACTTGAGTGCATAATCCAGGCTGACACTCCAGGGCAGTACTGAGGTAGTGCTGCACTGTCGGCAGTGCCGTCCTTCTAGTAAGATGTTAAACTGGGGCTTCAGATCCCATGAGAGAATGCTGAAAAGAACGAGGATTTCTCGCGCATTATTTATCTCTCAACCAAAGACCCAAAAACAGAAAATCTCGTCTTTAAGTTTGATAAATATTTTTGAAATTCCAAAGGAGAAACTTATGTTCCTGTTCCCTAATCATTTGCCTCTGGTCTTTTCATTCGGTGCCAATCTCAAAGGAAGAGAGGGTTCTCAATCTCCGATTCACGATCTCATCTCCACTTTCATTCAAGGTGGGTTGAGAAATTTCTTGGAATATTTTAATTTTACCAAGATATGAGCAATGCAGGGGCACAGACCAGCAACACCAGTGCAATTTTCACGAAATTGTATTTGAAGTAAGATTCAGTGAAATGCTTGGAAAGTGCATCAGCATCAAACGTGTAATACAGTAACGACGAGGATGGGATTCGAACCCACGCGTGCAGAGCACAATGGATTAGCAGTCCATCGCCTTAACCTCTCGGCCACCTCATCTCACCAATATATTGCTTTCAGATATTCCATTTCTTGCTTTTTACATCTAATTAGAACTACCCTGAAAGAAATTCAACTTCACCGCTTATCCTTCCCGTGCACACAGATCTACAATGTTGAAAATGTACAATCAGCTTAATGTAAGCAACAGGCCTTCCGTTACTTCAGATGAGGGACTGTCAAAAATGGCCGGTTTCACGCCAGATTCAGAATATAAAAAGTGTCGCCCAGATAATTAAAAGACCTTTGTAGGACTTGAACCTTCAATCTTCTGATAACTGAAGAATTTGCAACAGAAGTCAGATGCCTAATCCATTAGTCTATGCGGCCGCTGATGCCGCTGAATCTCTTTTTATGGGGCGAATTGTGAGCAGGTTCAAGGAAACTGCTCGAAAAAAGAAGTGGATTGAGGAAAAGATAAAAATATTTCAACTGTATTAACAGGTCCTCTGTGAGCTGGATTCGCACCAGCGCAGTGAAACTCAATGCAAATGGGAAATGACATCGGCGGCTCGTTGGTCTAGGGGTATGATTCTCGCTTTGGGCATTTCACGATTAAAATGCGAGAGGTCCCGGGTTCAAATCCCGGACGAGCCCTGGCACATTTTGTTAAACTCAACAACTCGGTCATCAAAGCTGAAATCGCTCTGCTTCTAAAAAAACGGCATGATCCGAGATTGTGAGCTCTGCCATTTCAAACAGACACAGAATGATCCGGGGCTGTGAGCACTCGCGGTTTAAACAGACCCAGAATGATTCGCAACTGACCGCGACCCCGCCCATTTTCGACAGGCCTGATTTTCAAAGCTTATGAAATCTATGGCAACATAAATCGGGCTGTTTCTAAAACGATGCCCGGTTTAATCTTGGACACCAAGTTGAAAATTTACCCCATTATCATTTTTCTCATTATCTCCGTCATTTTACTCCATCCAACTGAACTGAGTTTAGGTGTCAGCCGTGGCTCAGCGGCAGCATACTCAAGCCTCACTCCAGAGACTTGAGTGCATAATCCAGGCTGACACTCCAGGGCAGTACTGAGGTAGTGCTGCACTGTCGGCAGTGCCGTCCTTCTAGTAAGATGTTAAACTGGGGCTTCAGATCCCATGAGAGAATGCTGAAAAGAACGAGGATTTCTCGCGCATTATTTATCTCTCAACCAAAGACCCAAAAACAGAAAATCTCGTCTTTAAGTTTGATAAATATTTTTGAAATTCCAAAGGAGAAACTTATGTTCCTGTTCCCTAATCATTTGCCTCTGGTCTTTTCATTCGGTGCCAATCTCAAAGGAAGAGAGGGTTCTCAATCTCCGATTCACGATCTCATCTCCACTTTCAATTCAAGGTGGGTTGAGAAATTTCTTGGAATATTTTAATTTTACCAAGATATGAGCAATGCAGGGGCACAGACCAGCAACACCAGTGCAATTTTCACGAAATTGTATTTGAAGTAAGATTCAGTGAAATGCTTGGAAAGTGCATCAGCATCAAACGTGTAATACAGTAACGACGAGGATGGGATTCGAACCCACGCGTGCAGAGCACAATGGATTAGCAGTCCATCGCCTTAACCTCTCGGCCACCTCGTCTCACCAATATATTGCTTTCAGATATTCCATTTCTTGCTTTTTACATCTAATTAGAACTACCCTGAAAGAAATTCAACTTCACCGCTTATCCTGCCCGTGCACACAGATCTACAATGTTGAAAATGTATAATCAGCTTAATGTAAGCAACAGGCCTTCCGTTACTTCAGATGAGGGACTGTCAAAAATGGCCGGTTTCACGCCAGATTCAGAATATAAAAAGTGTCGCCCAGATAATTAAAAGACCTTTGTAGGACTTGAACCTTCAATCTTCTGATAACTGAAGAATTTGCAACAGAAGTCAGATGCCTAATCCATTAGTCTATGCGGCCGATGATGCCGCTGAATCTCTTTTTATGGGGCGAATTGTGAGCAGGTTCAAGGAAACTGTTCGAAAAAAGAAGTGGATTGAGGAAAAGATAAAAATATTTCAACTGTATTAACAGGTCCTCTGTGAGCTGGATTCGCACCAGCGCAGTGAAACTCAATGCAAATGGGAAATGACATCGGCGGCTCGTTGGTCTAGGGGTATGATTCTCGCTTTTGGCATTTCACGATTAAAATGCGAGAGGTCCCGGGTTCAAATCCCGGACGAGCCCTGGCACATTTTGTTAAACTCAACAACTCGGTCATCAAAGCTGAAATCGCTCTGCTTCTAAAAAAACGGCATGATCCGAGATTGTGAGCTCTGCCATTTCAAACAGACACAGAATGATCCGGGGCTGTGAGCACTCGCGGTTTAAACAGACCCAGAATGATTCGCAACTGACCGCGACCCCGCCCATTTTCGACAGGCCTGATTTTCAAAGCTTATGAAATCTATGGCAACATAAATCGGGCTGTTTCTAAAACGATGCCCGGTTTAATCTTGGACACCAAGTTGAAAATTTACCCCATTATCATTTTTCTCATTATCTCCGTCATTTTACTCCATCCAAATGAACTGAGTTTAGGTGTCAGCCGTGGCTCAGCGGCAGCATACTCAAGCCTCACTCCAGAGACTTGAGTGCATAATCCAGGCTGACACTCCAGGGCAGTACTGAGGTAGTGCTGCACTGTCGGCAGTGCCGTCCTTCTAGTAAGATGTTAAACTGGGGCTTCAGATCCCATGAGAGAATGCTGAAAAGAACGAGGATTTCTCGCGCATTATTTATCTCTCAACCAAAGACCCAAAAACAGAAAATCTCGTCTTTAAGTTTGATAAATATTTTTGAAATTCCAAAGGAGAAATTTATGTTCCTGTTCCCTAATCATTTGCCTCTGGTCTTTTCATTCGGTGCCAATCTCAAAGGAAGGAAGAAGGAAGAGAGGGTTCTCAATCTCCGATTCACGATCTCATCTCCACTTTCATTCAAGGTGGGTTGAGAAATTTCTTGGAATATTTTAATTTTACCAAGATATGAGCAATGCAGGGGCACAGACCAGCAACACCAGTGCAATTTTCACGAAATTGTATTTCAAGTAAGATTCAGTGAAATGCTTGGAAAGTGCATCAGCATCAAACGTGTAATACAGTAACGACGAGGATGGGATTCGAACCCACGCGTGCAGAGCACAATGGATTAGCAGTCCATCACCTTAACCACTCGGCCACCTCGTCTCACCAATATTCTGCTTTCAGATATTCCATTTCTTGCTTTTTACATCTAATTAGAACTACCCTGAAAGAAATTCAACTTCACCGCTTATCCTGCCCGTGCACACAGATCTACAATGTTGAAAATGTACAATCAGCTTAATGTAAGCAACAGGCCTTCCGTTACTTCAGATGAGGGACTGTCAAAAATGGCCGGTTTCACGCCAGATTCAGAATATAAAAAGTGTCGCCCAGATAATTAAAAGACCTTTGTAGGACTTGAACCTTCAATCTTCTGATAACTGAAGAATTTGCAACAGAAGTCAGATGCCTAATCCATTAATCTATGCGGCCGCTGATGCCGCTGAATCTCTTTTTATGGGGCGAATTGTGAGCAGGTTCAAGGAAACTGTTCGAAAAAAGAAGTGGATTGAGGAAAAGATAAAAATATTTCAACTGTATTAACAGGTCCTCTGTGAGCTGGATTCGCACCAGCGCAGTGAAACTCAATGCAAATGGGAAATGACATCGGCGGCTCGTTGGTCTAGGGGTATGATTCTCGCTTTGGGCATTTCACGATTAAAATGCGAGAGGTCCCGGGTTCAAATCCCGGACGAGCCCTGGCACATTTTGTTAAACTCAACAACTCGGTCATCAAAGCTGAAATCGCTCTGCTTCTAAAAAAACGGCATGATCCGAGATTGTGAGCTCTGCCATTTCAAACAGACACAGAATGATCCGGGGCTGTGAGCACTCGCGGTTTAAACAGACCCAGAATGATTCGCAACTGACCGCGACCCCGCCCATTTTCGACAGGCCTGATTTTCAAAGCTTATGAAATCTATGGCAACATAAATCGGGCTGTTTCCAAAACGATGCCCGGTTTAATCTTGGACACCAAGTTGAAAATTTACCCCATTATCATTTTTCTCATTATCTCCGTCATTTTACTCCATCCAAATGAACTGAGTTTAGGTGTCAGCCGTGGCTCAGCGGCAGCATACTCAAGCCTCACTCCAGAGACTTGAGTGCATAATCCAGGCTGACACTCCAGGGCAGTACTGAGGTAGTGCTGCACTGTCGGCAGTGCCGTCCTTCTAGTAAGATGTTAAACTGGGGCTTCAGATCCCATGAGAGAATGCTGAAAAGAACGAGGATTTCTCGCGCATTATTTATCTCTCAACCAAAGACCCAAAAACAGAAAATCTCGTCTTTAAGTTTGATAAATATTTTTGAAATTCCAAAGGAGAAACTTATGTTCCTGTTCCCTAATCATTTGCCTCTGGTCTTTTCATTCGGTGCCAATCTCAAAGGAAGGAAGAAGGAAGAGAGGGTTCTCAATCTCCGATTCACGATCTCATCTCCACTTTCATTCAAGGTGGGTTGAGAAATTTCTTGGAATATTTTAATTTTACCAAGATATGAGCAATGCAGGGGCACAGACCAGCAACACCAGTGCAATTTTCACGAAATTGTATTTGAAGTAAGATTCAGTGAAATGCTTGGAAAGTGCATCAGCATCAAACGTGTAATACAGTAACGACGAGGATGGGATTCGAACCCACGCGTGCAGAGCACAATGAATTAGCAGTCCATCGCCTTAACCTCTCGGCCACTTCGTCTCACCAATATATTGCTTTCAGATATTCCATTTCTTGCTTTTTACATCTAATTAGAACTACCCTGAAAGAAATTCAACTTCACCGCTTATCCTGCCCGTGCACACAGATCTACAATGTTGAAAATGTACAATCAGCTTAATGTAAGCAACAGGCCTTCCGTTACTTCAGATGAGGGACTGTCAAAAATGGCCGGTTTCACGCCAGATTCAGAATATAAAAAGTGTCGCCTAGATAATTAAAAGACCTTTGTAGGACTTGAACCTTCAATCTTCTGATAACTGAAGAATTTGCAACAGAAGTCAGATGCCTAATCCATTAGTCTATGCGGCCGCTGATGCCGCTGAATCTCTTTTTATGGGGCGAATTGTGAGCAGGTTCAAGGAAACTGCTCGAAAAAAGAAGTGGATTGAGGAAAAGATAAAAATATTTCAACTGTATTAACAGGTCCTCTGTGAGCTGGATTCGCACCAGCGCAGTGAAGCTCAATGCAAATGGGAAATGACATCGGCGGCTCGTTGGTCTAGGGGTATGATTCTCGCTTTGGGCATTTCACGATTAAAATGCGAGAGGTCCCGGGGTCAAATCCCGGACGAGCCCTGGCACATTTTGTTAAACTCAACAACTCGGTCATCAAAGCTGAAATCGCTCTGCTTCTAAAAAAACGGCATGATCCGAGATTGTGAGCTCTGCCATTTCAAACAGACACAGAATGATCCGGGGCTGTGAGCACTCGCGGTTTAAACAGACCCAGAATGATTCGCAACTGACCGCGACCCCGCCCATTTTCGACAGGCCTGATTTTCAAAGCTTATGAAATCTATGGCAACATAAATCGGGCTGTTTCTAAAACGATGCCCGGTTTAATCTTGGACACCAAGTTGAAAATTTACTCCATTATCCTTTTTCCCATTATCTCCGTCATTTTACTCCAGCCAAATGAACTGAGTTTAGGTGTCAGCCGTGGCTCAGCGGCAGCATACTCAAGCCTCACTCCAGAGACTTGAGTGCATAATCCAGGCTGACACTCCAGGGCAGTACTGAGGTAGTGCTGCACTGTCGGCAGTGCCGTCCTTCTAGTAAGATGTTAAACTGGGGCTTCAGATCCCATGAGAGAATGCTGAAAAGAACGAGGATTTCTCGCGCATTATTTATCTCTCAACCAAAGACCCAAAAACAGAAAATCTCGTCTTTAAGTTTGATAAATATTTTTGAAATTCCAAAGGAGAAATTTATGTTCCTGTTCCCTAATCATTTGCCTCTGGTCTTTTCATTCGGTGCCAATCTCAAAGGAAGGAAGAAGGAAGAGAGGGTTCTCAATCTCCGATTCACGATCTCATCTCCACTTTCATTCAAGGTGGGTTGAGAAATTTCTTGGAATATTTTAATTTTAACAAGATATCAGCAATGCAGGGGCACAGACCAGCAACACCAGTGCAATTTTCACGAAATTGTATTTGAAGTAAGATTCAGTGAAATGCTTGGAAAGTGCATCAGCATCAAACGTGTAATACAGTAACGACGAGGATGGGATTCGAACCCACGCGTGCAGAGCACAATGGATTAGCAGTCCATCGCCTTAACCTCTCGGCCACCTCGTCTCACCAATATATTGCTTTCAGATATTCCATTTCTTGCTTTTTACATCTAATTAGAACTACCCTGAAAGAAATTCAACTTCACCGCTTATCCTGCCCGTGCACACAGATCTACAATGTTGAAAATGTATAATCAGCTTAATGTAAGCAACAGGCCTTCCGTTACTTCAGATGAGGGACTGTCAAAAATGGCCGGTTTCACGCCAGATTCAGAATATAAAAAGTGTCGCCCAGATAATTAAAAGACCTTTGTAGGACTTGAACCTTCAATCTTCTGATAACTGAAGAATTTGCAACAGAAGTCAGATGCCTAATCCATTAGTCTATGCGGCCGATGATGCCGCTGAATCTCTTTTGATGGGGCGAATTGTGAGCAGGTTCAAGGAAACTGTTCGAAAAAAGAAGTGGATTGAGGAAAAGATAAAAATATTTCAACTGTATTAACAGGTCCTCTGTGAGCTGGATTCGCACCAGCGCAGTGAAACTCAATGCAAATGGGAAATGACATCGGCGGCTCGTTGGTCTAGGGGTATGATTCTCGCTTTTGGCATTTCACGATTAAAATGCGAGAGGTCCCGGGTTCAAATCCCGGACGAGCCCTGGCACATTTTGTTAAACTCAACAACTCGGTCAACAAAGCTGAAATCGCTCTGCTTCTAAAAAAACGGCATGATCCGAGATTGTGAGCTCTGCCATTTCAAACAGACACAGAATGATCCGGGGCTGTGAGCACTCGCGGTTTAAACAGACCCAGAATGATTCGCAACTGACCGCGACCCCGCCCATTTTCGACAGGCCTGATTTTCAAAGCTTATGAAATCTATGGCAACATAAATCGGGCTGTTTCTAAAACGATGCCCGGTTTAATCTTGGACACCAAGTTGAAAATTTACCCCATTATCATTTTTCTCATTATCTCCGTCATTTTACTCCATCCAAATGAACTGAGTTTAGGTGTCAGCCGTGGCTCAGCGGCAGCATACTCAAGCCTCACTCCAGAGACTTGAGTGCATAATCCAGGCTGACACTCCAGGGCAGTACTGAGGTAGTGCTGCACTGTCGGCAGTGCCGTCCTTCTAGTAAGATGTTAAACTGGGGCTTCAGATCCCATGAGAGAATGCTGAAAAGAACGAGGATTTCTCGCGCATTATTTATCTCTCAACCAAAGACCCAAAAACAGAAAATCTCGTCTTTAAGTTTGATAAATATTTTTGAAATTCCAAAGGAGAAATTTATGTTCCTGTTCCCTAATCATTTGCCTCTGGTCTTTTCATTCGGTGCCAATCTCAAAGGAAGGAAGAAGGAAGAGAGGGTTCTCAATCTCCGATTCACGATCTCATCTCCACTTTCATTCAAGGTGGGTTGAGAAATTTCTTGGAATATTTTAATTTTACCAAGATATGAGCAATGCAGGGGCACAGACCAGCAACACCAGTGCAATTTTCACGAAATTGTATTTCAAGTAAGATTCAGTGAAATGCTTGGAAAGTGCATCAGCATCAAACGTGTAATACAGTAACGACGAGGATGGGATTCGAACCCACGCGTGCAGAGCACAATGGATTAGCAGTCCATCACCTTAACCTCTCGGCCACCTCGTCTCACCTATATTCTGCTTTCAGATATTCCATTTCTTGCTTTTTACATCTAATTAGAACTACCCTGAAAGAAATTCAACTTCACCGCTTATCCTGCCCGTGCACACAGATCTACAATGTTGAAAATGTACAATCAGCTTAATGTAAGCAACAGGCCTTCCGTTACTTCAGATGAGGGACTGTCAAAAATGGCCGGTTTCACGCCAGATTCAGAATATAAAAAGTGTCGCCCAGATAATTAAAAGACCTTTGTAGGACTTGAACCTTCAATCTTCTGATAACTGAAGAATTTGCAACAGAAGTCAGATGCCTAATCCATTAATCTATGCGGCCGCTGATGCCGCTGAATCTCTTTTTATGGGGCGAATTGTGAGCAGGTTCAAGGAAACTGTTCGAAAAAAGAAGTGGATTGAGGAAAAGATAAAAATATTTCAACTGTATTAACAGGTCCTCTGTGAGCTGGATTCGCACCAGCGCAGTGAAACTCAATGCAAATGGGAAATGACATCGGCGGCTCGTTGGTCTAGGGGTATGATTCTCGCTTTGGGCATTTCACGATTAAAATGCGAGAGGTCCCGGGTTCAAATCCCGGACGAGCCCTGGCACATTTTGTTAAACTCAACAACTCGGTCATCAAAGCTGAAATCGCTCTGCTTCTAAAAAAACGGCATGATCCGAGATTGTGAGCTCTGCCATTTCAAACAGACACAGAATGATCCGGGGCTGTGAGCACTCGCGGTTTAAACAGACCCAGAATGATTCGCAACTGACCGCGACCCCGCCCATTTTCGACAGGCCTGATTTTCAAAGCTTATGAAATCTATGGCAACATAAATCGGGCTGTTTCCAAAACGATGCCCGGTTTAATCTTGGACACCAAGTTGAAAATTTACCCCATTATCATTTTTCTCATTATCTCCGTCATTTTACTCCATCCAAATGAACTGAGTTTAGGTGTCAGCCGTGGCTCAGCGGCAGCATACTCAAGCCTCACTCCAGAGACTTGAGTGCATAATCCAGGCTGACACTCCAGGGCAGTACTGAGGTAGTGCTGCACTGTCGGCAGTGCCGTCCTTCTAGTAAGATGTTAAACTGGGGCTTCAGATCCCATGAGAGAATGCTGAAAAGAACGAGGATTTCTCGCGCATTATTTATCTCTCAACCAAAGACCCAAAAACAGAAAATCTCGTCTTTAAGTTTGATAAATATTTTTGAAATTCCAAAGGAGAAACTTATGTTCCTGTTCCCTAATCATTTGCCTCTGGTCTTTTCATTCGGTGCCAATCTCAAAGGAAGGAAGAAGGAAGAGAGGGTTCTCAATCTCCGATTCACGATCTCATCTCCACTTTCATTCAAGGTGGGTTGAGAAATTTCTTGGAATATTTTAATTTTACCAAGATATGAGCAATGCAGGGGCACAGACCAGCAACACCAGTGCAATTTTCACGAAATTGTATTTGAAGTAAGATTCAGTGAAATGCTTGGAAAGTGCATCAGCATCAAACGTGTAATACAGTAACGACGAGGATGGGATTCGAACCCACGCGTGCAGAGCACAATGAATTAGCAGTCCATCGCCTTAACCTCTCGGCCACCTCGTCTCACCAATATATTGCTTTCAGATATTCCATTTCTTGCTTTTTACATCTAATTAGAACTACCCTGAAAGAAATTCAACTTCACCGCTTATCCTGCCCGTGCACACAGATCTACAATGTTGAAAATGTACAATCAGCTTAATGTAAGCAACAGGCCTTCCGTTACTTCAGATGAGGGACTGTCAAAAATGGCCGGTTTCACGCCAGATTCAGAATATAAAAAGTGTCGCCTAGATAATTAAAAGACCTTTGTAGGACTTGAACCTTCAATCTTCTGATAACTGAAGAATTTGCAACAGAAGTCAGATGCCTAATCCATTAGTCTATGCGGCCGCTGATGCCGCTGAATCTCTTTTTATGGGGCGAATTGTGAGCAGGTTCAAGGAAACTGCTCGAAAAAAGAAGTGGATTGAGGAAAAGATAAAAATATTTCAACTGTATTAACAGGTCCTCTGTGAGCTGGATTCGCACCAGCGCAGTGAAGCTCAATGCAAATGGGAAATGACATCGGCGGCTCGTTGGTCTAGGGGTATGATTCTCGCTTTGGGCATTTCACGATTAAAATGCGAGAGGTCCCGGGGTCAAATCCCGGACGAGCCCTGGCACATTTTGTTAAACTCAACAACTCGGTCATCAAAGCTGAAATCGCTCTGCTTCTAAAAAAACGGCATGATCCGAGATTGTGAGCTCTGCCATTTCAAACAGACACAGAATGATCCGGGGCTGTGAGCACTCGCGGTTTAAACAGACCCAGAATGATTCGCAACTGACCGCGACCCCGCCCATTTTCGACAGGCCTGATTTTCAAAGCTTATGAAATCTATGGCAACATAAATCGGGCTGTTTCTAAAACGATGCCCGGTTTAATCTTGGACACCAAGTTGAAAATTTACTCCATTATCCTTTTTCCCATTATCTCCGTCATTTTACTCCAGCCAAATGAACTGAGTTTAGGTGTCAGCCGTGGCTCAGCGGCAGCATACTCAAGCCTCACTCCAGAGACTTGAGTGCATAATCCAGGCTGACACTCCAGGGCAGTACTGAGGTAGTGCTGCACTGTCGGCAGTGCCGTCCTTCTAGTAAGATGTTAAACTGGGGCTTCAGATCCCATGAGAGAATGCTGAAAAGAACGAGGATTTCTCGCGCATTATTTATCTCTCAACAAAAGACCCAAAAACAGAAAATCTCGTCTTTAAGTTTGATAAATATTTTTGAAATTCCAAAGGAGAAATTTATGTTCCTGTTCCCTAATCATTTGCCTCTGGTCTTTTCATTCGGTGCCAATCTCAAAGGAAGGAAGAAGGAAGAGAGGGTTCTCAATCTCCGATTCACGATCTCATCTCCACTTTCATTCAAGGTGGGTTGAGAAATTTCTTGGAATATTTTAATTTTAACAAGATATCAGCAATGCAGGGGCACAGACCAGCAACACCAGTGCAATTTTCACGAAATTGTATTTCAAGTAAGATTCAGTGAAATGCTTGGAAAGTGCATCAGCATCAAACGTGTAATACAGTAACGACGAGGATGGGATTCGAACTCTCGCGTGCAGAGCACAATGGATTAGCAGTCCATCGCCTTAACCTCTCGGCCACCTCGTCTCACCAATATATTGTTTTCAGATATTTCATTTCTTGCTTTTTACATCTAATTAGAACTACCCTGAAAGAAATTCAACTTCACCGCTTATCCTGCCCGTGCACACAGATCTACAATGTTGAAAATGTACAATCAGCTTAATGTAAGCAACAGGCCTTCCGTTACTTCAGATGAGGGACTGTCAAAAATGGCCGGTTTCACGCCAGATTCAGAATATAAAAAGTGTCGCCCAGATAATTAAAAGACCTTTGTAGGACTTGAACCTTCAATCTTCTGATAACTGTAGAATTTGCAACAGAAGTCAGATACCTAATCCATTAGTCTATGCGGCCGCTGATGCCGCTGAATCTCTTTTTATGGGGCGAATTGTGAGCAGGTTCAAGGAAACTGTTCGAAAAAAGAAGTGGATTGAGGAAAAGATAAAAATATTTCAACTGTATTAACAGGTCCTCTGTGAGCTGGATTCGCACCAGCGCAGTGAAACTCAATGCAAATGGGAAATGACATCGGCGGCTCGTTGGTCTAGGAGTATGATTCTCGCTTTGGGCATTTCACGATTAAAATGCGAGAGGTCCCGGGTTCAAATCCCGGACGAGCCCTGGCGCATTTTGTTAAACTCAACAACTCGGTCATCAAAGCTGAAATCGCTCTGCTTCTAAAAAAACGGCATGATCCGAGATTGTGAGCTCTGCCATTTCAAACAGACACAGAATGATCCGGGGCTGTGAGCACTCGCGGTTTAAACAGACCCAGAATGATTCGCAACTGACCGCGACCCCGCCCATTTTCGACAGGCCTGATTTTCAAAGCTTATGAAATCTATGGCAACATAAATCGGGCTGTTTCTAAAACGATGCCCGGTTTAATCTTGGACACCAAGTTGAAAATTTACTCCATTATCATTTTTCCCATTATCTCCGTCATTTTACTCCAGCCAAATGAACTGAGTTTAGGTGTCAGCCGTGGCTCAGCGGCAGCATACTCAAGCCTCACTCCAGAGACTTGAGTGCATAATCCAGGCTGACACTCCAGGGCAGTACTGAGGTAGTGCTGCACTGTCGGCAGTGCCGTCCTTCTAGTAAGATGTTAAACTGGGGCTTCAGATCCCATGAGAGAATGCTGAAAAGAACGAGGATTTCTCGCGCATTATTTATCTCTCAACCAAAGACCCAAAAACAGAAAATCTCGTCTTTAAGTTTGATAAATATTTTTGAAATTCCAAAGGAGAAACTTATGTTCCTGTTCCCTAATCATTTGCCTCTGTTGCCGCTAATCTTTTCATTCGGTGCCAATCTCAAAGGAAGGAAGAAGTAAGAGAGGGTTCTCAATCTCATCTCCACTTTCATTCAAGGTGGGTTGAGAAATTTCTTGGAATATTTAATTTTAACAAGATATCAGCAATGCAGGGGCACAGACCAGCAACACCAGTGCAATTTTCACGAAACTGTATTTCAAGTAAGATTCAGTGAAATGCTTGGAAAGTGCATCAGCATCAAACGTGTAATACAGTAACGACGTAGAATGGGATTCGAACCCAGGCGTGCAGAGCACAATGAATTAGCAGTCCATCGCCTTAACCTCTCGGCCACCTCGTCTCACCAATATACTGCTTTCAGATATTCCATTTCTTGCTTTTTACATCTAATTAGAACTACCCTGAAAGAAATTCAACTTCACCGCTTATCCTGCCCATGCACACAGATCTACAATGTTGAAAATGTACAATCAGCTTAATGTAAGCAACAGGCCTTCCGTTCCTTCAGATGAGGGACTGTCAAAAATGGCCGGTTTCACGCCAGATTCAGAATATAAAAAGTGTCGCCCAGATAATTAAAAGACCTTTGTAGGACTTGAACCTTCAATCTTCTGATAACTGAAGAATTTGCAACAGAAGTCAGATGCCTAATCCATTAGTCTATGCGGCCGCTGATGCCGCTGAATCTCTTTTTATGGGGCGAATTGTGAGCAGGTTCAAGGAAACTGTTCGAAAAAAGAAGTGGATTGAGGAAAAGATAAAAATATTTCAACTGTATTAACAGGACCTCTGTGAGCTGGATTCGCACCAGCGCAGTGAAACTCAATGCAAATGGGAAATGACATCGGCGGCTCGTTGGTCTAGTGGTATGATTCTCGCTTTGGGCATTTCACGATTAAAATGCGAGAGGTCCCGGGTTCAAATCCCGCACGAGCCCTGGCACATTTTGTTAAACTCAACAACTCGGTCATCAAAGCTGAAATCGCTCTGCTTCTAAAAAAACGGCATGATCCGAGATTGTGAGCTCTGCCATTTCAAACAGACACAGAATGATCCGGGGCTGTGAGCACTCGCGGTTTAAACAGACCCAGAATGTTTCGCAACTGACCGCGACCCCGCCTATTATAGACAGGCCTGCTTTTCAAAGCTTATGAAATCTATGGCAACATAAATCGGGCTGTTTCTAAAACGATGCCCGGTTTAATCTTGGACACCAAGTTGAAAATTTACCCCATTATCATTTTTCTCATTATCTCCGTCATTTTACTCCATCCAAATGAACTGAGTTTAGGTGTCAGCCGTGGCTCAGCGGCAGCATACTCAAGCCTCACTCCAGAGACTTGAGTGCATAATCCAGGCTGACACTCCAGGGCAGTACTGAGGTAGTGCTGCACTGTCGGCAGTGCCGTCCTTCTAGTAAGATGTTAAACTGGGGCTTCAGATCCCATGAGAGAATGCTGAAAAGAACGAGGATTTCTCGCGCACTATTTATCTCTCAACCAAAGACCCAAAAACAGAAAATCTCGTCTTTAAGTTTGATAAATATTTTTGAAATTCCAAAGGAGAAATTTATGTTCCTGTTCCCTAATCATTTGCCTCTGTTGCCGCTAGTCTTTTCATTCGGTGCCAATCTCAAAGGAAGGAAGAAGGAAGAAAGGGTTCTCAATCTCCGATTCACGATCTCATCTCCACTTTCATTCAAGGTGGGTTGAGAAATTTCTTGGAAAAATTTAATTTACCAAGATATGAGCAATGCAGGGGCACAGACCAGCAACACCAGTGCAATTTTCACGAAATTGTATTTCAAGTAAGATTCAGTGAAATGCATGGAAAGTGCATCAGCATCAAACGTGTAATACATTAACGACGAGGATGGGATACGAACCCACGCGTGCAGAGCACAATGGATTAGCAGTCCATCGCCTTAACCGCTCGACCATCTCGTCTCACCAATATACTGCTTTCAGACATTCCATTTCTTGCTTTTTACATCTAATTAGAACTACCCTGAAAGAAATTCAACTTCACCGCTTATCCTGCCCGTGCACACAGATCTACAATGTTGAAAATGTACAATCAGCTTAATGTAAGCAACAGGCCTTCCGTTACTTCAGATGAGGGACTGTCAAAAATGGCCGGTTTCACGCCAGATTCAGAATATAAAAAGTGTCGCCCAGATAATTAAAAGACCTTTGTAGGACTTGAACCTTCAATCTTCTGATAACTGAAGAATTTGCAAAAGAAGTCAGATGCCTAATCCATTAGTCTATGCGGCCGCTGATGCCGCTGAATCTCTTTTTATGGGGCGAATTGTGAGCAGGTTCAAGGAAACTGCTCGAAAAAAGAAGTGGATTGAGGAAAAGATAAAAATATTTCAACTGTATTAACAGGTCCTCTGTGAGCTGGATTCGCACCAGCGCAGTGAAACTCAATGCAAATGGGAAATGACATCGGCGGCTCGTTGGTCTAGGGGTATGATTCTCGCTTTGGGCATTTTACGATTAAAATGCGAGAGGTCCCGGGTTCAAATCCCGGACGAGCCCTGGCACATTTTGTTAAACTCAACAACTCGGTCATCAAAGCTGAAATCGCTCTGCTTCTAAAAAAACGGCATGATCCGAGATTGTGAGCTCTGCCATTTCAAACAGACACAGAATGATCCGGGGCTGTGAGCACTCGCGGTTTAAACAGACCCAGAATGATTCGCAACTGACCGCGACCCCGCCCATTTTCGACAGGCCTGATTTTCAAAGCTTATGAAATCTATGGCAACATAAATCGGGCTGTTTCTAAAACGATGCCCGGTTTAATCTTGGACACCAAGTTGAAAATTTACTCCATTATCATTTTTCCCATTATCTCCGTCATTTTACTCCAGCCAAATGAACTGAGTTTAGGTGTCAGCCGTGGCTCAGCGGCAGCATACTCAAGCCTCACTCCAGAGACTTGAGTGCATAATCCAGGCTGACACTCCAGGGCAGTACTGAGGTAGTGCTGCACTGTCGGCAGTGCCGTCCTTCTAGTAAGATGTTAAACTGGGGCTTCAGATCCCATGAGAGAATGCTGAAAAGAACGAGGATTTCTCGCGCATTATTTATCTCTCAACCAAAGACCCAAAAACAGAAAATCTCGTCTTTAAGTTTGATAAATATTTTTGAAATTCCAGAGGAGAAATTTATGTTCCTGTTCCCTAATCATTTGGCTCTGTTGCCGCTAGTCTTTTCATTCGGTGCCAATCTCAAAGGAAGGAAGAAGGAAGAGAGGGTTCTCAATCTCCGATTCACGATCTCATCTCCACTTTCATTCAAGGTGGGTTGAGAAATTTCTCGGAATATTTTAATTTTAACAAGATATGAGCAATGCAGGGGCACAGACCAGCAACACCAGTGCAATTTTCACGAAATTGTATTTCAAGTAAGATTCAGTGAAATGCTTGGAAAGTGCATCAGCATCAAACGTGTAATACAGTAACGACGAGGATGGGATTCGAACCCACGCGTGCAGAGCACAATGAATTAGCAGTCCATCGCCTTAACCTCTCGGCCACCTCGTCTCACCAATATACTGCTTTCAGATATTCCATTTCTTGCTTTTTACATCTAATTAGAACTACCCTGAAAGAAATTCAACTTCACCGCTTATCCTGCCCGTGCACACAGATCTACAATGTTGAAAATGTACAATCAGCTTAATGTAAGCAACAGGCCTTCCGTTACTTCAGATGAGGTACTGTCAAAAATGGCCGGTTTCACGCCAGATTCAGAATATAAAAAGTGTCGCCCAGATAATTAAAAGACCTTTGTAGGACTTGAACCTTCAATCTTCTGATAACTGAAGAATTTGCAACAGAAGTCAGATGCCTAATCCATTAGTCTATGCGGCCGCTGATGCCGCTGAATCTCTTTTTATGGGGCGAATTGTGAGCAGGTTCAAGGAAACTGTTCGAAAAAAGAAGTGGATTGAGGAAAAGATAAAAATATTTCAACTGTATTAACAGGTCCTCTGTGAGCTGGATTCGCACCAGCGCAGTGAAACTCAATGCAAATGGGAAATGACATCGGCGGCTCGTTGGTCTAGGGGTATGATTCTCGCTTTGGGCATTTCACGATTAAAATGCGAGAGGTCCCGGGTTCAAATCCCGGACGAGCCCTGGCACATTTTGTTAAACTCAACAACTCGGTCATCAAAGCTGAAATCGCTCTGCTTCTAAAAAAACGGCATGATCCGAGATTGTGAGCTCTGCCATTTCAAACAGACACAGAATGATCCGGGGCTGTGAGCACTCGCGGTTTAAACAGACCCAGAATGATTCGCAACTGACCGGGACCCCGCCCATTTTCGACAGGCCTGATTTTCAAAGCTTATGAAATCTATGGCAACATAAATCGGGCTGTTTCTAAAACGATGCCCGGTTTAATCTTGGACACCAAGTTGAAAATTCACTCCATTATCATTTTTCCCATTATCTCCGTCATTTTACTCCAGCCAAATGAACTGAGTTTAGGTGTCAGCCGTGGCTCAGCGGCAGCATACTCAAGCCTCACTCCAGAGACTTGAGTGCATAATCCAGGCTGACACTCCAGGGCAGTACTGAGGTAGTGCTGCACTGTCGGCAGTGCCGTCCTTCTAGTAAGATGTTAAACTGGGGCTTCAGATCCCATGAGAGAATGCTGAAAAGAACGAGGATTTCTCGCGCATTATTTATCTCTCAACCAAAGACCCAAAAACAGAAAATCTCGTCTTTAAGTTTGATAAATATTTTTGAAATTCCAAAGGAGAAATTTATGTTCCTGTTCCCTAATCATTTGCCTCTGTTGCCGCTAGTCTTTTCATTCGGTGCCAATCTCAAAGGAAGGAAGAAGGAAGAAAGGGTTCTCAATCTCCGATTCACGATCTCATCTCCACTTTCATTCAAGGTGGGTTGAGAAATTTCTTGGAAAAATTTAATTTACCAAGATATGAGCAATGCAGGGGCACAGACCAGCAACACCAGTGCAATTTTCACGAAATTGTATTTCAAGTAAGATTCAGTGAAATGCATGGAAAGTGCATCAGCATCAAACGTGTAATACATTAACGACGAGGATGGGATTCGAACCCACGCGTGCAGAGCACAATGGATTAGCAGTCCATCGCCTTAACCGCTCGACCATCTCGTCTCACCGATATACTGCTTTCAGACATTCCATTTCTTGCTTTTTACATCTAATTAGAACTACCCTGAAAGAAATTCAACTTCACCGCTTATCCTGCCCGTGCACACAGATCTACAATGTTGAAAATGTACAATCAGCTTAATGTAAGCAACAGGCCTTCCGTTACTTCAGATGAGGGACTGTCAAAAATGGCCGGTTTCACGCCAGATTCAGAATATAAAAAGTGTCGCCCAGATAATTAAAAGACCTTTGTAGGACTTGAACCTTCAATCTTCTGATAACTGAAGAATTTGCAAAAGAAGTCAGATGCCTAATCCATTAGTCTATGCGGCCGCTGATGCCGCTGAATCTCTTTTTATGGGGCGAATTGTGAGCAGGTTCAAGGAAACTGCTCGAAAAAAGAAGTGGATTGAGGAAAAGATAAAAATATTTCAACTGTATTAACAGGTCCTCTGTGAGCTGGATTCGCACCAGCGCAGTGAAACTCAATGCAAATGGGAAATGACATCGGCGGCTCGTTGGTCTAGGGGTATGATTCTCGCTTTGGGCATTTCACGATTAAAATGCGAGAGGTCCCGGGTTCAAATCCCGGACGAGCCCTGGCACATTTTGTTAAACTCAACAACTCGGTCATCAAAGCTGAAATCGCTCTGCTTCTAAAAAAACGGCATGATCCGAGATTGTGAGCTCTGCCATTTCAAACAGACACAGAATGATCCGGGGCTGTGAGCACTCGCGGTTTAAACAGACCCAGAATGATTCGCAACTGACCGCGACCCCGCCCATTTTCGACAGGCCTGATTTTCAAAGCTTATGAAATCTATGGCAACATAAATCGGGCTGTTTCTAAAACGATGCCCGGTTTAATCTTGGACACCAAGTTGAAAATTCACTCCATCATCATTTTTCCCATTATCTCCGTCATTTTACTCCAGCCAAATGAACTGAGTTTAGGTGTCAGCCGTGGCTCAGCGGCAGCATACTCAAGCCTCACTCCAGAGACTTGAATGCATAATCCAGGCTGACACTCCAGGGCAGTAATGAGGTAGTGCTGCACTGTCGGCAGTGCCGTCCTTCTAGTAAGATGTTAAACTGGGGCTTCAGATCCCATGAGAGAATGCTGAAAAGAACGAGGATTTCTCGCGCATTATTTATCTCTCAACCAAAGACCCAAAAACAGAAAATCTCGTCTTTAAGTTTGATAAATATTTTTGAAATTCCAAAGGAGAAATTTATGTTCCTGTTCCCTAATCATTTGCCTCTGTTGCCGCTAGTCTTTTCATTCGGTGCCAATCTCAAAGGAAGGAAGAAGGAAGAAAGGGTTCTCAATCTCCGATTCACGATCTCATCTCCACTTTCATTCAAGGTGGGTTGAGAAATTTCTTGGAAAAATTTAATTTACCAAGATATGAGCAATGCAGGGGCACAGACCAGCAACACCAGTGCAATTTTCACGGAATTGTATTTCAAGTAAGATTCAGTGAAATGCTTGGAAAGTGCATCAGCATCAAACGTGTAATACAGTAACGACGAGGATGGGATTCGAACCCACGCGTGCAGAGCACAATGAATTAGCAGTCCATCGCCTTAACCTCTCGGCCACCTCGTCTCACCAATATATTGCTTTCAGATATTCCATTTCTTGCTTTTTACATCTAATTAGAACTACCCTGAAAGAAATTCAACTTCACCGCTTATCCTGCCCGTGCACACAGATCTACAATGTTGAAAATGTACAATCAGCTTAATGTAAGCAACAGGCCTTCCGTTACTTCAGATGAGGGACTGTCAAAAATGGCCGGTTTCACGCCAGATTCAGAATATAAAAAGTGTCGCCCAGATAATTAAAAGACCTTTGTAGGACTTGAACCTTCAATCTTCTGATAACTGAAGAATTTGCAACAGAAGTCAGATGCCTAATCCATTAGTCTATGCGGCCGCTGATGCCGCTGAATCTCTTTTTATGGGGCGAATTGTGAGCAGGTTCAAGGAAACTGTTCGAAAAAAGAAGTGGATTGAGGAAAAGATAAAAATATTTCAACTGTATTAACAGGTCCTCTGTGAGCTGGATTCGCACCAGCGCAGTGAAACTCAATGCAAATGGGAAATGACATCGGCGGCTCGTTGGTCTAGGGGTATGATTCTCGCTTTGGGCATTTCACGATTAAAATGCGCGAGGTCCCGGGTTCAAATCCCGGACGAGCCCTGGCACATTTTGTTAAACTCAACAACTCGGTCATCAAAGCTGAAATCGCTCTGCTTCTAAAAAAACGGCATGATCCGAGATTGTGAGCTCTGCCATTTCAAACAGACACAGAATGATCCGGGGCTGTGAGCACTCGCGGTTTAAACAGACCCAGAATGATTCGCAACTGACCGCGACCCCGCCCATTTTCGACAGGCCTGATTTTCAAAGCTTATGAAATCTATGGCAACATAAATCGGGCTGTTTCTAAAACGATGCCCGGTTTAATCTTGGACACCAAGTTGAAAATTCACTCCATCATCATTTTTCCCATTATCTCCGTCATTTTACTCCAGCCAAATGAACTGAGTTTAGGTGTCAGCCGTGGCTCAGCGGCAGCAAACTCAAGCCTCACTCCAGAGACTTGAGTGCATAATCCAGGCTGACACTCCAGGGCAGTACTGAGGTAGTGCTGCACTGTCGGCAGTGCCGTCCTTCTAGTAAGATGTTAAACTGGGGCTTCAGATCCCATGAGAGAATGCTGAAAAGAACGAGGATTTCTCGCGCATTATTTATCTCTCAACCAAAGACCCAAAAACAGAAAATCTCGTCTTTAAGTTTGATAAATATTTTTGAAATTCCAAAGGAGAAATTTATGTTCCTGTTCCCTAATCATTTGCCTCTGTTGCCGCTAGTCTTTTCATTCGGTGCCAATCTCAAAGGAAGGAAGAAGGAAGAAAGGGTTCTCAATCTCCGATTCACGATCTCATCTCCACTTTCATTCAAGGTGGGTTGAGAAATTTCTTGGAAAAATTTAATTTACCAAGATATGAGCAATGCAGGGGCGCAGACCAGCAACACCAGTGCAATTTTCACGGAATTGTATTTCAAGTAAGATTCAGTGAAATGCTTGGAAAGTGCATCAGCATCAAACGTGTAATACAGTAACGACGAGGATGGGATTCGAACCCACGCGTGCAGAGCACAATGAATTAGCAGTCCATCGCCTTAACCTCTCGGCCACCTCGTCTCACCAATATATTGCTTTCAGATATTCCTTTTCTTGCTTTTTACATCTAATTAGAACTACCCTGAAAGAAATTCAACTTCACCGCTTATCCTGCCCGTGCACACAGATCTACAATGTTGAAAATGTACAATCAGCTTAATGTAAGCAACAGGCCTTCCGTTACTTCAGATGAGGGACTGTCAAAAATGGCCGGTTTCACGCCAGATTCAGAATATAAAAAGTGTCGCCCAGATAATTAAAAGACCTTTGTAGGACTTGAACCTTCAATCTTCTGATAACTGAAGAATTTGCAACAGAAGTCAGATGCCTAATCCATTAGTCTATGCGGCCGCTGATGCCGCTGAATCTCTTTTTATGGGGCGAATTGTGAGCAGGTTCAAGGAAACTGTTCGAAAAAAGAAGTAGATTGAGGAAAAGATAAAAATATTTCAACTGTATTAACAGGTCCTCTGTGAGCTGGATTCGCACCAGCGCAGTGAAACTCAATGCAAATGGGAAATGACATCGGCGGCTCGTTGGTCTAGGGGTATGATTCTCGCTTTGGGCATTTCACGATTAAAATGCGAGAGGTCCCGGGTTCAAATCCCGGACGAGCCCTGGCACATTTTGTTAAACTCAACAACTCGGTCATCAAAGCTGAAATCGCTCTGCTTCTAAAAAAACGGCATGATCCGAGATTGTGAGCTCTGCCATTTCAAACAGACACAGAATGATCCGGGGCTGTGAGCACTCGCGGTTTAAACAGACCCAGAATGATTCGCAACTGACCGCGACCCCGCCCATTTTCGACAGGCCTGATTTTCAAAGCTTATGAAATCTATGGCAACATAAATCGGGCTGTTTCTAAAACGATGCCCGGTTTAATCTTGGACACCAAGTTGAAAATTCACTCCATCATCATTTTTCCCATTATCTCCGTCATTTTACTCCAGCCAAATGAACTGAGTTTAGGTGTCAGCCGTGGCTCAGCGGCAGCATACTCAAGCCTCACTCCAGAGACTTGAATGCATAATCCAGGCTGACACTCCAGGGCAGTAATGAGGTAGTGCTGCACTGTCGGCAGTGCCGTCCTTCTAGTAAGATGTTAAACTGGGGCTTCAGATCCCATGAGAGAATGCTGAAAAGAACGAGGATTTCTCGCGCATTATTTATCTCTCAACCAAAGACCCAAAAACAGAAAATCTCGTCTTTAAGTTTGATAAATATTTTTGAAATTCCAAAGGAGAAATTTATGTTCCTGTTCCCTAATCATTTGCCTCTGTTGCCGCTAGTCTTTTCATTCGGTGCCAATCTCAAAGGAAGGAAGAAGGAAGAAAGGGTTCTCAATCTCCGATTCACGATCTCATACTCCACTTTCATTCAAGGTGGGTTGAGAAATTTCTTGGAAAAATTTAATTTACCAAGATATGAGCAATGCAGGGGCACAGACCAGCAACACCAGTGCAATTTTCACGGAATTGTATTTCAAGTAAGATTCAGTGAAATGCTTGGAAAGTGCATCAGCATCAAACGTGTAATACAGTAACGACGAGGATGGGATTCGAACCCACGCGTGCAGAGCACAATGAATTAGCAGTCCATCGCCTTAACCTCTCGGCCACCTCGTCTCACCAATATATTGCTTTCAGATATTCCATTTCTTGCTTTTTACATCTAATTAGAACTACCCTGAAAGAAATTCAACTTCGCCGCTTATCCTGCCCGTGCACACAGATCTACAATGTTGAAAATGTACAATCAGCTTAATGTAAGCAACAGGCCTTCCGTTACTTCAGATGAGGGACTGTCAAAAATGGCCGGTTTCACGCCAGATTCAGAATATAAAAAGTGTCGCCCAGATAATTAAAAGACCTTTGTAGGACTTGAACCTTCAATCTTCTGATAACTGAAGAATTTGCAACAGAAGTCAGATGCCTAATCCATTAGTCTATGGGGCCGCTGATGCCGCTGAATCTCTTTTTATGGGGCGAATTGTGAGCAGGTTCAAGGAAACTGTTCGAAAAAAGAAGTGGATTGAGGAAAAGATAAAAATATTTCAACTGTATTAACAGGTCCTCTGTGAGCTGGATTCGCACCAGCGCAGTGAAACTCAATGCAAATGGGAAATGACATCGGCGGCTCGTTGGTCTAGGGGTATGATTCTCGCTTTGGGCATTTCACGATTAAAATGCGAGAGGTCCCGGGTTCAAATCCCGGACGAGCCCTGGCACATTTTGTTAAACTCAACAACTCGGTCATCAAAGCTGAAATCGCTCTGCTTCTAAAAAAACGGCATGATCCGAGATTGTGAGCTCTGCCATTTCAAACAGACACTGAATGATCCGGGGCTGTGAGCACTCGCGGTTTAAACAGACCCAGAATGATTCGCAACTGACCGCGACCCCGCCCATTTTCGACAGGCCTGATTTTCAAAGCTTATGAAATCTATGGCAACATAAATCGGGCTGTTTCTAAAACGATGCCCGGTTTAATCTTGGACACCAAGTTGAAAATTCACTCCATCATCATTTTTCCCATTATCTCCGTCATTTTACTCCAGCCAAATGAACTGAGTTTAGGTGTCAGCCGTGGCTCAGCGGCAGCATACTCAAGCCTCACTCCAGAGACTTGAGTGCATAATCCAGGCTGACACTCCAGGGCAGTACTGAGGTAGTGCTGCACTGTCGGCAGTGCCGTCCTTCTAGTAAGATGTTAAACTGGGGCTTCAGATCCCATGAGAGAATGGTGAAAAGAACGAGGATTTCTCGCGCATTATTTATCTCTCAACCAAAGACCCAAAAACAGAAAATCTCGTCTTTAAGTTTGATAAATATTTTTGAAATTCCAAAGGAGAAATTTATGTTCCTGTTCCCTAATCATTTGCCTCTGTTGCCGCTAGTCTTTTCATTCGGTGCCAATCTCAAAGGAAGGAAGAAGGAAGAAAGGGTTCTCAATCTCCGATTCACGATCTCATCTCCACTTTCATTCAAGGTGGGTTGAGAAATTTCTTGGAAAAATTTAATTTACCAAGATATGAGCAATGCAGGGGCGCAGACCAGCAACACCAGTGCAATTTTCACGGAATTGTATTTCAAGTAAGATTCAGTGAAATGCTTGGAAAGTGCATCAGCATCAAACGTGTAATACAGTAACGACGAGGATGGGATTCGAACCCACGCGTGCAGAGCACAATGAATTAGCAGTCCATCGCCTTAACCTCTCGGCCACCTCGTCTCACCAATATATTGCTTTCAGATATTCCATTTCTTGCTTTTTACATCTAATTAGAACTACCCTGAAAGAAATTCAACTTCACCGCTTATCCTGCCCGTGCACACAGATCTACAATGTTGAAAATGTACAATCAGCTTAATGTAAGCAACAGGCCTTCCGTTACTTCAGATGAGGGACTGTCAAAAATGGCCGGTTTCACGCCAGATTCAGAATATAAAAAGTGTCGCCCAGATAATTAAAAGACCTTTGTAGGACTTGAACCTTCAATCTTCTGATAACTGAAGAATTTGCAACAGAAGTCAGATGCCTAATCCATTAGTCTATGCGGCCGCTGATGCCGCTGAATCTCTTTTTATGGGGCGAATTGTGAGCAGGTTCAAGGAAACTGTTCGAAAAAAGAAGTGGATTGAGGAAAAGATAAAAATATTTCAACTGTATTAACAGGTCCTCTGTGAGCTGGATTCGCACCAGCGCAGTGAAACTCAATGCAAATGGGAAATGACATCGGCGGCTCGTTGGTCTAGGGGTATGATTCTCGCTTTGGGCATTTCACGATTAAAATGCGAGAGGTCCCGGGTTCAAATCCCGGACGAGCCCTGGCACATTTTGTTAAACTCAACAACTCGGTCATCAAAGCTGAAATCGCTCTGCTTCTAAAAAAACGGCATGATCCGAGATTGTGAGCTCTGCCATTTCAAACAGACACAGAATGATCCGGGGCTGTGAGCACTCGCGGTTTAAACAGACCCAGAATGATTCGCAACTGACCGCGACCCCGCCCATTTTCGACAGGCCTGATTTTCAAACCTTATGAAATCTATGGCAACATAAATCGGGCTGTTTCTAAAACGATGCCCGGTTTAATCTTGGACACCAAGTTGAAAATTCACTCCATCATCATTTTTCCCATTATCTCCGTCATTTTACTCCAGCCAAATGAACTGAGTTTAGGTGTCAGCCGTGGCTCAGCGGCAGCATACTCAAGCCTCACTCCAGAGACTTGAGTGCATAATCCAGGCTGACACTCCAGGGCAGTACTGAGGTAGTGCTGCACTGTCGGCAGTGCCGTCCTTCTAGTAAGATGTTAAACTGGGGCTTCAGATCCCATGAGAGAATGCTGAAAAGAACGAGGATTTCTCGCGCATTATTTATCTCTCAACCAAAGACCCAAAAACAGAAAATCTCGTCTTTAAGTTTGATAAATATTTTTGAAATTCCAAAGGAGAAATTTATGTTCCTGTTCCCTAATCATTTGCCTCTGTTGCCGCTAGTCTTTTCATTCGGTGCCAATCTCAAAGGAAGGAAGAAGGAAGAAAGGGTTCTCAATCTCCGATTCACGATCTCATCTCCACTTTCATTCAAGGTGGGTTGATAAATTTCTTGGAAAAATTTAATTTACCAAGATATGAGCAATGCAGGGGCGCAGACCAGCAACACCAGTGCAATTTTCACGGAATTGTATTTCAAGTAAGATTCAGTGAAATGCTTGGAAAGTGCATCAGCATCAAACGTGTAATACAGTAACGACGAGGATGGGATTCGAACCCACGCGTGCAGAGCACAATGAATTAGCAGTCCATCGCCTTAACCTCTCGGCCACCTCGTCTCACCAATATATTGCTTTCAGATATTCCTTTTCTTGCTTTTTACATCTAATTAGAACTACCCTGAAAGAAATTCAACTTCACCGCTTATCCTGCCCGTGCACACAGATCTACAATGTTGAAAATGTACAATCAGCTTAATGTAAGCAACAGGCCTTCCGTTACTTCAGATGAGGGACTGTCAAAAATGGCCGGTTTCACGCCAGATTCAGAATATAAAAAGTGTCGCCCAGATAATTAAAAGACCTTTGTAGGACTTGAACCTTCAATCTTCTGATAACTGAAGAATTTGCAACAGAAGTCAGATGCCTAATCCATTAGTCTATGCGGCCGCTGATGCCGCTGAATCTCTTTTTATGGGGCGAATTGTGAGCAGGTTCAAGGAAACTGTTCGAAAAAAGAAGTAGATTGAGGAAAAGATAAAAATATTTCAACTGTATTAACAGGTCCTCTGTGAGCTGGATTCGCACCAGCGCAGTGAAACTCAATGCAAATGGGAAATGACATCGGCGGCTCGTTGGTCTAGGGGTATGATTCTCGCTTTGGGCATTTCACGATTAAAATGCGAGAGGTCCCGGGTTCAAATCCCGGACGAGCCCTGGCACATTTTGTTAAACTCAACAACTCGGTCATCAAAGCTGAAATCGCTCTGCTTCTAAAAAAACGGCATGATCCGAGATTGTGAGCTCTGCCATTTCAAACAGACACAGAATGATCCGGGGCTGTGAGCACTCGCGGTTTAAACAGACCCAGAATGATTCGCAACTGACCGCGACCCCGCCCATTTTCGACAGGCCTGATTTTCAAAGCTTATGAAATCTATGGCAACATAAATCGGGCTGTTTCTAAAACGATGCCCGGTTTAATCTTGGACACCAAGTTGAAAATTCACTCCATCATCATTTTTCCCATTATCTCCGTCATTTTACTCCAGCCAAATGAACTGAGTTTAGGTGTCAGCCGTGGCTCAGCGGCAGCATACTCAAGCCTCACTCCAGAGACTTGAATGCATAATCCAGGCTGACACTCCAGGGCAGTAATGAGGTAGTGCTGCACTGTCGGCAGTGCCGTCCTTCTAGTAAGATGTTAAACTGGGGCTTCAGATCCCATGAGAGAATGCTGAAAAGAACGAGGATTTCTCGCGCATTATTTATCTCTCAACCAAAGACCCAAAAACAGAAAATCTCGTCTTTAAGTTTGATAAATATTTTTGAAATTCCAAAGGAGAAATTTATGTTCCTGTTCCCTAATCATTTGCCTCTGTTGCCGCTAGTCTTTTCATTCGGTGCCAATCTCAAAGGAAGGAAGAAGGAAGAAAGGGTTCTCAATCTCCGATTCACGATCTCATACTCCACTTTCATTCAAGGTGGGTTGAGAAATTTCTTGGAAAAATTTAATTTACCAAGATATGAGCAATGCAGGGGCACAGACCAGCAACACCAGTGCAATTTTCACGGAATTGTATTTCAAGTAAGATTCAGTGAAATGCTTGGAAAGTGCATCAGCATCAAACGTGTAATACAGTAACGACGAGGATGGGATTCGAACCCACGCGTGCAGAGCACAATGAATTAGCAGTCCATCGCCTTAACCTCTCGGCCACCTCGTCTCACCAATATATTGCTTTCAGATATTCCATTTCTTGCTTTTTAAATCTAATTCGAACTACCCTGAAAGAAATTCAACTTCGCCGCTTATCCTGCCCGTGCACACAGATCTACAATGTTGAAAATGTACAATCAGCTTAATGTAAGCAACAGGCCTTCCGTTACTTCAGATGAGGGACTGTCAAAAATGGCCGGTTTCACGCCAGATTCAGAATATAAAAAGTGTCGCCCAGATAATTAAAAGACCTTTGTAGGACTTGAACCTTCAATCTTCTGATAACTGAAGAATTTGCAACAGAAGTCAGATGCCTAATCCATTAGTCTATGGGGCCGCTGATGCCGCTGAATCTCTTTTTATGGGGCGAATTGTGAGCAGGTTCAAGGAAACTGTTCGAAAAAAGAAGTGGATTGAGGAAAAGATAAAAATATTTCAACTGTATTAACAGGTCCTCTGTGAGCTGGATTCGCACCAGCGCAGTGAAACTCAATGCAAATGGGAAATGACATCGGCGGCTCGTTGGTCTAGGGGTATGATTCTCGCTTTGGGCATTTCACGATTAAAATGCGAGAGGTCCCGGGTTCAAATCCCGGACGAGCCCTGGCACATTTTGTTAAACTCAACAACTCGGTCATCAAAGCTGAAATCGCTCTGCTTCTAAAAAAACGGCATGATCCGAGATTGTGAGCTCTGCCATTTCAAACAGACACTGAATGATCCGGGGCTGTGAGCACTCGCGGTTTAAACAGACCCAGAATGATTCGCAACTGACCGCGACCCCGCCCATTTTCGACAGGCCTGATTTTCAAAGCTTATGAAATCTATGGCAACATAAATCGGGCTGTTTCTAAAACGATGCCCGGTTTAATCTTGGACACCAAGTTGAAAATTCACTCCATCATCATTTTTCCCATTATCTCCGTCATTTTACTCCAGCCAAATGAACTGAGTTTAGGTGTCAGCCGTGGCTCAGCGGCAGCATACTCAAGCCTCACTCCAGAGACTTGAGTGCATAATCCAGGCTGACACTCCAGGGCAGTACTGAGGTAGTGCTGCACTGTCGGCAGTGCCGTCCTTCTAGTAAGATGTTAAACTGGGGCTTCAGATCCCATGAGAGAATGGTGAAAAGAACGAGGATTTCTCGCGCATTATTTATCTCTCAACCAAAGACCCAAAAACAGAAAATCTCGTCTTTAAGTTTGATAAATATTTTTGAAATTCCAAAGGAGAAATTTATGTTCCTGTTCCCTAATCATTTGCCTCTGTTGCCGCTAGTCTTTTCATTCGGTGCCAATCTCAAAGGAAGGAAGAAGGAAGAAAGGGTTCTCAATCTCCGATTCACGATCTCATCTCCACTTTCATTCAAGGTGGGTTGAGAAATTTCTTGGAAAAATTTAATTTACCAAGATATGAGCAATGCAGGGGCGCAGACCAGCAACACCAGTGCAATTTTCACGGAATTGTATTTCAAGTAAGATTCAGTGAAATGCTTGGAAAGTGCATCAGCATCAAACGTGTAATACAGTAACGACGAGGATGGGATTCGAACCCACGCGTGCAGAGCACAATGAATTAGCAGTCCATCGCCTTAACCTCTCGGCCACCTCGTCTCACCAATATATTGCTTTCAGATATTCCATTTCTTGCTTTTTACATCTAATTAGAACTACCCTGAAAGAAATTCAACTTCACCGCTTATCCTGCCCGTGCACACAGATCTACAATGTTGAAAATGTACAATCAGCTTAATGTAAGCAACAGGCCTTCCGTTACTTCAGATGAGGGACTGTCAAAAATGGCCGGTTTCACGCCAGATTCAGAATATAAAAAGTGTCGCCCAGATAATTAAAAGACCTTTGTAGGACTTGAACCTTCAATCTTCTGATAACTGAAGAATTTGCAACAGAAGTCAGATGCCTAATCCATTAGTCTATGCGGCCGCTGATGCCGCTGAATCTCTTTTTATGGGGCGAATTGTGAGCAGGTTCAAGGAAACTGTTCGAAAAAAGAAGTGGATTGAGGAAAAGATAAAAATATTTCAACTGTATTAACAGGTCCTCTGTGAGCTGGATTCGCACCAGCGCAGTGAAACTCAATGCAAATGGGAAATGACATCGGCGGCTCGTTGGTCTAGGGGTATGATTCTCGCTTTGGGCATTTCACGATTAAAATGCGAGAGGTCCCGGGTTCAAATCCCGGACGAGCCCTGGCACATTTTGTTAAACTCAACAACTCGGTCATCAAAGCTGAAATCGCTCTGCTTCTAAAAAAACGGCATGATCCGAGATTGTGAGCTCTGCCATTTCAAACAGACACAGAATGATCCGGGGCTGTGAGCACTCGCGGTTTAAACAGACCCAGAATGATTCGCAACTGACCGCGACCCCGCCCATTATAGACAGGCCTGATTTTCAAAGCTTATGAAATCTATGGCAACATAAATCGGGCTGTTTCTAAAACGATGCCCGGTTTAATCTTGGACACCAAGTTGAAAATTCACTCCATCATCATTTTTCCCATTATCTCCGTCATTTTACTCCAGCCAAATGAACTGAGTTTAGGTGTCAGCCGTGGCTCAGCGGCAGCATACTCAAGCCTCACTCCAGAGACTTGAATGCATAATCCAGGCTGACACTCCAGGGCAGTAATGAGGTAGTGCTGCACTGTCGGCAGTGCCGTCCTTCTAGTAAGATGTTAAACTGGGGCTTCAGATCCCATGAGAGAATGCTGAAAAGAACGAGGATTTCTCGCGCATTATTTATCTCTCAACCAAAGACCCAAAAACAGAAAATCTCGTCTTTAAGTTTGATAAATATTTTTGAAATTCCAAAGGAGAAATTTATGTTCCTGTTCCCTAATCATTTGCCTCTGTTGCCGCTAGTCTTTTCATTCGGTGCCAATCTCAAAGGAAGGAAGAAGGAAGAAAGGGTTCTCAATCTCCGATTCACGATCTCATACTCCACTTTCATTCAAGGTGGGTTGAGAAATTTCTTGGAAAAATTTAATTTACCAAGATATGAGCAATGCAGGGGCACAGACCAGCAACACCAGTGCAATTTTCACGGAATTGTATTTCAAGTAAGATTCAGTGAAATGCTTGGAAAGTGCATCAGCATCAAACGTGTAATACAGTAACGACGAGGATGGGATTCGAACCCACGCGTGCAGAGCACAATGAATTAGCAGTCCATCGCCTTAACCTCTCGGCCACCTCGTCTCACCAATATATTGCTTTCAGATATTCCATTTCTTGCTTTTTACATCTAATTCGAACTACCCTGAAAGAAATTCAACTTCGCCGCTTATCCTGCCCGTGCACACAGATCTACAATGTTGAAAATGTACAATCAGCTTAATGTAAGCAACAGGCCTTCCGTTACTTCAGATGAGGGACTGTCAAAAATGGCCGGTTTCACGCCAGATTCAGAATATAAAAAGTGTCGCCCAGATAATTAAAAGACCTTTGTAGGACTTGAACCTTCAATCTTCTGATAACTGAAGAATTTGCAACAGAAGTCAGATGCCTAATCCATTAGTCTATGGGGCCGCTGATGCCGCTGAATCTCTTTTTATGGGGCGAATTGTGAGCAGGTTCAAGGAAACTGTTCGAAAAAAGAAGTGGATTGAGGAAAAGATAAAAATATTTCAACTGTATTAACAGGTCCTCTGTGAGCTGGATTCGCACCAGCGCAGTGAAACTCAATGCAAATGGGAAATGACATCGGCGGCTCGTTGGTCTAGGGGTATGATTCTCGCTTTGGGCATTTCACGATTAAAATGCGAGAGGTCCCGGGTTCAAATCCCGGACGAGCCCTGGCACATTTTGTTAAACTCAACAACTCGGTCATCAAAGCTGAAATCGCTCTGCTTCTAAAAAAACGGCATGATCCGAGATTGTGAGCTCTGCCATTTCAAACAGACACTGAATGATCCGGGGCTGTGAGCACTCGCGGTTTAAACAGACCCAGAATGATTCGCAACTGACCGCGACCCCGCCCATTTTCGACAGGCCTGATTTTCAAAGCTTATGAAATCTATGGCAACATAAATCGGGCTGTTTCTAAAACGATGCCCGGTTTAATCTTGGACACCAAGTTGAAAATTCACTCCATCATCATTTTTCCCATTATCTCCGTCATTTTACTCCAGCCAAATGAACTGAGTTTAGGTGTCAGCCGTGGCTCAGCGGCAGCATACTCAAGCCTCACTCCAGAGACTTGAGTGCATAATCCAGGCTGACACTCCAGGGCAGTACTGAGGTAGTGCTGCACTGTCGGCAGTGCCGTCCTTCTAGTAAGATGTTAAACTGGGGCTTCAGATCCCATGAGAGAATGGTGAAAAGAACGAGGATTTCTCGCGCATTATTTATCTCTCAACCAAAGACCCAAAAACAGAAAATCTCGTCTTTAAGTTTGATAAATATTTTTGAAATTCCAAAGGAGAAATTTATGTTCCTGTTCCCTAATCATTTGCCTCTGTTGCCGCTAGTCTTTTCATTCGGTGCCAATCTCAAAGGAAGGAAGAAGGAAGAAAGGGTTCTCAATCTCCGATTCACGGTCTCATCTCCACTTTCATTCAAGGTGGGTTGAGAAATTTCTTGGAAAAATTTAATTTACCAAGATATGAGCAATGCAGGGGCGCAGACCAGCAACACCAGTGCAATTTTCACGGAATTGTATTTCAAGTAAGATTCAGTGAAATGCTTGGAAAGTGCATCAGCATCAAACGTGTAATACAGTAACGACGAGGATGGGATTCGAACCCACGCGTGCAGAGCACAATGAATTAGCAGTCCATCGCCTTAACCTCTCGGCCACCTCGTCTCACCAATATATTGCTTTCAGATATTCCATTTCTTGCTTTTTACATCTAATTAGAACTACCCTGAAAGAAATTCAACTTCACCGCTTATCCTGCCCGTGCACACAGATCTACAATGTTGAAAATGTACAATCAGCTTAATGTAAGCAACAGGCCTTCCGTTACTTCAGATGAGGGACTGTCAAAAATGGCCGGTTTCACGCCAGATTCAGAATATAAAAAGTGTCGCCCAGATAATTAAAAGACCTTTGTAGGACTTGAACCTTCAATCTTCTGATAACTGAAGAATTTGCAACAGAAGTCAGATGCCTAATCCATTAGTCTATGCGGCCGCTGATGCCGCTGAATCTCTTTTTATGGGGCGAATTGTGAGCAGGTTCAAGGAAACTGTTCGAAAAAAGAAGTGGATTGAGGAAAAGATAAAAATATTTCAACTGTATTAACAGGTCCTCTGTGAGCTGGATTCGCACCAGCGCAGTGAAACTCAATGCAAATGGGAAATGACATCGGCGGCTCGTTGGTCTAGGGGTATGATTCTCGCTTTGGGCATTTCACGATTAAAATGCGAGAGGTCCCGGGTTCAAATCCCGGACGAGCCCTGGCACATTTTGTTAAACTCAACAACTCGGTCATCAAAGCTGAAATCGCTCTGCTTCTAAAAAAACGGCATGATCCGAGATTGTGAGCTCTGCCATTTCAAACAGACACAGAATGATCCGGGGCTGTGAGCACTCGCGGTTTAAACAGACCCAGAATGATTCGCAACTGACCGCGACCCCGCCCATTTTCGACAGGCCTGATTTTCAAAGCTTATGAAATCTATGGCAACATAAATCGGGCTGTTTCTAAAACGATGCCCGGTTTAATCTTGGACACCAAGTTGAAAATTCACTCCATCATCATTTTTCCCATTATCTCCGTCATTTTACTCCAGCCAAATGAACTGAGTTTAGGTGTCAGCCGTGGCTCAGCGGCAGCATACTCAAGCCTCACTCCAGAGACTTGAGTGCATAATCCAGGCTGACACTCCAGGGCTATACTGAGGTAGTGCTGCACTGTCGGCAGTGCCGTCCTTCTAGTAAGATGTTAAACTGGGGCTTCAGATCCCATGAGAGAATGCTGAAAAGAACGAGGATTTCTCGCGCATTATTTATCTCTCAACCAAAGACCCAAAAACAGAAAATCTCGTCTTTAAGTTTGATAAATATTTTTGAAATTCCAAAGGAGAAATTTATGTTCCTGTTCCCTAATCATTTGCCTCTGGTCTTTTCATTCGGTGCCAATCTCAAAGGAAGGAAGAAGGAAGAGAGGGTTTTCAATCTCCGATTCACGATCTCATCTCCACTTTCATTCAAGGTGGGTTGAGAAATTTCTTGGAATATTTTAATTTTACCAAGTTATGAGCAATGCAGGGGAACAGACCAGCAACACCATTGCAATTTTCACGAAATTGTATTTCAAGTAAGATTCAGTGAAATGCTTGGAAAGTGCATCAGCATTAAACGTGTAATACAGTAACGACGAGGATGGGATTTGAACCCACGCGTGCAGAGCACAATGAATTAGCAGTCCATCGCCTTAACCTCTCGGCCACCTCGTCTCACCAATATATTGCTTTCAGATATTCCATTTCTTGCTTTTTACATCTAATTAGGACTACCCTGAAAGAAATTCAACTTCACCGCTTATCCTGCCCGTGCACACAGATCTACAATGTTGAAAATGTACAATCAGCTTAATGTAAGCAACAGGCCTTCCGTTACTTCAGATGAGGGACTGTCAAAAATGGCCGGTTTCACGCCAGATTCAGAATATAAAAAGTGTCGCCCAGATAATTAAAAGACCTTTGTAGGACTTGAACCTTCAATCTTCTGATAACTGAAGAATTTGCAACAGAAGTCAGATGCCTAATCCATTAGTCTATGCGGCCGCTGATGCCGCTGAATCTCTTTTTATGGGGCGAATTGTGAGCAGGTTCAAGGAAACTGTTCGAAAAAAGAAGTGGATTGAGGAAAAGATAAAAATATTTCAACTGTATTAACAGGTCCTCTGTGAGCTGGATTCGCACCAGCGCAGTGAAACTCAATGCAAATGGGAAATGACATCGGCGGCTCGTTGGTCTAGGGGTATGATTCTCGCTTTGGGCATTTCACGATTAAAATGCGAGAGGTCCCGGGTTCAAATCCCGGACGAGCCCTGGCACATTTTGTTAAACTCAACAACTCGGTCATCAAAGCTGAAATCGCTCTGCTTCTAAAAAAACGGCATGATCCGAGATTGTGAGCTCTGCCATTTCAAACAGACACTGAATGATCCGGGGCTGTGAGCACTCGCGGTTTAAACAGACCCAGAATGATTCGCAACTGACCGCGACCCCGCCCATTTTCGACAGGCCTGATTTTCAAAGCTTATGAAATCTATGGCAACATAAATCGGGCTGTTTCTAAAACGATGCCCGGTTTAATCTTGGACACCAAGTTGAAAATTCACTCCATCATCATTTTTCCCATTATCTCCGTCATTTTACTCCAGCCAAATGAACTGAGTTTAGGTGTCAGCCGTGGCTCAGCGGCAGCATACTCAAGCCTCACTCCAGAGACTTGAGTGCATAATCCAGGCTGACACTCCAGGGCAGTACTGAGGTAGTGCTGCACTGTCGGCAGTGCCGTCCTTCTAGTAAGATGTTAAACTGGGGCTTCAGATCCCATGAGAGAATGCTGAAAAGAACGAGGATTTCTCGCGCATTATTTATCTCTCAACCAAAGACCCAAAAACAGAAAATCTCGTCTTTAAGTTTGATAAATATTTTTGAAATTCCAAAGGAGAAATTTATGTTCCTGTTCCCTAATCATTTGCCTCTGTTGCCGCTAGTCTTTTCATTCGGTGCCAATCTCAAAGGAAGGAAGAAGGAAGAGAGGGTTCTCAATCTTCGATTCACGATCTCATCTCCACTTTCATTCAAGGTGGGTTGAGAAATTTCTTGGAATATTTTAATTTTAACAAGAAAAGAGCAATGCAGGGGCACAGACCAGCAACACCAGTGCAATTTTCACGAAATTGTATTTCAAGTAAGATTCAGTGAAATGCTTGGAAAGTGCATCAGCATCAAACGTGTAATACAGTAACGACGAGGATGGGATTCGAACTCCACGCCTGCAGAGCACAATGGATTAGTAGTCCATCGCCTTAACCGCTCGACCACCTCGTCTCACCAGTATACTGCTTTCAGACATTCCATTTCTTGCTCTTTGCATCTAATTAGAACTACCCTGAAAGAAATTCAAGTTCACCGCTTATCCTGCCCGTGCACAAAGATCTAAAATGTTGATAATGTACAATCAGCTTAATGTAAGCAACAGGCCTTCCGTTACTTCAGATGAGGGGCTGTCAAAAATGGCCGGTTTCACGCCAGATTCAGAATATAAAAAGTGTCGCCCAGATAATTAAAGGACCTTTGTAAGACTTGAACCTTCAATCTTCTGATAAATGAAAAATTTGCAACAGAAGTAAGATGCCTAATCCATTAGTCTATGCGGCCGCTGATGCCGCTGAATCTCTTTTTATGGGGCGAATTGTGAGCAGGTTCAAGGAAACTGCTCGAAAAAAGAAGTGGATTGAGGAAAAGATAAAAATATTTCAACTGAATTAACAGGTCCTCTGTGAGCTGGATTCGCACCAGCGCAGTGAAACTCAATGCAAATGGGAAATGACATCGGCGGCTCGTTGGTCTCGGGGTATGATTCTCGCTTTGGGCATTTCACGATTGAAATGGGAGAAGTCCCGGGTTCTAAATCCCGGACGAGCCCTGACACATTTTGTTAAACTCAACAACTCGGTCATAAAAGCTGAAATCGCTCTGCTTCTGAAAAAACGGCATGATCCGAGATTGTGAGCTCTGCCATTTCAAACAGACACAGAATGATCCGGGACTGTGAGCACTCCCGCTTCAAACAGACCCAGAATGATTCGCAACTGACCGCGACCCCGCCCATTATAGACAGGCCTGATTTTCAAAGCTTATGAAATCTATGGCAACATAAATCGGGCTGTTTCTAAAACGATGCCCGGTTTAATCTTGGACGCCAAGTTGAAAGTTTACTCCATTATCATTTTTCCCTTTATCTCCGTCATTTTACTCCAGCCAAATGAACTGAGTTTAGGTGTCAGCCGTGGCTCAGCGGTAGCAAACTCAAGCCTCACTCCAGAGACTTGAGCACATAATCCAGGCTGCCACTCCAGGGCAGTGCTGAGGTAGTGCTGCACTGTCGAGAGTGCCGTCTTTCTAGTAAGATGTTAAACTGGGGCTTCAGATACCATGAGAGAATGCTGAAAAGAACGAGGATTTCTCGCGCATTATTTATCTCTCAACCAAAGTCCCAAAAACAGAAAAATCGTCATTAAGTTTGATAAATATTTTTGAAATTAAATTGGCCGCAAAGGAGAAATTTATGTTTCTGCTCCCTAATCATTTGCCTGTGTTGCCGCTAGTCTTTCATTCGGTGCCAATCGCAGAGGACGGAAGAAGGAAGAGAGGGTTCTCAGTCTCCGATTCGCGATCTCATCTCCACTTTCATTCAAGGTGGGTTGAGAAATTTTTTGGAATATTTTAATTTTAACAAGATATGAGCAATGCAGAGGCACAGACTAGCAACACAAGTGCAATTTTCAGGAAATTGTATTTCAAGTAAGATTCAGTAAAATGCTTAGAAAGTGCATCAGCATCAAACGTGTAATATAACAGCGACGAGGATTGGATTCTAACCCACGCTTGTAAAGCACAATGGATTAGCAGTCCATCGCCTTAACCTCTCGGCCACCTTTTCTCACCGATACACTGCTCTCAGACATTCCATTTCTTGCATTTTGCATCTAAGTAGAACTACCCTGAAAGAAATTCAACTTCAGGTGAGGGACTGTCAAAAATGGTCGGTTTAACGCCAGATTCAGAATATAAAAAGTGTCACCCAGATAACTAAACGACCGTGGTTGGACTCGAACCTTCAATCTTCTGATAACTAAAGCATTTGGAACGGAAGTCAAACGTCTTATCCATTAATCTGTGCCTCCGCTGATGCCGGTGAAACTCTTTTTACGGGGCGAATTGTGAGCAGGTTCAAGGAAACTGCTCGAAAAAAGAAGTGGGTTGAGTAAAAGATAAAAATATTTCAACTGAATAAACAGGTCCTCTGTGAGCTGGATTCGCACGTTTTGTTAAACTCAACAACTCGGTCATCAAATCTGAAATCGCTCTTCTTTAAAAAAAACCGGAATGATCCGGGACTGGGAGCTCTGCCGTTTTTAACAGACACAGAATGATCCGGGACTGTGAGTACTCCCGGTTCGAACAGACCCAGAATGATTCGCAACTGACCACGACCCCGCCCATTATAGACAGGCCTGATTTTCAATGCTTATGAAATCGATGGCAACATAAGTCGGGCTGTTTCTTTACCGAGCGGCCGATTACGATGCCCGGTTTTTCCTGGACGCCAAGTTGAAGGTTTACTCCATTATAATTATTCCCTTTATCTCCGACATTTCACTCCAGCCAAATGAACTGAGTGTAGGTGTCAGCCCTCGCTCAACGGTAGCAAACTCAAGCCCCTCTCCAGAGAATTGAGCACATAATCCAGGCTGACACTCCAGTGTAGTACTGAGGTAGTGCCGTCTTTCTGGTAGGATGCTAAACCGGGGTCTCAGATCCCATGAGAGTATGCCGAAAAGAACGAGGATTTCTCGCCCATAATTTACCTCTCAACCAAAGAAACTAAAAGAGAAAATCTCGTCATTAACGTTGATAAATATTTTTGAAATTGCATTGCCTCCTAAAGGAGAAATTTATGTTTCTGCTCCCTAATCATTTGCCCCTGTTCCCGCATTCGGTTCCAATCTCAGAAGGAGGAAGTGAGAGTCCATTTTGGTGATGGGGCAGAAATTGAGCCCTCGGCTGAGAGCTTCAATTTCGTCTGGTTGAAGGGTGAGGTCCGATAGGTTGACGATGGACCTCCCTGTGGTTTCAACCGTGGTACCGGGGGTGGTTTGGTTGCTGCTGCTGGTGATCACCTTGTGATAAATGGCAGTTAGAAAGATTACCTATAAACATCTGACATTAGTCTCTGACTATATAAGCTGTGTCTTTATGCGTCTCTCCACTTCACCTGACGAAGGAGCAGCGCTCTGAAAGCTTGTGACTTCAAATAAAGCTGTTGGACTATAACCTGGTGTTGTGTGACTTCTTACGTTTGTCCACCCCAGTCCAACTCCAGCATCTCCACACCATGATAAGATATAGATCACAGAGTTAACATCAAAGTCAGGCTCATTTTCCAATGAGGCAGGAAACCGCGAACAAGGAGGAAGGGAATGAAGGACAGAGGGAAGGAAGGGAGGAAGGAGGAATTAGCTCTCGATTCGATCTTTGTTCCATTAGAGCTGGGTGATATATTAGTTTGAGAAAGTGGGGGAATTTTAACAAACAGGGAGAGAAAAGATTTTTATTTGGGGAAAGTAATATTTTCAGGCCACGTATCTTCCAAACAGATTAACAGTCCTGCGAATATAACCACTCACCAACCTCGATCTAACATTATTATCCAAAAGGAGTCATCCAAAAATCCCTTTTATTTCAGTATTTCTGTTTGCAAACGGCAGAACCAATCTTGAATAAAGTCCCCTTTACCGCACGTCCTGCCGAGCTCCCAGATTGACAATGTGGAAAATGCGGATTAGGCTTCTGTAAATAAACGGATTTACATATTTACCTCACAGTTTCGGCACTTCTGGGACTGAATTCCTGCTTTAAAGAATAATATTGCCGTTTTCTTGTGATGTACTGAACACAGGCTGATTTTCTGGCCGGTATTATTTGAAGACTTGTGGAATGTTTCCAGGCCGGGGGAACTGGTTCTATTAAAATGTTAGGGCGCTGCCCGGGATTGGAACCCGGGATCTTTTGCATTTAAAATTTTTGTAAATTCCCAAAACAAGAATCTCACCCCAGAACAAAGAGCCGCTAACCCTGCAATGAGTGTTTAATCTCGGCAATGATAATTTCACATGCATAAAGCAGTTATTTTACATCAGAGACAGTGTTAAATCTCATATATTGTTCAAATGCATCAATTTGTGAATATGACATTAAATGTGTTTAAATCCAGAGGGGGGATTTAAAGCAGATTCGGGGCCAATGGTTTCCAAGGTGATCACACTTGTGGCTCTCTTGCCTCTCTCTCCCCTTCCGCCCACACGCTGCCGGTTTTTAAACCTTGTTTTAAAACTGCTGCTCTGAGCCAGTGCTTTCCACAGTCTCACAACCCTGTTTACAAATACCGTTTCACTGCTTGACTTCTCTGTTTATTAGTTATGAATCACCTTGAGGTGCAATGGTGGCGTTTGTGACGTCAAACTAAAAGGCGGCATTTTGCAAACACGTTGGGGTCAAAGTTTCTTTTTGCACAGAATTGAACCTGAATCTTTCACGTTGGAATATTCTATTTGCTGCATCACAATAAGCAATATCATGTTATAAATGTTGGCTCATTAGTTCCCCAGTGTAAGAGGAGGAATTGACTGATGCCCTCATTTATTTCATGTAAGACGGAAATACAGGTATTCATTCAGAATCAATTCACAGATTGACACTGAGATAAACAAAGCGGGAGATACAGACAGCATCGGGAGACATGGCAAATAGACAAGAGAGCTGGTGAAATACAAAAACGGCCTGAGACTCCAGAAGACAGTGACCGGTAGCTGATTAACATCAGTGAGTGGAGGCGAGACATGGTCTCGGGATTCGGTCACGTGGCTTAGCTGGTCAAAGCGTCTGTCTAATAAACAGGAAACCCTGGGTTCGACTCCCAACGGGGCCTTTGTTTTATTTAAGACGCTCGTGTGAAAAAGCTAAAATCCTTTTAAATGCCACTGCGTCTGCACTAGTTCCCATCTGGATGAAGGCTCCAGTCGCTGCGGGGCCTGGGTCGAATTTCACCGCTGTCCTAATTTCTGGTGGTGCTGATTTTGGTCTTCACCAACAATCCATCTTTTTTCAGCAGTGCCGTGCATTACATTGTTGTGGTCAGAGTTGCAGTGGTTGATGTGTGGCGCAATGATCGTTTAGTTGGTTAGTACTCTGCGTTGTGGCCGCAGCAACTTCAGCTCGATTGCTAGACACGGCACAGATTTTTCTTCCTTCCTCAATCAATAGCCTCTCCTTTACTTTCCTCCTTCAATTTCATTGAAAGTTTCCTGCGGTATTACCTGCATCTAACATTCACTTTCACCAACTTACACTGCCAAGTGTGCTCTGCTGCCACCGCTGTTCCAGGGGGCACATGTTCCATTCGCCCCAACCTGAGTTGGTGCCTTGAAGCCAGTCGATACATTTAGACCCGCGGGACCGCTCGACAGTCAAGCTCTGCGAAAGCAGGGCCTGCCTTTGGATTCAACGCAGCCCGATTATACAAGAAAATTCCTAAGGAAATGAAGTGCACTGGGGAGGCTATCTGAAGAACTCGGGTTGTTTACCTGGTAGTCGGCGCTTTTCCCTAAACAGTTGAGGAGCATGAGCGACGGGAAGCATTACATAGCTGCGGATGAAGGGTGAAATATGCAATGTTTTCAAACTAGTTATCAAAAAGGATAATGGAAACTCAGGAGTTATGAAGGAGAGTAAGGGACGCTCCGGATGTAACAGACAGGGTAAGGGGGACTCTGAATATAACAGACAGTTTAAGGGACGCTCCGGAATCACCAGACAGGGTAAGGTACGCTGCAGTTGTACCAGACAGGCTAAGGGACGCTCCGGGTGTATCAGATATCTAAGCGACGCTCCGGATGTACCAGACAGTTTAAGGGACACTCCGGATTTACCAGAGAGGGTAACGGACTCTCCTGTTGTACCAGACAGGGTAAGGGAGGCTCCGGATGTATCAGATATCTAAGCAACACTCCGGATGTACCAGACAGGGTAAGGTACGCTCCAGTAGTACCAGAGAGTTTAATGGACGTTCCGGATATATCAGATAGGTTAAGGGACGCTCCGGAAGTACCAGGCAGGGTAAGGGACACTCCGGAAGTAACAGACAGTGTAAGGGATGCTTAGGAGTTTCTAGAGCGGTTTAGGGATGCTCAGGGCCTATCAGACAGAATAAAGGACGCTCCAGAGGTATCCGAGAGGCTGATGGATGCAGAGTTATTACTTTCAAAACCTCAAATTTTCTAAGTATCAATAAAATGAAAAGTTTAATCCGAATCTAACAGATGTTCTGCCGTGTCCCACTTGGGGCAATGAGAAGGTAGAATGGGGCCGGACGGGACATTTGCAGCGCTCAAAAATAAATTCATAACTGACACAGATTCCCCCACCCAATACATTAATAAATAATACAGATACATCTAAATATATTTATAACGAACAGAGGTGCAAAACCATTTACATCTAACACAATATAAACTCACAAATACATTGGTATCTAATATCATCACACACCAATATACCTACAACCATCACAGGTGATTGTTTGCTAAAAAATACTTTAATTGATTGTCTTTAAAGCCATGATATTTCCATGGCAGCTTGCATTGTACTTCCACCAAAGACGCTGGAGATTGTTGGAGAATGATTTGTGTCCTGACCGATTATTTCTTAGGCGGATTAGAACAAGGTTTGGGCACAAGTCAAATTTTAGAAGGCGACGTTAAAAAGGGGCTCACGCGGGACCTTGCGCAAATTTCCATCTACAATCCCCAAAGCGAGATTCATACCCGTAGACTTAAGTGTCACTCTGTCTAGAATACAGATCCAATCAACTGGTTATCAAACATAAATTCAAATGGATTTGTCATGTATTGTCCATTACATTTTGTCTGATTCAGGTAAACAGACGATTGGAGACAGCAGTTTTACATTCCCAATGCTCTGTCACATGTGGCCGCAGTTCCATTCCCGTTCCAAGCCCTCTTTTGACTGTCGATGACTTGCCGGAATGTGTTTGGAGAAGTATTAGAATCGCAGTACAGCCCTTCATACTGTCGCTTCCTCTAAATCTCCGTCCAGGATTTCCGTCAGTGCAAGGCTCATCAGCTTGAGCTACTGTTTAATTTGTTCTCGGCATTTACTGTGCTGATGCTTCAACTTGTTGCCCTACACGGCATCTTCAAATTTGTCGATTGCACCTCGAGGACACTTTGCATACGTAAACCTGCAACAACTGCCGGAGAAAGAGATTCAATTTCATCGGTTCCAACAACAGTGGCCCAGAAATTCGGGTCTCCACGGGTGAGTATGCACGGGGCACTCACCTGTAAGCCCAATGGAAGTGCCGGTTTCCTGCATGCCCGGGAAACCGGCACTTCCGTTCCCCTGAACGAAGAGGTTCAGTGGTCGAACGCGTGCGCAGGAGCGGCTGCGCGTGCGCAGCGAAGTTACGTTTTTTTGCAGGTTTTCCCGGGAGGGGAAGCCTGCAGAAGTTAGACATTTAAAAAGCAGTCACAAGGCCTGCTTTTTACAAGGGAAGTGGTGAACTAATTAAAATTGAAACATATTTTCCACAGGTTTATTATTTTTTAAATACTTTAAAGCAAGGTAAGTTTATTTTTAGCCCCGTTAGAAAATGAAATTATTTTTTTCAAAAATTTAAATTAGTGTATAAAATAGTTATTTCATGTAAATTATAGTTTATTTAAAAAATGTGAAGATTTTTCAAATTTATTTGACGATTTAGTGCTGTTTTGGGGCCATAGTATTTATAACTTTTGACAGGTCTTCCTGTCAATCTTATGAATGGAGCATTCCCTGCTCCCATTTGCTCCCCATGGCCCACGTGATCCCAGGGGATGCTTCGAACTAACTGCGCCCATGGGATACACAAGCACTGCGCGCCGGAAGCTGGAGCAGGCCCCGGATCGGAATTCCACGGGGGCCCACAGCTTCACGGCCGGCGTGCAAGGTAAGTGCAGGTCGGGGGCTTACACCCGCGGGAAGCCCCTGACCCGAATTTCTGGGCCAATGAGTCGATCGATATCAACCTCGACCATCCTCACCTACACGCTACAGATGCAAATCTCTGCTCTCCTCTGCTTCAGTGATATCTTGTTTCGCAGCGATGGGCAGTTTATGCTCTCTGAGGCTGCAATCGCTGCTTTTCGCTGGCAGCGGGCGCTGGGTGAGAGCGGGGCCGGACAGGCGGCCTGAACTTCGCTGCTGTCGCGGCCTCAGTCACTCCGGCAGTTGGGGAACAGCAAACAAAATCATGGGATTGTGGCCGCGTCTGAAATGAGGCTCCAAACTGTTGCTATTAACAGAGGTAGCGCTGCAGGATCCTGCAATGATCTCTCACACTCTCGGTGTCTCTGTAAGGTTTGAGTGTGGACAGAACTGTATAGAGAAAAGGAGAATACCGCGCGGCTGTTAATATATTTTATTGATCTCTGCCTGCAAGAAATGATTGAACCGGGGACCTGATGTACTTTAGACGGAAGTGATAACCGCTTCACTTCGGAAACCGTTGCTCTCTAAATAAGGAGAGAAACAGCTCAGAAGAGAACTGTCATCTATAAATGTTCTTATTCGTGCGACATTGGTTCCATTAACTTTTAGAACACTGTTTATTCTATTAAATACGCAAAGCTCATTAAACCGTGCAATAGTTTGTTGTAACCGCCATTAATGAAGCGATAACTTTCTGTTTCGGACTGACCGAAATACTCCGAGTCACAGGCAAATCTTTAAAAAGCTTTTTGTGTTTTGCATGTGATAAATTTTCATCGGTTCTCATTTTACCGACTGTATTTCAGAAGTTGGGTAAAAATGTTCTGTGCTTATGGCGCCAGAAATCTGGTGCAGCCTTTGGTACGTTCACAAGCTCGCGAATGCATGATAGTAACTTCTGCTGCACGCTATCATATAACCCCAGCCAATGCTCCTCCAATAAACAACATTAACCAGGGCTCCTGCCCCCCGCACTATTAAACAACTGGAGATGTGCACGTAAATGAGCACTTGTGCGACTCCAGTGGCGCAATCGGTCAGTATGAGGTACTTATATGACAGTGCAGGCTTGAGAAATGCCGAGGTTGTGAGTTCCAACCTCCCCTAAAACAGCCAATGCCTTTGCAGTGTGATATTTCGACCGAAGCAGAAGGTATAATTGGTGTTTTCTTCTAAATATCTGTTACCTGTGGGCACTCAGGGCCATCGTGTTGCAAGAACAGGTGAGAGTTTTAAAAGAGCCTTTACAGTATTACTTATTGAGAGGAGGGATGTTGGGTCCAGTTTTAACTGTTAAACCAGCAACTATCAGGCAAAGAATAATGTGCAGGAAATAGATTCGATTTCAAGGCAGTGACTAAGCCTTTGGCACAAACGAGAAGATGTGTAATCTCACATGCTTCCTACATTATTGAACACAAACAAGGAAGCACCTGAACACGTTGTTGGGAATTACGTACAGACAATCATATCCACAATTATAGAAACAGGTCCACTGACCACAAACTGACTGAACACACTGAAACTGACCCACTGACCACAACCTGACCGAACACAACGAAACTGATCCATTGACCAAAACCTTACTGATCGCACAGCAATTGGCACACTGACCAAATCCTGACCGAGCACACAAAGATATAGAATAATATAACCGCCGAACTTCAACACTGCAGGAGTGAGACCTTCCATAAAGGATGTTCAATTACTATTGCCCTGATGGACAGTATCACACATATTCTTGTCGTCAAACCTCCAACAAAATATCAGCTAAATTTCGGAGCAGGACCGAGGGGCTTCGTTATCTGGAGAGTACATCCGGGTCTCGGTGGCTCTCAACAACAATAACAACAACAACTTGTATTTATACAGCGCCTTTGACGTAGTTAAATGTCCCAAGGCGCTGCACAGGAGTATTTTAAGTCAAAACATTTGACACCGATCCACATAAGGGTAAATTAGTTCACATGCCCCATAGAATGCACAAAGCGATAGGTTTTAAGGATCGTCTTCAAGTGGGAAAGAGAGGTACCGAGGTGAACAGGTTCAGACAGGGAATTCCATCACTTAGGGCCTAGGCAACAGAAGGCACGGCCACTAAAGGCAGAGCGATTATGATCAGGGATACTCAAGAGGGCAGAATTAGAGGAACGCAGATATTGCGGGGATTTATGGGGCTGGAGGTGATTACAGAGATAGGAAGAGGCGATGTCATGGTGGGATTTGAAAACGAGGATGAGACTTTTGAAATCGAGGCGCTGTTTAACCGGGAGCCAATGTAGGTCAGCGAGCAAAGGGTTGATGGGCGAATGGGACTTGGTGCGAATTAGAACACGGACAGCCTAGTTTTGGATGTCCTCAAGTGTCATAGGGTGGAATGTGGGAGGCCAGCCAGGAGTGCATTGACATAGACATGTCTAGAGGTAACAAAGTCATGGATGAGGGTTTCATGCAGTAGATGAGCCGAGGCAAGGGTGGAGACGGGCAATGTTACGGAGGTGGAAGTAGGCAGTCGCTGTTATGCAGCGGATATGTGGTCGGCAGCTCATTTCAGGGTCAAGTATGACACAAAGGTTGCGAAAAGTGTGGTTCAGCCTCAAAAAATGTTAGGGAGAGGGATGGAATTAGTGTTAAGGAACAGAGTTCGTGGTGGGGATGAATTCAAAGGCTTCATTCTTCGCTGCTGGAAATTCATCGAGAGCAAGTCCCAGATAATGTTTCATGCCCGGGATTAGAACGAGGGACATTTCTGGTGTGTGGTGAACGTGATAACCACTACACCACGGAAAGCTCTGCCCGGTTTAATAGCCGCAAGTCAGAGGATGTGTTCAGGGAAAAGGTGAATCGCTGAGTCACCTCTCTCTGCACTGACAGAGATTGTGTTACTTCTCCATTAAACACCATCACTTGTGTCCCACACTGAAAATCTCAATCCTTCTCCTCCGACCCCTTTCACAAACATTTCACTGATCAAAACTACACAAGTCACACAGGGAAAAAGTCCTCATTAAACTGCCGAGGGAGTTGCGAGTACAAACTGACCAAACCTGCGTCCGACCATCAAAGGCGGTGTGTCGAGGGTGTGGGTGTATTGACATCCTGAGAGACAGCGACAGCCCCGTGACACAGAGCGGTGGCAGCAACTCACAAATGTGGCCATTCAGGCCCAATAAATAGGCTGACCCTGATTCACAGTAGTTAGTCAGTCAGGCGGGTCGGAAGGTCTGCACTCAGCAAATGAAGGGCTGGGGAATAAGACAGACTCTCAATCAGACGGATAAAGCGGGAGACAAAGTGAGAGACAGAGACTGGAGCTGGCTGTGAGTCAACCCCGCAGAGAAGCAGGTTGTATCCTTTACCTTTTTACCCTGATTTGTCAGTAACAATTTAAAATCATTTCTGGTCCGGTCCCTTCCTTTAATCCAGTGCAGCGGCAGTGACAATAACATTGTGGATTTATCGGGTACAGCCGAATCCAAGTCGGATCCCCAGCATCGAGGAGAAATTCCCTATTTCCCGGTCAGTTTGTATCAAGCAGCAGTTAACAGCAAAAAGTGTTATTAATAGGAGTAGTGGGACTGAGAATGACTTAAACATTCGGCACCCTGTGAAGCAGAGCTCAGAGTATCTGTTTAAATAAAGTACTGAACAGATCGAGTGGGAGAGTTACCTGGACTCTGTGTATCACGAGCTGGTCACACCAATTAGATTAATTAATTCAGATGTAGTCCGTGGCCAGGGTCAGGATGGTGTGACTAGAATTGAGGCAGGTACGGGGATCCAGGAGGTAGTGTTGGAGGAGCCGCAGCCCTTGCACTTGTCCAACAGGTTCGAGGCTCTTACTCCCTTTGGGGACAGGAGCAGGGACTGCAGGGAGGATGAGCAACCTGGCCACAGTACCGTGGAGCAGGGGGCCATTCAAGTTGGGGTAGTTAAAAGAAATGTTGTAGTGGTAGGGGATAGTGTCATTAGGGGGATAGATAGAGTACTTTGCAGCCGAGAGCAAGAGTCCCGAAGGCTGTGTTGCATGCCCGGTGCCAGGGTTAAGGACATCTCCTCTGGACTGGAGAGAAACTTGGAGTGGGAGGGGGAGGATCCAGTTGTCGTGGTCCATGTTGGTACCAACGACATTGATAGGGCAAGGAAGGAGGTTCTGCTGCGGGAGTTTGAGCAGCTAGGGGCCAAATTAAAAAGCAGAACCACAAGGGTAATAATCTCTGGACTATTACCTGAGCCACGAGCCAATTTGGCTAGGACAAATAAAATTAGTGAGTTAAATGCATGGCTCAAAGACTGGTGTGGGAGAAATGGGTTTTGCTTCCTGGGACAATGGCACCAGTACTGGGGCAGGAGGGAGCTGTTCCGTTGGGACGGGCTACACTCGGCCAGTGCTGGGACTAGAGTCCTGGCGGATCATATAACTAGGGCTGTAGAGAGGGCTTTAAACTAACTAGTGGGGGGGGGGAGGTTCCTAGAGAGCAAATAATAAAAATGACAACAGAGAAGGTCATAGACTGAGGTAGCAGTGGGGAAATTAAAAACCAGAGCGTGTCAGGAAGGGGCAGAAGGTATGGAGTAAAAGGTAAAGTAATAAAAAGGGCAAAAGCAGGAACTAAGTGTCACAAAACATCTTTGAAAGTTCTCTATCTGAATGCACGTAGCATTCATAACAAAATAGATGAGTTAATGGCACAAATAACTACATATGGGTATGATCTTGTGGCCATTACAGAAACATGGCTGCAGGGTGACAATGCCTGGGAATTAAACATACCAGGTTATTTAACGATCAGGAAGGACAGGCAGGAAGGAAGGGGAGGTGGGGTGGCTATGTTAATAAAGGAAGGAATCACTGTAATACAGAGAAATGATATTGGGTCAAAAGATCAGTATAATGAAACAGTTTGGGTGGAGGTAAGGAATAATAAGGGGAAAAAAACAATAGTGGGCGTAGTCTATAGGCCTCCGAACAGTGGCAACTCTGTTGGACGGAGTATCAATCAGGAAATAGTTGAGGCTTGCAATAAGGGAACACCTATAATTATGGGGGATTTTAACTATCATATTAATTGGACAAATCAAATTGGGCAGGGCAGCCTTGAGGATGAGTTCATTGAGTTTATTAGGGATGGGTTTCTTGAGCAGTATGTAACTGAACCGACCAGGGGGCAAGCAACCTTAGATCTGGTCCTGTGTAACGAGATGGGATTAATTAAAAATGTTCTAGTAAAGGATCCTCTTGGAATGAGTGACCATAACATGGTTGAATTCCATATTCAATTAGAGGGTGAGAAGGTTGGATCTCAAACAAGCGTGCTAAGCTTGAATAAAGGAGACTATGAAGGTATGAGAGCGGAATTGAGTGGAGTGGATTGGGAAAATAGATTAAAGGGTAAGACGATACATGATCAGTGGTGTACATTTAAGGAGTTATTTTACAACTTCCAAAAAATATATATTCCACTGAGAAGAAAAGGGTGTAAAAGAAAAGACAGCCATCCGTGGCTAAGTAAAGAAATTAAGGATATTATTCGACTAAAAACAAGGGCATATAAGGTAGCCAAATCTAGTGGGAGGATAGAGGATTGGGAAAATTTTAAAAGACAGCAAAAAATAACAAAAAGATTGATTAAGAAAGGGAAGATGGATTATGAAAGTAAATTAGCAAAAAATATAAAAACAGATAGTAAGAGTTTTTATAGTTATATAAAAAGAAAAAGGGTGGCTAAAGTAAATTTTGGTCCCTTAGAGGATGAGACCGGGAAATTAATGGTGGGAAATATGGAGATGGCAAAAACACTGAATGAATATTTTACATCAGTCTTTACAGTAAAAGACACTAAGAATATCCCAACACTGGACAAACAGGGGGCTAAAGGGGGGGAGGAGCTAACACGATCAAAATCACTAAGGAAGTGGTACTCGGTAAAATAATGGGAATCAAGGTGGATAAATCACCTGGACCTGATGGCGTACATCCAAGGGTCTTGAGGGAAGTGGCGGTAGGGATTGTGGATGCATTGGTAATAATTCTCCAAAACTCCCTGGACTCAGCAAAGATCCCGGCAGACTGGAAAACTGCTAATGTAACACCCTTATTTAAAAAGGGCAGTAGACAGAAGGCTGGAAACTATAGACCGGTTAGCTTAACATCTGTGGTAGGTAAAAGTTTGGAGTCCATTATTAAGGAGACAGTAACAGGACATTTGGATAATTATAATTTAATAGGACAAAGTCAGCATGGTTTTATGAAGGGGAAGTCATGTTTGACAAATTTGCTGGAGTTCTTTGAGGAAGTAACGTATAGGGTGGATAAAGGGGAACCAGTGGACGTAGTATATTTAGGCTTCCAAAAGGCATTTGACAAGGGGCCACACAAAAGATTATTGCTTAAGATAAAATATCACCGGATTGGGGGTAATATTCTGGCATGGATAGAGGATTGGCTATCTAACAGAAGGCAGAGAGTTGGGATAAATGGTTCATTCTCAGACTGGCAAACAGTAACTAGTGGTGTTCCACAGGGGTCAGTGCTGGGTCCCCAACTCTTTACAATCTATATTAACGATTTGGGCGAGGGGACCGAGTGTAACATATCAAAGTTTGCAGATGATACTAAGATGGGAGGGAAAGTAGTGAGTGAGGAGGACATAAAAAACTTGCAAGGGGACATCGACAGGCTAAGTAAGTGGGCAGAGATTTGGCAGATGGAATACAATACTGGAAAGTGTCAGGTTATGCAGTTTGGCAGGAAAAATCGCAGAGCAAGTTATTATCTTAATGGCAAGAAACTTGAAAGTACTGAAGTATAAAGGGATCTGGGGGCCCTGGTGCACGAAACTCAAAAGTTTAGTATGCAGGTGCAGCAAGTGGTTAAGAAGGCCAATGGAATGTTGGATTTCATTGCTAGGGGGATAGAATATAAAAATAGGGAGGTATTGCTTCAGTTGTACAAGGTATTGGGGAGACCGCACCTGGAATACTGCGTACAGTTTTGGTGTCCATACTTAAGAAAGGACATACTTGCTCTCGAGTCAGTACAAAGAAGGTGTGGTAAACCACTTTTATCGTTACACTATAGTTATCACTGTTGTATTGTTATCACCGTTATCACTGTTGTATCACGATACGAGGTCGCCTCTTGTCGCGCTGTTATACCTGGGCTGACCACCTCTGACTCCGCCCATGGCTCCACCTACCTGCCCAGGTATAAAGGTAGTCGACTGGCTGGTATTCCTCCTTGTTGGACCCGATCACCCACGAGGGTGGGCTCTGTTATTTAGTTAATAAAAACCTTTAGTTACGTTCCTAACTCGTCGCTTTTTATTGGACGAATTGATAGGTATATCAATTTTATTAACTAAATTTTAAAGATGTCTACTACTTGCCAGCCAGAAGCCCTCCCAGAAGCATAGCCACACCAGCCGGCTTGGCTGCAAGCCCTCAAACCACCGTACCTGGATCTAAACCCATAGGCAGCAAACGCAGCCCTCAACTTCAAACACTGGCTGGACTGCTTCGAATCCTACCTGGAAGAATCCGGCGCCCCGCAGAGATCCAAACTAAGACTTCTGAACGCCCAAGCGAGCCCGAGAGTATACGCACTCATCCAGGACACGACTATGTACAAGGCCGCTATCAACCTACTGAAACAGCAGTACCGCAGCCCGGTAAATTACATGTACACCAGGCACCTCCTAAGATCCCGCCCGCAACAGCCAGGAGAGTCTGTAGCTGAATTTTTACGGGCGCTAAGAGCACTCGGCAGGAACTGTGACTTTAAAGCGGTGACGGCTGTTGAAAATACGGAAGATAATATCCGCGATGCCTTTGTGAAAGGCCTACGGTCCGACTACTCACGGCAAAGACTGCTTGAAGCTAAAGACCTCGACCTGGACAAAGCTGAAGCCCTCGCTCTCTCCCTGGAGGTGGCCCATCAGGACCAGGAGGCGTTTTCCAGGTACTGCTCGTGACCCTGGGACTCGGGCCCGACCCCTACCGCAATACCTTTGGCAGCGCCGCCCCCGGGACCTACCTCAGCGTCGGCGTCCCGGACCCGACCGGGCCCGCCACCCCCGGTACCGGCTCCGCCATCGGGCACCCGCGATCGGGCCGCCGGCTGCTTCTTTTGCGGCCAGGAGAAGCACCCGAGGTCGCGCTGCCCAGCCAGGAACTCTACCTGCGCAACCTGCAGGAAGAAAGGCCACTTCTCGAAGGCCTGCAGGAGCGGATCTTCAGAGGCCAGCAGTGCCTCATGCGAACTGTGGGGGCGGCCATCTTCTTTCACGGCAACTGAGGCCAGTATCCCCACACGTGAGTCATGGGGCGGCCATCTTTGATCAAGGCAACCGACCCCAATAGTGCCTCATGTGAGTTATGGGGGCAGCCATCTTCTCCGCCATTTTGTCCTACCTCGTGGGAGACGCCATTTTACCCACCACGCCCGACTGCCACCGGGCCCCCGGACCCGACGACCGCCTCGCCCGCAGACGACAACGACTCACTTACCTACACGCTAGCCTCCGTCACTCCGGATCAAGCCCGCCCACACCACCTGTCCAAGTCGATGATGGACATCAAAGTAAACGGCCACGCCATGACCTGCCTGTTCGACAGCGGAAGCACGGAGAGCTTCATCCACCCAGAAACGGTGAGCCACTACTCCGTCCCTGTCCTGCCAACGCGCAACCGAATCTCGATGGCATCGAGGTCCCACGCCACGGACATTAGCGGCTACTGTGCTGTGATCTTGTCGGTTAAGGGTACAGAGTATAAAAACGTTAAACTCCTCGTCCTCCCCCAGCTCCGCGCTGCCGTCCTACTAGGGCTGGACTTCCAATCCCACCTCCAAAGTGTAACCCTAGCGTACGGTGGACCCCTCCCCCCACTCACAGTCGACAACCAGCGAAGGTTAAACCGCCCACCGCGTAACACCTGCAGCCTATCCACCCTCAAGGTGCCGCCACCTTCCCTGTTGGCTAACCTCACCCCCGACTGCAAACCCGTCGCTACCAAGAGCAGGCGGTACAGCGCTGGGGACAGAGCTTTCATTAGCTCTGAGGTGCAGCGTCTCCTGAAGGAGGGCATCATACAGGGGAGCAACAGCCCCTGGCGTGCCCAGGTCATGGTCGTTAAGACCGGCGATAAAAATCACCTGGTCATCGACTACAGCCAGACCATAAACAGATACACCCAGCTGGACGCATACCCCCTTCCCCGCATATCTGACATGGTCAATCAGATTGCACAATACCGCGTATTCTCGACCATCGACCTTAAGTCGGCCTACCACCAACTCCCTATCCACCCCGAGGACCGCCAGTACACCGCCTTCGAGGCGAATGGGCGCCTATACCACTTCCTTAGGGTCCCCTTCGGTGTCACCAACGGGGTCTCGGTCTTCCAAAGTGAGATGGACCGGATGGTTGACCAGAACAGACTGCAGGCCACATTCCCCTCCCTAGATAACGTCACCATCTGCGGCCGCGACCGGCAGGACCACGACGTGAATCTGGAGAAATTCCTCCGTACAGCCCAACGGCTGAACCTCACCTACAATAAGGAGAAATGTGTGTTTAACACCTCGCGCCTTGCCAGCCTTGGCTGTGTAGTAGAGAACGGACTCATCGGCCCTGACCCCGAAAGAATGCGCCCCCTCATGGAGCTACCCCTCCCCCACTGCCCTAAGGCACTTAAGAGAACCCTGGGGCTCTTCGCCTACTATGCCCAATGGGTGCCCAATTATGCGGACATCCCCTTCCAAGTCGAGAGCGATGCATCCGACTTCGCCCTAGCCGCCACCCTTAACCAGGAGGGGAGACCGGTGGCCTTCTTCTCAAGGACCCTACAGGGCCCTGAGATCCAACACTCGTCGGTCGAGAAAGAGGCCCAGGCGATTGTGGAGGCGGTACGACGCTGGAGGCACTACCTGGCAGGCAAACGATTTACCCTCCTTACCGACCAACGTTCGGTCGCTTTTATGTTTAATAACAAGCTGAGGGGCAAAATCAAGAATGACAAGATCTTGAGGTGGAGAATCGAGCTCTCCACCTACGATTATGATATCTTGTACCGGCCAGGTAAGCTGAACGAACCCCCCGATGCTCTGTCACGAATTACATGCGCCAGCGCGCAAAGTGATAGACTTCAGACCCTCCACAACGACCTCTGCCACCCCGGGGTCACCAGACTTTACCACTTCATTAAGGCCCGCAACCTGCCCGACTCCATCGAGGAGGTCAGGACCATAACCAGGAACTGCCAGACCTGTGCCGAGTGCAAACCGCACTTCTTTAGGCCGGACAGAGCAAGCCTGATCAAGGCCACCCGCCCCTTCGAGCGCCTGAGCATCGACTTTAAGGGGCCCCTCCCGTCCTCTGACCGTAACGTGTACTTCCTCAACATTGTTGATGAGTACTCCCGTTTCCCCTTTGCCTTCCCCTGCCCAGACATGACCAGTACCACGGTCATTAAATGCCTGGACGACCTCTTCACCTTGTTCGGGTTCCCAAACTATATACATAGTGACCGGGGCTCCTCTTTCATGAGCGAGGAACTCCGTCAGTTCCTACTAGCGAGAGGTATTGCAGCAAGTAGGACCACCAGCTACAACCCCCGAGGGAACGGCCAGGTGGAAAGAGAGAACGCGACGGTATGGAAGGCCGTCCTCTTAGCCTTAAAGTCTAAGGGCCTCCCAACCTCCCGCTGGCAGGAAGTTCACCCGACAGCGCTGCACTCCATCCGGTCACTACTTTGCACTGCCGTTAACGCCACCCCCCATGAATGAATGTTTGTTTTCCCCAGGAAGTCGACTACGGGAACCACTCTACCAACCTGGCTGACCTCTCCGGGGCCCGTCTTGCTGCGAAAGCACGTGAGGGCCCATAAAACAGACCCCCTGGCTGAGAGGGTGGACCTCCTGCACGCCAACCCCCAGTACGCCTACGTGGCTTACCCAGACGGGCGGGAGGACACTGTCTCCTTACGAGACCTCGCACCCTCGGGCACTCCGGAGACACCACCTTTAACCCCCCCCACCACCCCCCCAATTCCAGCCCAGGTAGACGGCATGCCGGAACCCCACGAGCCTTCGCCGACCACGCAGACACCAGCACTAACACCGGATAATGCAGCACCACCGCTGCGACGATCGGAGAGGCTTACGAGGCCTCCGGACAGACTGACATACCAGAACTGGTAGTACACTTCACCCCGCCGGACTCAAATCTAAACAAGGGGTGAATGTGGTAAACCACTTTTATCGTTACACTATAGTTATCACTGTTGTATTGTTATCACCGTTATCCTGTTGTATCACGATACGATGTCGCCTCTTGTCGCGCTGTTATACCTGGGCTGACCACCTCCGACTCCGCCCATGGCTCCACCTACCTGCCCAGGTATAAAGGTAGTCGACTGGCTCGTATTTCTCCTTGTTGGACCCGATCACCCACGAGGGTGGGCTCTGTTATTTAGTTAATAAAAACCTTTAGTTACGTTCCTAACTCGTCGCTTTTTATTGGACGAATTGATAGGTATATCAGAAGGTTCACTCGGTTAATCCCGGGGATGAGGGGATGGACATATGAGGAGAGGTTAAGTAGATTGGGACTCGACTCATTGGAGTTCAGAAGAATGAGAGGCGATCTTATTGAAACATATAAGATTGTGAAGGGGTTGGATCGGGTGGATGTGGGGAAGATGTTCCCGATGCTGGGTGCAACTAGAACTAGGGGGCATAGTCTTAGAATAAGGGACTGCTCTTTCAAATCTGAGATGAGGAGGAACTTCTTCACTCAGATGGTGGTAGGTCCATGGAATATGCTGCCCCAAAAAGCTGTAGAAGCTACATCATTACATAAATTTAAAACAGAAATAGACAGTTTCCTAGAAGTAAAGGGAATTAAGGGTTACGGGGAGCGGGCAGGAATTTGGACATGAGTCTAGGTTCGGATCGGTCATGGCCCTGCGGGTAGCGGAGCGGGCCCAGGGCCGTGTAGCCTGATCCTGCTCCTATTTCATGTGTCTAATTCTGTTAGATTCAGGAGATGGTTCTGTGATAGTGGATTGGCGGTTAGGATCAGATCAGCTATGATCTTATTGAATGGCGGAGCAGGCTCGAGGGGCCGATTTGCCTACTCCTGCTCCTATTTCTTCTGTTCTTATGTTCTTAGTACTTACCTTCTGTAAAAGGTGATCTCCACTCCAGCCAGGATAAGGCCCAATTTACTCTTGAAGGACTCCTAGCTGGCAGCCAGTTCCCGAAGTCTCCACTAATGCCTGTGAATAGAACCACCTCCTGAAATCTAACACAGAATTAGAACACAAGAAGTAGGAGCAGGACCAGGCTACACGGCCCCTGGGCCCGCTCCACTACCCACAATGCCTTGACCGATCTGAACCTAGACTCATGTCCAATTCACTGCCCGCTCCCCGTAACCCCTAACTCCCTTTACTTCTAGGAAACTGTGTATTTCTGTTTTAAATACACCAGCTTGTGCCTAAATGGTGTTTTATGAAGTTTGAGCGTAGATCCCTTGCTTGTGTACTCTATTTCCCTATTAATAAAATCAAAGATCCCGAAGCTGAATACTGTCCTGCTCAATATTTACGACGTTGCCAAACCATCAGCACACTTTGGAATTTAATCCCAATCCCCAAGTCCAGGTCAGTTATATAAAATGATGACAAGCGATGGTGACAATACCCACCCCTGGGGGACCCCAGTGCAGTGAATGCAGCGCATTACTCTCCATCCTTAGGAAGCAAGATACAATATGGCCCGGCGAAGCCTCCTCATACACCGAGCACAGCGACAGTAAAATCCGTGGAGATTGAATCCAGGTCACTCGTCCTTCCAGCAACAGTTGGCGAGGACCGAATGAAATGAAACGTTTTTCTTGCCTCAGTGAGGAAATCACTGGATAATGTTGCAGGAATAAAAACAGAAAATGCTGCAAATACTCAACAGGTCAGGCAGCATCTGTGAACAGAGAAACAGAGTTAAAATTTCAGGTCACTGATCTTTTGTGAGAACTGGAAAAAAGCAGGAAATGGAACAGATTTTTACATCGAAACATAGAAGATAGGAGTAGGCCATTCGGCCCGTCGAGTCTGCTCCGCCATTCAATGCGACCATGGCTGATCATCCAAATTCAGTACCCTGTCACTGCTTTCTCACCATATTACTTGATGCCTTTAGGCTTAAGAAATATATCCAACTCCTTCTTGAATATATTTAATTAATTGGCATCCACTGCCTTCTGTGGAAGAGAATTTCACAGGTTCACCACTCTCTGGGTGAAGAAATTCCTCCGCATTTCTGTCCTAAATGGCTTACCCCTTATCCTTAGACTGTGACCCCTGGTTATGGACTCCCCGACCATCGGGAACATCCTTCCTGCATCTAGTCTGTCCAGTCCTGTCAGAATGTTATAAGTTTCAATGAGACCCCCTCTAATTCTTCTAAACTCCAGCGAGTATAAGCCCAATCGACCCAATCTCTCCTCTTACGTCATTCCTGCCATCCAGGTATCAGCCTGTTGAATCTTCGCTGAACTCCCTCCATGGCAATGACATCCTTCCTCAGATAAGGCGACCAAAACTGCACACAATACAGAAGATGAGGTCTCACCAAGGCCCTGTACAACTGCAGCAACAAATTCTTGTTCCTCTACTCAAACCCTCTCGCTACGAAGGCCAACATACCATTTGCCTTCTTAACCACCTGCTGCACCTGCTTGCATACCTTCAGCGACTGGTGCACACTGAAACCCAGGTCTCGCTGCACTTCCCCTTCTCCCAGTCTATTGCCATTCAGATAATAATCTGCCTTCCTGTTTTTGACACCAAAGTGGATAACCTCGCATTTATCCACGTTAATGTGCATCTGCCATGCTACTGACCAATCACCCAACCTGTCCAAATCAACCTGGAGTTGCTCTGCATCCTCCTCACAGCACACCCGCCCACCCAGCTTTGTGTCGTCTGCAAACTTGGAGATATTACATCAAGTTCCCTTGTCTAGATCATTAATATATATTGTGATTAGCTGGGGTCCTAGGACTGATCCCTGCGGTAGCCCACTTGTCACTGCCTGCCACACAGAAAAAGACACGTTTAATCCAACACTTTGCTTCCTGTCTGTCAATCTGTTATCTATCCAATTCAGTACCTTACCCCCATCCCATGTGCTTTAACTTTACACAATAATCACTTATGTGGGACCTTATCGAAAGCCTTCTGAAGGGCCAAATACACCACACCCACTGTTTCTCCCTTATGTATTCTACCAGTTACATCCTCAAAATATTCCAGTGGATTAGTCATGCACGATTTACCTTTTGTAAATCCATGATGAGTTTGTCCGATCCTGTCACTGTTTTCCACGTGCTCTGCTTTTGCATCTTTTATAATGGACTCCAGCATTTTCCCCATTACCGATGTCAGCCTCATTTGTCTAAAGTTCCCCGTTTTCTCTCTACCACCGTTTTTAAATAGTGGGTTTATATTAGATACACTCCAATCCATGGAAATTGTTCCAGCGTCTATAAATAATTTTGCAAGATGATCAGCAATGCATCTGCTATTTCTAGGGCCACTTCCTTAAGTACCCTCGGATGTAGATTATCAGGCCTTGGGGATTTATCGGCCTTCAATCACGTCATTTTTCCTAACACCATCTCCCTACAAATACTGATTTCATTCAGTTCCTCCCTCTCATTAGAGCCTATGTTCCCCGACATCTCTGGGAGGTTATCTGTGGCCTCCTTTGTGAAGACAGAATCAAAGTATGTATTTAAATGGTCTGCAATTTCTTTGCTCCCCATTTTAAATTCCGCTGATTCTGACTGCAAGCGACACACGCTTGACGTCAGCAATCTTATTCTCTTCACATATCTATAGAAGCTATTAAAGTCAGTTATAATGTTCCCTGAAGCTTACTCTCATACTCTATTTCCCCCCTCTTAATTAATCCCTTTGTCCTCCTTTGCTGAATCCTAAAGAGATCCCAATCCTCAGGTTAGCTGCCTTTTCTAGCCAGTTTATATGGCCCCTGCTTGGATATTATGCTATCCCTAATTTCCCTAGTTAGCCATGGTTGAGTCACCTTTTTTGTTTTATTTGTTTGCCAAACAGGATTAACAAATTCTGTAGTTCATCCATGCGATGTTTAAATGTTTGCCATTGCCTATCCACCGTCGACCCTTTAAGTAACATTCCCCAATCCATCCTAGCCAACTCGCACTTCATACCATCGTAGTTTCATTTATTTAAATTCAGGACCCTAGTCTCTGAGTCAAATACTTCACTCTCCATCTTACTGAAGAAATCTATCATATTATGATCACTCCGCCCCAAGGGACCTCGCACAACAAGATTGCTAATTAATCCTTTCTCATTACATAATACTGTTGTAGCTAATTTGGGGCTAAGCGGGCCAGGTGATAGTCGAGGTCGACGCGATACCCAACAGAAGCTTTTTAGAGTCAATAAAACTCCGACTACGATTTGGATGGCATAGTAAAAGAATGCTTTATTGCAGAGCTCTGGGAGAAACCGTTACACACGCCTTGTGTGATCCCCAAGTCTCTCGTTTTACACACACAAGGCTCCTACCTTTATACAGGAGTCAAAACAACTTAGACGGTTGATTACATAATCACAGCGATCCCCTGTGACATCTAAAACGGTTATCTATTCTTGAGCAAACGGTTATCTATTCTTAAGCAAGCGATGGCCATAGGTTAAAACCTTTTGGGACCTCTGGCCGCAGACGAGATAAGCAGAAGTAAACCATGGTTCCAGACTGTTCATCGTTGCAAGGTGACCACAAATGTTCAGTAATAAAACTGCAGCTGACAATTACCTCACCCCTGCCCACGTGCGAGCTCGGGGGCCCCTTGTTAGCCAGTTTTAATGTCAAGTATCCCGACAGTCTTTGCAAAGTCCTTAATACGGAAATTCTCCTTAACAATCCCTCCTTTTGGTCCTGGATTACGATCTTCTTGTTCCAGCTGACCATCAATCTTCTTTCTTCACAGTGTTGTTCTTACAACCACTGCCTCATCCCGGGGACGTCAGGCGGCTCAGGTTCATCCGCCTTGTCCTCTTCCATAAGCGATAGTTCAGTCATTGCCATTTTGCAACAAGCGTTTACAATGGTTAACAGGCAGCATATAGCAACGCATATCGCGACTATAATTACCATTGTATGCATTATCCATGGACCCCATCCTGTTAGTCCTAGCCATTCCAACCATCCTGTTCCAGGATCAGTATTGAGTTTCTTCACTTCCTCCCTCATATGGTTTACCAAGTTTGTGATATTCTCTGAACTATCTGGGATGTAAGTACAACACTCCTGCCCTATCAGGGCACATGTACCACCCCTCCCTGCTAGCAAGTAATCCACTGCCATTCGGTTCTGTAAGGCAACGGTTCATATTGCTGTCATCTCATCACTTATAAATGTGAATGCCTCCTCGGTGTCATTAGTTACTGACTCTAATAATGATGCCACAAGCTGGATTTCGTTTATGACTCTGCCTACCCCATAACCAGGGAATAAAATGGCGAAATACCTCTCGGTCTCTGTAATGTCATGCTTGGCTCGGTATTGATGGTGGTCCATTTAGGGAGGACAGATGGTAGACATATGTGAGCACGCGTACCCCAAATAGCAAGACCCGGTCCAAGACCGGGGCAGCCACGGGTAGGCTTTGTGGCCACATATAAAGTATGTGCCGTTGTATGCCTTTAAATTATCTAACCCAGGGCTTGGGTTACCAGGATCCTGCTCCCAATTGTATGTGCCTGGTCCCGTTACGATAACGGATTCCTGGTACCCTGGTCGGGGGGGGGGAATCAGAATCCTGTTCGCTTGGTTCGTCCCATTGGGCCCGGTGCTACAGTTAATGATCTTACAGCAGCTACTGTTTCCTACCGGGACACCACCTTTCTTTATGTTACGCATAATACATATTCCCGTCTTTGAGTTTCCCATTCCACTGGTATTGGTTAGTACCAGATAAGGGGGGTTTACACTGTTATTATAGGATGGAAAGTACCATCCCTCAAACTCAGTCATTTCATAACCCGCTGTCCTGAGGGCGGAACAATTCATTCCAGTAAAAGGGTTCTGATGGATCGCACCCCTGGTGGCAGTACTGTTCCCAACTGCCTCCTCACACGGTACGTTAGTCTGGTTCTGGTGGTGCATCCATGTTAGCATTTGAGTCACATTAAAGGCCACCGGACGAATGGGTATTCCACCCCTACTATGTATCGGGATGTGGCTACAGACCCAACAGCTGGACTGCCCCCTTTACTTAGCATACTCTATAAACAAAGCTTTTTACGTGTAAATCACGCTTACATCGCGGCCTGCCCCGGGTTACCGTAACAATGCATATTATCGCAACTAAACATATTACGGTCTTCATCTTCAATTTTAAGTAGGTACTGCCTGTCTGAAGCTGGCTTATTCTTTCTCTGGCCCTCCCGATACCACTCTTGTACTAACGCGTTAAGATAAAAGCATATAAGCACAACCGATGCAATAAGCCACAAAACAAATGCCCACAGGCAAACAGATCAAAGTATCAGGCATTAATCAGCTGATGTTGACCTGGAAAATAATACAAGGGGTGTATCATTAGTAACTTCTATGCACACTCTTTTGGAGGTTTATTTGTTTGTTTTTCCTCACACTAGATTAAACTTAAAACTTAAAAATTTAACAGAATCAAGGCCAGCACAGGCTGAGAGTACAATGGGTGTAGGATTTCAGGAGGCCAGAACAATCCAAACACCATACCAGACCTCGTAAAACTGCAGTCACCTTTCCAAGGCCGAGCACGAGTTCTGTGACCTCGAGGCGTAATCCTTATGCTTTAACTAAACATTATCAATTCTCAATCTGCGTTTTACGCCCCTACAGATTGAGTCCTTAACACAATAACTTAACAACTTTAATCTTAATTTTATGCTAGTTACATTCATTTAGTCAGTCTTTTCTTTCGTGGTTACACTCTCCCCGGTAGTCTCCTTCTCAGGGGGCTCCAGGGATGACTTGGGCTCATATATCTTTAGCTGTGTCCAATGTTTCCACACTCCCTTTCCCCGTATGTCTAGACAGGTGCAAGTATCTCCACTAATAATAACTTCATAAGGCCCGGTCCATCTGGGAGCAAAGCCTGATTTGATTGGTAATACCTCTCGCATTACCCTAGTTCCCGCTGTAGGGACTTCTTGTAACGGGAAGGGGAGTTCCTTCTCGTCCTGCTCCTTCTGGTGGTACCTTACTTGCTTCCGCATTTCTTTTAATTGTTTACTCATTTCTTGGACATATCACCGTAGCTTGTCCTTTAAGGGGCCTACATCCGCCCCTCCCGTAATTATGCCTTCTGGCAATTGCATTGCTCGTCCTGTCATAAGTTCATACGGGGCAAGGCCTGTAGTGCGATTACAGGTGGCTCGTAATTTCATCAGAATGATAGGTAACACTTCCACCCATGTTTTTCCCGATTCCTGCATGGCCTTAGCCAACGCATTTTTTAATGTTCGGTTCATTCTTTCTACCATTCCCGAGCTCTGGGGATGGTAGGGTATATGAAACTTTTGCTTAATTCCCATTAACTGGCACATATGTTTGACCACACCTCCTGTAAAGTGGGTCCCTTGATCGGAATCTATCTGAAGTGGCATTCCCAAACGGGGGAATACCTCTTCTGCCAAGATTCTAGCGACTGTAGTAGCAGTACAATTACTGGTGGGAAATGCCTCCACCCATCTTGCAAACTGGTCAATAATTACCAAGCAATACGTCTTACCCTTTGACATGGGTAGGGGCCCCGTAAAATCAATTTGCAAGTGCTCCCATGTCCCTCGAGGCCTGGGTTGGTGCCCGAGTCTAATTTTAACTGGTCTTCCTGGATTATGCTGAGCGCACACGATGCATCGTTGACAATGCTTAGCAATATCCCGTCCCATACCCTTCCACCACCACTCCTTACCTAAAGTCTGTTGCATCGCCTCCTTTCCAGAGTGGCTTAATCCATGGTGTAATTCGAGTAGGGTATTCTGTATACACTCGGGGGCCATTACCTTATTACTTACTCGCCATACTCCGTCAGCTTTTGGTCTGGCTCCTTGTGCTTTCCATCTCTGCCTTTCACTACGTAATATATCCTCATGTAGCTCGGCAATACTAATTTCATTTCCTGGCCTATCTACACTGGCTACAGGTTCCTCGGGTTCCCATTCTAAGGCTAACTACACTGGCTACAGGTTCCTCGGGTTCCCATTCTAAGGCTAACTCCGCGGATTGTTTCGCTATCTGCTTTCCCTCCTTCCGTTCCAGGTTTGCTTCTTTCCGTTCCAAGACCAGGGCTGCCTGAGCTGCCCTGTCAGCTGCCTGGTTGCCCATATAACCCTTCCATTCCGGACTGTCTCTGGCTGGTTCTTTTTGGTGCGCTTTAATCTTTATTACTGCGACCTGTTTAGGCTTATTACTAGCTTCCAGGAGGGCTTCGATTCTTTCCTGATGTCTTATGGGGGTTCCCCCAGTAGTTACAAATCCCCATCTGCCCCATGCAGTCATGTAGTCATGGACTACTCCGAACGCATATCGGCTGTCCGTATATATATTTACCATTTTGTTCTCGGACTCTTCTAGTGCTACTGTCAGTGCCACTAGTTCTGCCACTTGGGCTGACAAGCCTCCTTCAAGCCTCCCTGATCGTACAGTCCTCATCTGATAATTTACCACAGCCCAGCCCATACGAGGCTGTCCGTCTATATATTTTCGGGACCCATCCACGTACAGTGTCTCTTCAGCCCCTGGTAACGGAGTGTCTTTTATTTTGTCTCCCTCTAAGCCAGCATCTACATCTCCACAATCATGGGACACTCCCGAGCCCAATACTCCTTCAGCTGGGTTTTCCCCTGCGTCTCTGACTATTGCTACTGCTTTACTGGGAGGGAGGAGAACAGCCTCCCATTTCGCTCGTCTCAAGTGTGAGACTGATCGCAATTTTCTAGTGTTTAACATTTCTACTAGAGTATGCTTTGTGTGGAGAACGATATCTCCTGTCATTACAACGGGCTCGCTAATTTTTACGGCCCAAGCTGCACAATCTAGAGCGGCTATGCAGCGTGAGAGTCCCGATACTACTGGCCCTTCTGCAGTGGAATAGTATGCTTTGGGTCTACATTTATCTCCATGCTCCTGGGTGACTACGGCTGAATAAAATCCTTCCTCATTATCACAGTGTATGTGGAAGGGTTTATTCATATCCGGGAGTCCTAGTCCTGGGGCTGAAATCAGATCTCATTTAAGTTGGGTATAAGCTTGTTCCTGCTCAGGACCCCATCCGATGGGTTCCAGGGCGGGCTTACCCCTTTTACCAATCGCTGTATGGGTTCCGCTGTTTTAGCGAACCCCGGGATGAAGTTTTGGCTGTAATTAAAAAGCCCCAGTACTTTCCGTACTCCTCTTACTGTTACAGGTCTTGGCATAGTTTGTATTGCCCCTTTTCTATCTGCGGGCATCTCTTTTACCCCTTGTGAGATAAGGTGCCCTAAATAAATATAAGACTTGGGTTTTTCCTATCTGTGCCTTTTTGGGGCTGACCTTCATTGTTCTTACATACATAAAGTCTCATGGGAATATATCGTCCATTTATTTCTACAATTTGTGGAATACTACGGAAGGCGGTGAAGTTTTCACCGCCAACCCCTATTATTACTGCACTTTTCTTTGTGGTGGGAAGGGGGAGGTCGGTTATAGATATTGCTGCTCCAGTGTCCACTAACATCTCACACTGTCGGCCCCCTATTAGTGCAGACACATATATTCGTCCCCCTTGGGTTTTCCCACTTACATCCCTCACACTCCGTCCGGAGGTTATCTATCTGGAATTGTTTTCCCTTAAGGCTTACCGCCACCTTTTCTGCCTGTTCTATCAATCCTGCCAATTGATGAACCAATAGTGCACCTGCTATCTTAGTCCTTTCCTTTTTCTGTGTGCCCCACCATGACCGCTGTTGGTCCAAACTTTTTGATACATCCCACCCATCTTTCTGCATTTTCTCAATTAGGGAACATCTATCTGTCACATAAGTATCGATAAGGGAGCTCGGGGGCCCCCGCTTCAGAGCCTTACTCGACATTATGTCCCTTGGTCACTATCTCCGGTCCCCGTAAATCTGAGAACACAAATACCTTTCTCTCGGGGTCCCGTCACGTGTAATGTAAAGGTTGGTCCAGCTCCTTTACTTCTCCTCCAGTTCTCCTCCTAGGCTATACCTAGGTTCCCTGGAATCACATAAATTAATGCAGTCTCACAGTTGTTAGTATCCTAGCACAATTTTACAAATGCCATCTCACCTCTCTCTTGTTCTTTTTGAATCACTCGAGCGTGTGTCCGCTTGATTAGGGCGGCCAGTCACGCGGTGACCCTGCTCGCAGCGCCAATTTGTTGCAGCTAATTTGGGGCTACGCGGGCCAGGTGATATTCGAGGTCGACGCGATACCCAACAGAAGCTTTTTAGAGTCAATAAAACTCCGACTACGAGTTGGATAGCAAAGTAAAAGAATGCTTTATTGCAGAGCTCTGGGAGAAACCGTTACACACGCCTTGTGTGATCACCAAGTCTCTCGTTTTACACACACAAGGCTCCTACCTTTATACAGGAGTCAAAACAACTTAGACGGTTGATTACATAATCACAGCGATCCCCCGTGACATCTAAAACGGTTATCTATTCTTGAGCAAACGGTTATCTATTCTTAAGCAAGCGATGGCCATAGGTTAAAACCTTTTGGGATCTCTGGCCACAGACGAGACAAGCAGAAGTAAACAATGGTTCCAGACTGTTCATCGTTGCAAGGTGACCACAAATGTTCAGTAATAAAACTGCAGCTGACAATTACCTCACCCCTGCCTACGTGCAAGCTCGGGGGCCCCTTGTTAGCCAGTTTTAATGTCAAGTATCCCGACAGTCTTTGCAAAGTCCTTAATACTGAAATTCTCCTTAACAATACCCAGTCTAAAATTGCCTGATCTCTAGTTGGTTCCTCGACTTACTGGTCCAGTAAACCATCCCGTATACACTCCAGGAATTCCTCCTCCACAGTATTGTTACTAATTTGATTAGCCCAATCTATATGTAGATTATAGTCAGCCATGATTCCTGCTGTGCCCTTATTGCACGCATCTATAATTTCCCATTTAATGCCATCCCCAATGTCAGCATTACTGATTTGAAGGTCTGTATACAACTCCCACTAATGGTTTCTGCCCCTTGGCATTTCTCAGCTCTACCCATACAGACTCCACATCATCAGAGCTAATATCCTTCCTTACTATTGCGTTCATCTCCACTTTAACCAGCAATGCTACCCCACCTCCATTTCCTTTTTGCCTGTCTTTCCTGAATATTGAATACCCCTGGATGTTGAATTCCTAGGCTTGGTCACCCTGGAGCCATATCTCCATAATCCCAATCATATTATATCCGTTTGCATCTATTTGCACAGCTTAATCATTCAGCTTACTACGAATGCTCCTCGCATTAAGACACAAAGCTTTCAGGCTTATTTTTTTAAGACTCTTAGACCTTTTAGAATTATTACTTACTGTGGCCATGATTGATTTAAACCCTTGATTTCTCTGCCTGCCACTTTTGCTTTTCTCCTTCCTGTCTTTTGCTTCTATCCTTGCTTCCCTTTCCTCTGCCTCCCTGCACAGGTTCCCAACCCTCTACATTTTTAATTTAAACCCTCCCCAACAGCACTAGCAAACACTTCCCCTAGGACATCGGCACAGCAGGAGGCCATTCGGCCCATCGAGTTGATGCCGGCTCTCTGTGTAGAGCAATCCAGTCAGTCCCTTTCCCCCTCTCTATCTACGTAGCCCTGCAAGTTTATTTCACTTCAAGTGCCTATCCAGTCTCACCTTGAAAACATTGAGTGTCTCCGCTTCCACCACTTGCATCGGAAGCAAATTCCAGGCCATCACCACTCGCTGTGTAAAAAAGTTTTCCGCTTCTACCGACATGTTGTCAGCATCCACCTCCTTAGTAAACACCGATACAAAGTGCTCACTGAGTATTCTAGCCTTGCCCTGCACCTCTAAGCATATATCACCTTATTTTCCCCTATCAGGCCCCACCCCGCCTCTTACAACCCGCTTACTGTTTACATGCCGGTGGAAGATTTTTGAGTTCCCTTTTATGTTAACCACAATTCTACTCTTATATTCTCTGTGCCAATCTTATTTTCATCTTCACTTCCCCTCTCAACTTATTGTATTTGTTCTGGTTCTCCCTTGAAGTATTCACCTGTCATTCATCATTAACCTTTTTGTTTCATCATCTTCTCTATCTGCCTCATCATCCCTGGAGCCCTTGCTTTGGTTCCATTAATTTTCCCACTTGTTAGAATGTATCTAGCCTGTACTTGGAACATCTCCTCCTTAAAGATCACCCATTGTTCTGTTACTGTTTCTCCTGTATGTGTTTGGTACCATTATATCCTGGCTGGATCCTTTCATATCCCCTTGAATTTAGCCCTATTCCACTTTAGATGCTCCACTCCAGATTGTTCCTTGCTCCTATCCATTGCTAATCTAAATCTTATGATACGATGATCACTCACACCCAAGTGTTCTCCCACAGACACCTGGTCGAACTGCCCCAACTCATTCCCCAGCACCAGATTCAGAAACACTTCCTTCCTAGTTGAGCCAAGAACATATTGGGCATGAAAATCCTCCTGATCGCATTTCAGAAATTCCTCCCCCTCGTTTCCCTTTGCCCTAGCATTATCCCAATCGATATTTGGGTAATTAAATCCCCCCAATATCACCACTTTATAGCTCTATAGCATCAGTTTAGGACAAATGCATCAAATCAAATGTTCACCCGAGAGACAGAAAGGAAAAACAGAGAAAAGTGTAGAAGGAGGTAGGGAAACAAATCTAAATACAGAAAATATAAATATTTCCTATCCTTGATTTCTCTCGATTCCAACCCAATAATTCAGTGACGGATAAATAACTTCAGTGTACATCGTTCTGTTCGAGAATCGGACCAAAGAAAGAGACACAAAATAACTTAAAACGGCCGAAGCCAGGGACCTTCTGATCTTCAGTCGAGCGCTCTCCCAACTGAGCTATTCTGGCCTCCCGTTAATGATGCTTCGTGTCTCTCTTTTGGAAGAAAATCTAACCCCGGGTGGACTCCGCTCATTCCTCACTCCGTGGGAATGGGACCCGACCAGATCTCGGAGCTCAGGTTATGTTAATGATCTGTTGAAGTGTTTATAAACACAGAAAGCTGACACACCAGGGGAGACCTCATTGGTTTGGACACGGAGCGAAATATACTGAAGGTTTTTGTTGTAACATTTACAGAGCACACTAACCCCGAGCTGCAGGGGAAATTATATGAAGTTCAATGTTCAGCAGCGAGATGCTGGAGAGATAAGAGTCCCGAATCAGGGAGAGATTTCCTGAAACCGCTGTTGAATTACATTTATATCAAACACTCACTGAAGCACTGCAGGAATTCAGAGCTGGGGACCGCCTGTGAAACAAGACTTAAAATAAAATAATACAACTGCTTAAGGTGGGGCTCGAACCTACGACGCTGAAATTAAGAGTTTTATGATCTACCGACTGAGCTAACGGGACCCACCGCACCGCGCACTCTCTGTCTGTTATTGCAGAGCAACAGCTGTTGGCTCCACCCCAGGGGCCCGTCTTGTTCTGCAAACCAAACTTCTTCTTCTTCTCAATTACAGGCTTTGTCAGTAAACCGACACACACAAGCACAAGAGAGCGATGGATTCCTCTCACTGATCGATAGTAAAACTCAGATGTTCTGCTCTTTTCACCTTCTGAACTTTCACATCCATTTTGCTCAGGATTTATTTCGCTTTCCTTTTTATTATGTTCGTGCTTTTCTTTGTAAACATTTCATTGTGATTATTTATGAGAGGGAAGACATGAACAGAGGAGATGTACTGGAATGGTACCAGGGATGAGGGACTTCCGTTACGTGGAGAGACTGGAGAAGATGGGGTTGTTTACAGCAGAGACGGCTAAGAGGAGATTTGACTGAGGTGTTCAAAATCATGAACGGTTTTGACATCGTAAATAAGGAGAAACTCTTCCCAGCGGCAGAAGGGCAGGTAACCAGAAACCACTAATTGAATCTGATTGGCAATAGAACCAGAGGCGACATAAGGGACCATTGTTTCATACGGGGAGTTGTTGTGATCTGGAATGCACTGCCTGAAATGATGGTGGGAGCAGATTCAATAATAACTTTCAAAAGGGAATTGGATTAATACTGGAAGGGAAATCTTTACATGGCAATAGAAAAACATCAGGGTATTGGAACTAATGGAGAGTATTAACAAAGAGGCAGCACAGGCGCGATGGAAAGTCCCAGGCTTCATTTCTGCCTGCACTGAGACCGATTATCTCACCCAGTGTGCTGCCGGGCCCCACAGAAAGTAGGAAGGGCCGAGGTTCCTACACTGGCCTGTGCTTCATCAGCTGATCTCACCCGGCATGATACTGAGCTGCGCAAAGCACGATGGGCCCAGGCTTCATCACCGGCCTGTGGTGTGTTAGATCATCGCAAGATGTGTGCTACTGAGCCATACAAATCAGTAAACTCTCTGTATTCATCCCCGGTTTGTATTGAGTTAGCAGATATCACCCGGTGTGGTACTGAGCCCCATACTGAGCAGGTTGGGCCCAGGATCATTCCACGGCCTGTGGTGTGTCCGCTGATCTTATTTGGTGAGTTACTGAGCCTAAAGAACAGGAAACGTCCAGGCGTCATCTCTGGGCTAAGCTGAATTCTCTGACCTCACCTGCTGTCTGGGCCTTTGTTCGGCATATCTGGGTCCTTGTAGCAACTGTCCGAGTAGTAGGTCATGGTCTGCGCAGGAGTTGTTCAGGTCTTTGTAGAAGCTTCCTGGGTCTGTGTAAGAACTTATTGGGTCTGTGTTGGAGCTACTGGGTCTGTGTAAGTGCTGTATGTGTCAGGGTAGGAGCTGTCTGAGCCTGTATGTTATATCTGGGTCAGTGTACGAGCTGTCTGTTTCAGGGTTGGAGCTGTCTGGCTCTGTATGTTATATCTGGGACTGTGGAAGTGCTGTCTGTGTCAGCGTAGGAGCTATCTGGCTCTGTATGTTATATCTGAGTGTGTGTGTGTAAAAGCTCTCTGTGTCAGGTTAGGAGCGGTCTGGGTCTGTATGTTATATCTGGGTCAGTGTAAAAGCTGTCTGTGTCAGCGTAGGAGCTGTCTGGTTCCGTATGTTATATCTGGGTCTGTGTAAGAGCGGTCTGTGTCAGGGTAGGAGCTGTCTGGGTCTGTATGTTATATCTATGTCTGTGTAAGATCTGGCTGTGTCAGCGTAGGAGCTGTCTGGTTCTGTATGTATATCTGGGTCTGTGTAAGAGCTGTCTGTGTCAGGGTACGAGCTGTCTGGTCTGTATATTATATATGGGTCTATGTAAGGGCTGTCTGTGTCAGGATAGGAGCTGTCTGAGTCTGTATGTTATATCTGAATCTGTGTACGAGCTGTCTGTGTCAGGGTAGGAATGGTTTGGCTCTGTATGTTATATCTGAGTCAGTGTAGGTTCTTTCTAGGTTTTTGTAGGAGTAACCAGGGTATATGAAGAAGCTGACGAAAGGCAGTCAACCAGAAATATCTACTGTTTCTCTCTCCGCAGATGCTGACAGACCTGCTCAGTATATCCAGCATTTCCTGCTTATATTTCAGAGTTCCAGCAACAGCAGCATTTTGCTTTGGTTTCTATTAAGAAGATGTCTGGGTCTGTGTAGGAATGTCTGGTTCTGTGCAGGAGCTGTCTGGATTTCTGTATGAATGTCTGGGTCTGTGTAGGACTGTCTGGGTCTGTGTAGGAGCTGTCTGGATTTGTGTATGAATGTGTGGGTCTGTGTAGGAGCTGTCTAGGTCTGTGTAGGAATGTCTGGGTCTGTGTAGGAGCTGTCTGGGTCTGCGTAGGAATGTCTGGGTCTGTGTAGGAGCAGTCTGGGTCTGTGTAGGACTGTCTGGGTCTGTGCAGGAGCTGTCTGGATTTGTGTATGAATGTGTGGGTCTGTGTCGGAGCTGTCTGGGTCTGTGTAGGAATGCCTGGGTCTGTGTAGGAGCTGTCTGGGTCTGCGTAGGAATGCCTGTGTCTGTGTAGGAGCAGTCTGGGTCTGCATATGAATGTCTGGGTCCGTGTAGGAACATTCTGTGCCTTTTCTGGAACTGACCGTGCCCGTGCAGGAAGTGTCCATATCATTGTAGGGACTTATGTATAGGTGCTGGCTGTGCCATTGTAGGAATTGTTTTGTCTATGTAGGAGCGAATGGGTCAGTGCAGGAGTTATTTGGTCTGTACAGGTGCTCCCCGGATCAGGGTAGGAGCTATCTGGTTCTGTGTGGGGAAGTCTATGCCTGTGTCGGTGCTCCCTGTGTCAGTGTAGGAACTCCCTGGGTCAGTGTAGTTAAGTCGGTTCCTGTGATGGTGCTTCCTGGATCAGGGTAGGTGCTGACTGGGTCTGTGTATGAAAGTCTGTGCCTGTGGTGGTGCTCCCTGGATCAGGGTAGGTGCTGAGTGGGTCTGTGTAGGACAGTCTGTGTCTGTAGTGGAGCTCCCTGTGTCAGGGTAGGAGCTCCGTGGGTCTGTGTAGGAAAGTCTGTGCCTGTGATGGTGCCCCCTTAGTCAAGGAAGGAGCTCCGTGGGACTGTGTATGAATGTCTGTGCTTGTGATGGTGCTCCCTGTATCAGTGTAGGAGCTGCCTGGGTCCGTCTAGGAAAATCTCTGCCTGTGATGGTGATCCCTGTGTCAGGGTAGGAGCTGTCTGGTCCCGTCTAGGAAAGTATGCGCCTGTGATGATGCTCCCTATGTCAGGGTAGGTACAGTCTAGGTCTGAGTAAGCTTATTGGTCTGAATCGAAGCTGTCTGGGACACATAGGAACTGCTTTGATCTTTATAGACAAAAAAATCTGTCTGATGGGGCTGAGATTTTGTCAGAAGATCACAGCGTCTCCGTCTGCACCTGTGCTTTGTAAAGCAGTTTTTTAGGTTTTAATTTACAGATGGGTTAATTGATAATCAGGGGCGGTAGGAGCCTCAGCGCCCCGGGGTGAGACATGGATGAATCTGCCCGGGCCCGGTCCTGAATGTGCAAATGTGGCAGAAATCACGATGGGTGGGGGAGGAGATGGGTGGGGCTATGAACTGAACCCTCTGCCCAAACAAAACTTGCCACAGTCACAGAAACGAATGGTCACTTCCGGGGCGATTGTTGCGTCACTCGCTGCCTGCATGTCTTCTCACTGCCTTTGCTGAAACATTGCCCAAATCTGAGGCCTCGCGCCAAACTAATGCAGGAACCTGCTGCTGCTCTCGTGATGGGCAACTGCTGCCTGGATACATTACCGTCCTAACAGCTCATCAACTGACTGAGTGGAGCAGTGTGGCACTTTAGAAGACAGGTAGAGAAGGCAATGTCAGAGCTGTCTCGGTCTCAAGTGCTCTGCTTATCAAGAACGGCCAACACATGGCTTGATTATGGAAAGGCTTTAAGTATGCATACGCGTAACAGCGGCTCATTGGTCTTGTGTATAAAGTTTGCGGGAGGGCCCGCGTTCAAATCCGGGACGAGGCCTCACTTTGCTTGCGACTTTTGAACTTGAATTCCCTTTGTAACATTTGGAAAGATAAAAGAGAAGTTTCCAAATCAATCCACGTGAATCGCAAGTGTTTTGGGAAGAGGTCAGGGCAAATATTTCAGATCAAAGGCAATCTCTACGGTCTACACTTTCTATCAACGAGTTTTTTCTGGAAGTTGAATGCGATACTCAACCAGTTCTGGATTTTCATCTCACTGAAGTAGATAAATGAACGAAAGACTTGCATTTATTGGGCGCCTTTTACCACATCCGGACGTCGCAAAGAACTTTACAGCCAATGAAGTACTGTTGTACATCGCTGTTGTAATGTAGAAGATGCGGCAGCCTATTTGCGCACAGCAAGCTCCCACAAACAGCAATGTGATAATGACCAGATCATCTGGTATTTTTTGTTATGTTGACTGAGGTATAAAAATTGGCCAGAATGATTGATGCCCCAGCTTTATTCAGTATACAGACAGTCATTAAGATAAATAATGATTGACACTGGGAAGGACACAGTTTTCACACCTACCCACAATGATCACAAGATCCTTACCCGTGAGAAAGGCCATTCAGCCCATTCTAATACAGCCCTCCAGAGCATTCGTAGTCTTCACCTCATTGTTTAATCCAGTTTTTTCCTAAATCATTCCGGGGTTTTCACCGCCACCGCTCTTCCTGGAGTCCATTCTAAGTGTTGATCATTGTCCTAATGAGTTTACTTTTACTTTTGAGGCTGTTTCTTCTTGTTATTTCTCCCACAATCTAATCTGGTATTCCACACGAGTTACTTTCTTGTAGATCTCTGCATTACCATGTCGCACATGCCTCCGTTCTAGGCTAAAAATTTCGATCCAGCGGGTAGGGGTAAAATCCCTCCCCCCGTGTATGTTTGTTCTAAAGGATCGAGGTGTGTTTGGTACCGCTGCTCCCTCCTCTGGCCGCTGTGCAGTACTGCACCACCTGGTACTGCTGCTCCCTCCTCTGGCTGCTGTGCAGTATTGCACCACCTGGTACTGCTGCTCCCTCCTATGGCCGCTGTGCAGTATTACACCACCTGATACTGCTGCTCCCTCCACTGGCCGCTGTTCAGTATTGCAGTAGCTGCTCCCTCTGCTGGCTGCTGCGCAGTACTGCTGTGTACGGTTGAACCTAGTGCAACTTCGACCTCCTCTGCTTCTGGCTCTGCCAGAACTGGAAGAGGAGAACGAAGGGTGGGGATGCGACCTTAAAGAGTAGAAGGAGTGAAAAGACGATTTCTTGATCCAGTCTGCTGACAGCTAATGTAGGGTAAAGTTATCTGAGAAGGAAGAGAACAGAATTCACAAACTTAGAGCGTGAGTAGTCTTTTCAACCTTGTACCTGCTCCGACATTACATTAGACCAAGGCTGGTCTTCAACTCAACTACATTTTTCTGCCGTTGCTCCATATAACTTGATCCCCTTACCTAACAACAACGTGTCAATCTCAGTCTTGGAAGCAACAATTGACCCCCATGGACTTATCGGGAAGAGAGTTTCAGATTCCTACAAACCTTTATGTGTAAAGATGCTTTCTGATTTGACTTTTGAATGGAGCGGCTGTAGTTTAAATTTTTTCCCCCTTGTACTTGATTCCCCAGTCAGAGGAACTAGTTTAACTCTATTTACACTATTAAACCTTTTAACACTTTAAACACCATAATCAACTCACCAATCAATCTACTAAATTAAAGACAACAGAAGCCAAGTTTATACAATTAATCCTTTAAACATAACCCTGTAAACCTCGGTATTAACCTGGTAAATCTGCACTGCACCACTCCAAGGGCAATATATCCTTCCTGCGTGCGGTGCTTAGAACAGAACACAACAGACTTGACTGTTCCAATGCACGCCTGGCCGGCCTCCTACGTTCTATCCTTCGGAGAACTGAGGTAATCCTGCCTGCCCGAGTCCTTACTCGCACTAGTCCCGTCCAGCCATTAACCCTGTGCTTACTGACCTGGATTGGCAGGGCAACAATTTCTGTGTGAATAACTGGGCGACTCTGATATTATAGGCACGTGGCAGGCTATTGAAACCCGGAGCCAACGAGGACTTTTTCATTTTCAGTCTAACTTTAGACAAACCAGAATCGCTGAATGGCAGCGTAAGATCAATTATCATTATGGAGCCTGACATTACTGGGAACGCGAATCATAATAATGATGCATTAAAGGCGTGCATCATTTTTAATATGTAAATGTTGCAGCAAGCACGAGGCGAGATGGGTTGCGCTGCGCCATAAACTGATGGTGTTTCACTACAAATTGGGAAAATATTGCTCTTTTCCGGGATTTGTACATGAGACCTCTCACATATCAATCAGTGAAACCGTTTAGCGAGAACCACACCACCAAAACAACGAGCCGCTGGCAAAGTAGCCGTTCAGCCTGTGTAGAATTTATCTGCCACCATTTCAGACAGCTTGTGTCCATTCCATCTCAGTTTCTATTCGGGGAAATTCCTCTGATGCATCTAGGTGAGCGGAATTAGTCGAGGAAATCACTCTGGCCCTGTATTCCTCGCAGCACAGAGCTGTTGTACGAGGCGAATCTGCCCCAGCCAGAAACAGGTCCAGCTCTCACATGAAGAAATTCAGCGAATCGGTGTCCACTGCTCGAGCCTGGAGATTGTTCCAGAGTTCCACTATTCTCTGGGAGAAGAACTACCTCCAGACATCTGATCAAAATCTGGCCTTATACAACTTAAAAGAGTCACCCCTGCTCCTCTCTCAAATATTTAATTGGAACAAATTGTGAACTGGAACAAAACCTACTCTTCATCATCTTATAAACTTCGATCATATCAACCCTCAGTCTAGGCTTCTGTAAAGTGTCGACACGCAACTCGTTCAGCCGATCTTGACAACTAAGCTGTTTTATACTGGGAATTAGTCTAGTGGTTCTCCTCTGCACCCTTTCCAAAGCAGGTTGGCCTTTACCTCAAGAGGGCTGAAATACTAAAGAGGAGGAAGATATTCTCCAGTTTACAAAGTTCTAGTTGTGCCAAATCTGGAGTATTGTGTTCTGTTCTGGGCACGGCACGCAGGAAGGGCATATTGGCCTTGGAGTTGTGCAGTGCAGATTTACCAGATTAACACCAAGACTTACAGCGTTAAATTATGAGGATTGATTGTATAAAGTTGCTTTCTGTTCACTTGAGTTTAAAAGATTGAGGGGTGATCTGTTGAACATGATAAATGGATTATTAGTGTAGATAGAGTTCAACTAGTTCCACTGGTTGGGGAATCAAAGACAACGGTCATAACCTCAAAATTAGAGCCGGGCCATTTAGAAATTAAATTCGAAAGCAACTTTTCTCCCAAAGGTTTGTAGAAATCCAGAACTCTCTATCTGAAAAGGCTTTGGATGCTGGAGGTCAATTGTAGATTCCAAACTGAGCCCTACACGGTGTTGTTTGGTAAGGGAATCAAGTTATATGGAGGAAAAAAAGAAAAATGGAAGAGAACTGCAGATCTTTTCTGTCCTTAAGCCAATTTCTTATCCAAGCTGCCACTGAACTACCTACTTCATGAGTCTCAATTTTATCAACTAGCCTTCTATGTGGTACTTTGTCAATCGCCTTCCATAAATCCATGATTCACCGTTGAAGAATGCACCTGACAGTCATCATACACCCTCTTGTTTGGTTTCATCATCTTCTCTATCTCCCTCGTCATCCAAGGAACCCTTGCTTTAGTTCCCTTACCCTTCCCTCTTGTTTGCATGTATCTAGCCTGTACTTGGAACATCTCCTCCTTAAAGACCACCCATTGCTCCTTTACAGTTTTTCCTATCATCCTTTGGTTCCATTTTAATCTGGCTGGATCCTTTCGCTTCCCATTGAAGTTAGCCCTATTCCAGTTTAGAAGTTCCACTTTAGATTGTTCCTTGCTCCTCTCCATTGCTAATCTAAATCTTATGATACAATGATCACTCGTACGCAAGCGTTCTCCCACAGGCACTTGGTCGACCGGGCACACCTTATTCTCCAGCATCAGATCCAACAAAGCCTCCTTCCTACTTGGGCCAAGAACATACTGGTCAAGGAAATTGTGCTTGTAGCTCACCAACCTTATTCACCACACTTAGTGCTTTTACGTACATGCATTCTAAACCCATTTTTTTTATTTTTCGTAGTTTTTCTTAGACTGCTCCTATCTAATATTGTACTACTTCCGACTCTGGTACTACTTTCTTCTCTAGTACTATCCAACACACTCACTCTTTTATGCACCTTATTCCTCTCTTCTGCTCCTATATTCTGGTGCACATCCCCCTGCCAAGCTAGATTAAACACTGCCCAACAGCACTAGCAAACCTCCCCACGAGAATGTTGGTTCTGGCTCTCTTGAGGTGTAACCCGTTCAGCTTGTACAGGTCCCACCTTCCCCAGAAATGGTCCCAATGCCTCAGGAATCTAAAGCCCTCCCTCCTGCACCATCTCTCCAGCCACGTATATAGGACAAGAAATGGTGAAACCTCGTGGCCAATGTCTTCACTCAAATGATTTTTCGCTGTCACAGCAAAAATAACGCAATATTTTCAGTACAGTTGACTATTCTAGAGTGTATTATAAGAGGATGCGGATACAGACGACAAAGATGAGCTATTCATTTTGCAATATCTTATTTGATAATACAGGTAGTAGATTCAAAACTAGTCTTGTAAAGAGAGTCTGATATTGTTGACTTGAACTAGTCAGCAATGCTCGCACGGCAGTTGGATGCCTGTGTCCAGTTGGAAAGCTGTCTGAAAGAACATGCAGTCCGGCAGAGCTGGACCTCCAGCAGATTGGCTTTTCTGCTGAGCAGATGATGAGCCTCCTTCTTGACAATGGTTCGTCGGTCCAGCTCAGAGGGGATTAAGCATCATGAAAGTGGAATGGGACTGCGGCCACTTGTGTGACCGGACTTGTAGGGGGCAGTTTCCCTTCCTTGAAGAATATTAATGATTCAGTTGCAGAATTTGTTTTCACCACTCGCCTCTCGGCCCAAGGATGAGCCGAGCCAATCACGTGGAGTGAACGCTATTCCGCCCTCAGTTAATTCAGTGGAATTTCAAGAACAATAAGAAATCAGAAAATAAAAACCGCATCACATAATGGATAAGGTGTTTAAGTTTGATGTGTATTATAAAGTTATCAGAAAATTGTAGTTTCCAGCCTGCCACGGTCGGTTTGTACACAGGGTTCCAACCTGGATCGGACCTGTTTTACACCGGACCATTTCTAACTGTCACTGACCTCATGTAACGGAAATATCTAAATTCCATTTGTTCAGAGAAGCTGACTGTACATTTTCAATGCTGTGGATCCGGCCAGGACTTGCAGTGAAGAGGACTTTCGTGCAAATTTTTTCTGTTTGGATGTCATCTTTTTTTACCTCCGTCATTTCACTCCAGCCGAACGAACTGAAGGAAGAAGGAATAAAGATCTCCGATTCGCGATCTCTGTTTCACCTTCATTGGAGAAGGTGAAGAATTCCAATGCTCCGTGTTAATTTAAACAAGGTATGAACAATGAAGCGGCCAAGACCAGTGGTTTGGACGCGATTAGAATTTAAAGCTAATTTTAAGTAAGATTCCGTCAAATGCTGGGAAGGTTTATCAGCATCAAACATTCAACACAATAAATAAGCCCAATGGATTAACATTCCATCCTCTTAACCTCTCGTCTCCCGTCTACGACAACACAGCCATTCCATTTCCTGCTTTTTGCATCCAAACAGAAATATTCCGCAAGAAAGTCCCCTTTACCTCTTGTCCTGCCTGTGCACCCAGATCGACAAGGCTGAAAATGTAGAATCAGCTTCTGTAAGCAAAAGGCATTCCATTAATTCAGGAAGGCAGTAATGTGCCTGATCGAAAGATGAGGTGCACACCCCTTTTAATCAGGCCAGGCAGGCTGGACACACCGGTTTGATTCCCGGCCAGTACAGAACCCTGTACGGTTTGAATTTGGCACCCATAGGACCAATTCACAAGCAAGCTTCTCACACCCTTTCAGCGCTAGAGGAAGCAGGACGGACTAATATTCAGGGCAGAGGGTGTGTCAAGTAAATTGACGCTGAATGTAAGTTTATCCCAATTCAGTCGAGCTCATGGGTGCAGAAAGCAAAATGTAAAGGTCCTGCATTGGCCGGAATCGAACACGGATGCAATAACTCCAATGAGACACCGAGCAGAATACACCTGGGAGCCTTTAACTTTTCTCAGTTGGTTGGTTTTCAGTAGCTTAAATGAAGCTCTGTGATTTCGAAATATATGGGAAAAATGACACGAAATCTCGTGTTTTTAATGGAAAGTATTTATGTTTTCTGAAATGTCGATCAGCTGTAAGAAGCTGAGTTTTGACTAAAAGCGAGCGGGGCTGTTCCGGGATTTCAACCCGGGACTTCTCGCAGCTATGAAGCACCAAAGCAAGAATGTGAGCAAACCCGTTTTAAACAGACATAGAATGATCCGCTACTGACAGCAATCCCAATTACAGTTAGCAATTACCGTCAGATGCTTTTTCCATTAGTCCAAGAACATTTCTTGTGCAATCCGGTTGTTTTGCTTCCAAAAGCCAGCCCTGCTTTCTAAATGCATGTCTGTCATGCGGTCTCGCAGTTCTAAATGTATCGACTGGTTTGAAAGCATCAATTCAGATTGCTGTGAATGGGACATGTGCCGCCAGGGACAGCGGTGGTAGCAGAGCAAACTTAACGGTTTAAGTAGTGAAAGTGAATGTTAGATTAAGGTAATGCCGCAGGAAAGTGACAAAGAAACGGAAGGAGGAAAGTAAAGGAGTGCTATAGATTGTGGACGGAAGAAAAAGCTCGGAGAAGAGGCGGGTTTGAATTATGGAGCATCAAGCTCAGGCATGTGAGCGCGCAGGGTTTGAAGGAGTAAATAAGTTTTCACCATCAATAAAAAAAATGCTGTTTGATGTAGAGAAGATTGATTTCTTGCTGTCTTCTTTCAGCAGGTGCCGCAGCGAACAGAGGATATAAAGCGAGCTATACATTGATTTAGATTCGAAGTAAGGTTGCTGTGGCCACAACGCAGAGCACTGAGCACTGAACGATCCTGGCATCACACATCAGCTGCGCCAGCTCTGCTCTAACCACAGCCAACTCACGCACGGCACTGCTTAGAAAAGATCGATTTTTGGTGAAGACCCCAAAATCAGCGCTGCCAGAAATTTTGACACCAGTGAAATTCGACGCACGACCAGCATCGAATGGAGTCTTAATCCATAATGGGAACTAGTGCAGCCGCAGCTACAGTTAAAAGGATTGTATCCCTTTCACACGAGAAGAAACTCACCCCTGGAGAGTCATTCGGACAAAGAAAAAGGCCTGGGTGGGAGTCGAACCCAGGGTCTACCTATTTAATAAAGAGGCATTTTAACCAGCTAAGCCACGAAGCCAAATCCCACCTCAATTCTGCCGCCTCCTCTCACTGATATCTATCACCTACCTGTCACTGTCTGTTTGAGGCTGAGGCCGTTTTTTATTGATTCACCTCTCCTGCCTATTCCGCCATGTATCCCGATGTTGTCTGTATCTCACTGTGTTTGTCTCAGTTTCAATCTGTGGGTTGATTCTGAATGAATACCTGTGTTTGTGTCTTACATGAAATAAATGAGGGGTCAGACTATTCTTGCTCTGACACTGGGGAACTAATGAGCCAACATTTCTAACAAGATTTTGATTATTGTGATGCAACAATTACAATATTCGAACTTGAATGATTTAGGTTCAATTCTGTGCAAAAACACCTGTGATCCCAACGGAGGAAGGAGGGAGAGAGGCAAGAGAGACACAGGAAAGATCACCTTGGAAATTACTGACCCCGAATCTACTTTAAGTCCCCCACTGTATGTAAACACATTTAATGTCATATTCACATATTGATGCATTTGAGCAATATAGGACATCTATCGCTGTCTCTGGTGTAAAATAACTGCTTTATATATTTGATCCCACCCGCTGTGTTTAGTCTCTATCCTGAATATTTATCTGCAACGTAGAATCAGTTTATAATCTGGAGACAAGGTTCCTGCAGCCGGCGGGCAGGGAGCACAGGCTAAGGCTGATCTGTGTCTTGTGGAAACAGAACACAATGTTCCAGCTGTTTATTGTCTATATCCTGCAGAATATTCCATACTGTTCTCAACATCTTACATTACCGTTAAATATCGGAAGTTTTGTATCATTGTAATGATAACTGCGATTTTTCTGGTCTTGCTGAACTTGCAGCAAATTAAATATCACGAAACCGTCATCACCAATAATAAACAGGGTCAGCGATTTGAGAATTTAAATTGTTGGAAGAGAGCTAAAATAAAAACCCTGCAGATCCTGCTGTCCAGATGCACATTTTCCTCCCAAGCATGCTACATTTAGCTCATCACAAGGCTTAAATTACTAAAATATAGGCGGAATGGAATATCTTGTCGGACTATGGGGCAGAGCAGCGGAGTGGGGCGCGATCTGTTAACTCACTGGGCGGAACTTGTTCTTCTCTGCTCTGAATCCAGCTTAAAACCGACCATTGAAACCGATGGTCATTCGGACTAATCCATTGTGCTCTGGACTCGTGGGGACGAATCCCATTCTCATCATTGCTGGCCACACTGGTCTTTTCAGTCTGTGCCTCTGCGCTGTTCATGCGAATACTAAAATAAACACGGACTCATTGCATAAACATAGAACAGAAATCGCGAATCACAGATACACCTTTTCCTCTCTCTTCCTTCCTCTGAGATTGAAACCAAATGAAAGACTAGCGGGAAAACAAATGATTAGAGAGCAGAAACATAATTTTAACGTTTAGGAACCAATGCAATTTCAAAAGATTTTATCAACATTAATGACCAGATTATCTGGGGTTTTTTTTTCTTTCGTTGAGAGATAAATAATGGGCAGTGCACTGGGGAGAAATCGTCATTCTTTTCGAAATAGTGCCCTGGTATCTGAGGCCTCGGTGTTACGTCTTTTAAGAAAGACGGTACGGTCGACAGTGCAGCACTCCCACAGTACTGCACTGGAGTGTCAGCCTGGATTATGTGCTCAAGTCTCTGGAGTGCGGCTTGAGTTTGCTGCCGCTGAGCCACGGCTGACACCTAAACTCAGTTCATTCGGCTCGAGTGAAATGGCGAAGACAAAAAAATGGCAGTGGATTAAATCTTCAACTTGGGGCCCAAGAATAAACCGCATCATTGTGTACCTGTTTAAAAGGGATGTGCTGTCAGTCCCGGATAATTCTGTGTCTGTTTAAAAGGGATGTGCTGTCAGTCCCGGATCATTCTGTGTCTGTTTAAAAGGGATGTGCTGCCAGTCCCGCATCATTCTGTGTCTGTTTAAAAGGGATGTGCTGCCAGTCCCGCATCATTCTGTGTCTGTTTAAAAGGGATGTACTGTCAGTACCGGATCATTCTGTGTCTGTTTAGAAGGGTGCGCTGTCAGTCCCGGATCATTCTTTGTCTGTTTAAAATGGATGTGCTGTCAGTCCCGGATCATTCTGTACCTGTTTAAAAGGGATGAGCTGTCAGTACCGGATCATTCTGTATCTGTTTAAACGGGATGTGCTGCCAGTCCCGGGTTATTCTGTGTCTGTTTAAAAGTGATGTGCTGTCAGGCCAGGATCATTCTGTCTCTGCTTAAAAGTGATGTTCTGTCAGGCCAGGATCATTCTGTTTCAGTTTAAAAGGGATGTGCTGGCATTCCGAGATCATTCTTTATCTGTTTAAAGGGGATGTTTACTTTAAATGCATCATACAACCTCCTTTCTGTTTAAACAAGAAAAGATGTAGTACGGTGCATATCAGGCGAATTGTTCAAGGCAAAATCAAACCAAATATACTAAGTTGAGAGGGGATGTGAAGATACAAATAAGAATGGCAAAGGGAGTATGAGAGTAGAATGGCGTGAAACATAAAATGGAACCCAAAAATCTACTACTGGCATGTAAACAGTAAGCGGGTAGTAAGAGGCGGGGTGCGGCCTATTAGAGACAAGGAAGGCTTGCCATAATTTTCCAATCTTCCATAGATGCGGGGGAGGTGCTTGAGGACGTGAAAGTGGCAATTGTGACACCATTTTTCAAGAAAGGGTTTAAGGATGAACCAATAACTACAGGCCGGTCAGTTTAACATCAGTGGTGGGTAAAGATTTAGAAACAATAATCAAGGAAAAAACTTGACGGGCACTTGGAGAAGTTTAAGCTGATTAAGTAGCGCCAACACAGATGTGTAAAATGCAGAACATGCTTGACTAGTGCAATTGAATGTTTTGATGAAGTAACAGAGAGGATTGATGAAGGGAATGCAATGGATGTTGTCTACATGGGTTTTCGGAAGGCGTTTGACAAAGTACCACATAAAAGGCTGGTTAACAAAATTGAGGCTCATGGAATAGGTGGGTCAGTGGCAGCTTGGATAATGAATTGGCTTAAGAACAGAAAACAGAGAGTTGTGGTAAATGGCTGTACTTCAGATTGGAGGATGGTAGACAGTGGTGTTCCCCAAGGGTCAGTGCTGGGGCCACTGCCTTTTTTTATATATATAAATGACCTGTATATTGGAATACAGAGTAGAGTTTCTAAATTCGCAGATGACACCAAACTTGGGGGTGTGGCAAACAGTGATGATGCTGCCAATCGACTACAACAGGACATAAAAAGGCTAACAGAACGGGCAGACAAGTTGCAGATGGGAATGGGGACTGGCAAAGCTTAGAAGCTAAGCATGAGTCAGGCCTGGTTAGTACGTGGAGGAGTGAACGTCAGGAAAAACCAGGTGCAGAAGGTCACGGAAGGAGCCCCGTGAGGGGCAGCTGGTGAGCAGGCCCGGGCGTTGGGCTGAAGATTGTCGTACAGGAGGAATAGTGGAAATGGAATGGCGGCGCGCACAGACACAGTGGCTTTGCTTCGCCCAGGATGGTGCTATTTACATTTAATGTTATTTGTACTGGACTCATGGGAGCTTACAAGATTACGTTTCGTTGTTCATATACTTGTGCATTGTACAATGACAATAAAGTTGAATTATTATTATTTGGCAGAACGAACAGGGAGAGGGAATATACACTTAAAGGCACAGTTTTAAATAGTGTGCAGGGACAGAGGGACCTGGGAGTTAATGTGTATAGGTCCCTGAAGGTGGCAGGACATATTGAGAGAGTGGTTAACAAAGCATTTGTGATCTTGGGCTTCATATATAGAGTTATTGAGTACAAAAGTAGAGAAGTTATGCTGAGTTTTTATGGAGCGCTGGCTAGGCTACAACTGGAGTATTGCGTCTCATCTGGTCACCACACTTTAAGAAGGATGTGAAGGCCCTTGAGAGGGTGCGAAGGAGATTTACCAGAATGGTTCCGGGGATGGGGGAATCTTAGCTACAAGGACAGGTTGGAGAAGCTGGATTTGTTTTCATTAGAGCAAAGGAGGTTGATGAGTGATTTGATAGAGGTGTACAAGATAATGATGGGTTTCGATAGGCGAGACCGGGAATGTCTTTTCCCTCTAGTTAATGGTACAAGGACTAGGGGACTTAAGAGTATAGGCAAGAGATACAGGGGAGTGTGAAGAAGCAAAATTACGCACTGGTGATCACCTGCAATTCACTGCCGTTGGAAGTGGTGGAATCAGAGACACTGAATGTTTTCAAGGGGAGTCTGGATAGGCATTTGAGGGAAATAAACTTGCAGAAATACGGCGATAGTGCGAGGGAATGGTACTGACTTGCTTGCACTACAGAGAACCGGCACTGGCTCGATGGGCCGAATTACCTCCGTCTGTGCGATTATGACCCTATGATTAAATCGGGTGAGTGCACAGTCACGGATCATCAATTGTATAAGTCTTTTTAACAGGAATGCGAATTTAGCTGTGATGACCCTTGTGGTGTATGTGCCTTTAAGAGTAATTGTGGTGTATGTGCCTATAAGAGCCCCAGGTGTGCGTAATGCCGGTTATTGCCACTTGGGCAAAATAAGCCTGTGTATTGTGTATATCCTTCAGAACCCCCCCCCAGACTTGCTTAGTAAATACCTATGAACCAACTCCTGTCTTCAGTGTCTTTATCTACACACGGACACTACAGTGGCGACGAAGTGGAAACGGACTTACCTGCAATTCGGCAGCACCTCAAGGACATCGATTCCTCCAGCATCCAGAAGATTCAAGGAAGCAAAAGAAACTGTGGTTTCACCAGCTGGCCAAGCTGGTGGCAGGTACTGCGCTAATCCTTCCTGGGCGTCAGGCTGGAGCTCCAGCGGTGGGCTCTACAGCTGAGACAGGCAGCGAAATCGGAGGCAAGCAATAATGGACTGGGAGGGTGCACTTGGGAGACGGCCGGCGCGGCAAGCAGGTCAGCGTTTAGACCTCCATCGGGAACGAGTCTCCAACAGTGAATAAACGGAAACCACAGTAAAACAGCGTTGTTATCGGTAGCAGTGGCGGGAAAGCGCGGGAAGTGCCATATCGTTGCTACAGAGGAAAAAAAAAAGAAGCGTGGGAAGCGCTATATCTTTTTTTTGAAATGCCTAAATCTGGTAATATTGAGGCTTTTGATGGCGAAATAGAAGATTGGACCACATACGTGGAAAGAGTAGAGGTTTATTGCACTGCAAATGGAATAGCAGATGAAAAAAAAAGCTGCAGTACTTCTGAACTTAATGGGCGCGAAGACATACGGGCTGTTAGGATACTTAATCACTCCAGCCAAACCAAAGGACAAGAATTTTAAAGAAATTGTTGATACCCTGCAGGAGCATTTAAAACCAACACCGCTGCTGATAGCGGAACGATTCAAGTTCTTCAAGAGAAATCAACACAAGAATGAAAGTAACGCTGATTACCTAACTGAATTAAGAAAGCTATCAAAGTACTGCCAATTCGGAGCAGGACTATCGGATTATCTTCGAGACAAATTTGTTTGCGGTCTCTTAAGTGAAGGAACACAAAAAAGGCTGCTTTCTGAAAAAGATTTAACATTGGACAAAGCTTTCAGTATGGCTGTATCATACGAAGCAGCAGCAAAAGGAGCTGCAGAGATACAACGAGAGACACAGGACTTCAGCACCCATGAAATGACACAAGAGTTCGGAAGATGTTATCGCTGCGGCAGATCCACCCATAACCAGAGGGACTGCTGGTTCAAGGGCAAAGCATGCAGGCAATGCGGTAAGATTGGACACATTGCACGGGTGTGCCAATCTGGACAAAATAAATCCACTGACAGAAAACAAAGAATCAATAAAGAAAAGTACAGGAAGGTACAAATGATGACGGACAATAGCTCTGAAGACCAGAATAGCGATAGCGACTCCGGAAACAAGAGACTAAGCTGTCTCAAATTACATAATGTACTTGCCAAAGAGGATTACCAAACCATTTGGGTTACCCTCACAATAGCAGGGTCCCCAGTTAAAATGGAGCTTGTGGTGTATGTGCCTTTAAGAGCAATTATGGTGTATGTGCCTTTAAGAGCCCCAGGTGTGCGTAATGCCGGTAATTGCCACTTGGGCTATATAAGCCTGTGTATTGTGTATATCCTTTAGAAACCCCCCCCAGACTTGCTTAGTAAATACCTATGAACCAACTCCTGTCTTCAGTGTCTTTATCTACACACGGACACTACAGTGGCGACGAAGTGGAAACGGACTTACATGCAATTCGGCAGCACCTCAAGGACATCGATTCCTCCAGCGTCCAGAAGACTCAAGGAAGTAAGAGAAACTGTGGTTTCACCAGCTGGCCAAGCTGGCGACAGGTACTGCGCTAATCCTTCCTGGGCGTCAGGCTGGAGCTCCAGCGGCGGGCTCTACAGCTGAGACAGGCAGCGAAATCGGAGGCAAGCAATAATGGACTGGGAGGGTGCACTCGAGAGGCGGCCGGCGCGGCAAGCAGGTCAGCGTTTAGACCTCCGTCGGGAACAAGTCTCCAACAGTGAATAAACGGAAACCACATTAAAACAGCATTGTTATCGGTAGCAGCGGCGGGAAAGCGCGGGAAGCGCCATATCTTTTCTGAAATGCCTAAATCTGGTAATATTGAGGCTTTTGATGGCGAAATAGAAGATTGGACCACATACGTGGAAAGAGTAGAGGTTTATTGCACTGCAAATGGAATAACAGATGAAAAAAAAGCTTCAGTACTTCTGAACTTAATGGGCGCGAAGACATACGGGCTGTTATGAAATTTAATCACTCCAGCCAAACCAAAGGACAAGACTTTTAAAGAAATTGTTGATACCCTGCAGGAGCATTTAAACCCAACACCGCTGTTGATCGCGGAACGATTCAAGTTCTTCAAGAGAAATCAACACAAGAATGAAAGTAACGCTGATTACCTAACCGAATTAAGAAAGCTATCAAAGTACTGCCAATTCGGAGCAGGACTATCGGATCATCTTCGAGACAAATTTGTTTGCGGTATCTTACGTGAAGGAACACAAAAAAGACTGCTTTCTGAAAAAGATTTAACATTGGACAAAGCTTTCAGTATGGCTGTATCATACGAAGCAGCAGCAAAAGGAGCTGCAGAGATACAACAAGAGACACAGGACTTCGGCACCCATGAAATGACACAGGAGTTCGGAAGATGTTATCGCTGCGGCAGATCCACCCATAACCAAAGGGACTGCTGGTTCAAGGGCAAAGCATGCAGGCAATGTGGTAAGATTGGACACATTGCACGGGTATGCCAATCTGGACAAAATAAATCCACTGACAGAAAACAAAAAAATCAATAAAGAAAAGTATAGGAAGGTACAAATGATGACGGACAATAGCTCCGAATACCAGAATAGCGATAGCGACTCCGGAAACAAGAGACTAAGCTGTCTCAAATTACATAATGTACTTGCCAAAGAGGATTACCAAACCATTTGGGTTACCCTCACAATAGCAGGGTCCCCAGTTAAAATGGAGCTAGATACAGGATCAGCTCTAACCGTAATAAATCAACGAGATTGCGAGAGGCTATTTTCGCATATACCTCTAAAAGACACATCCATTATCTTAAAAACATATACGGGGCAGAAAGTCTACCCCAAAGGAAAAATAAGGGTGCCTGTGGTATACAACGGCAAAGAAATACAAAAGTTGTATTTATACATTCTACAAGATGGTGGTCCACCGTTGTTGGGACGTGAATGGATAAGGAAGATACATTTAGACTGGCACTCCATTCAGGCACTGACGGTGACCAGTAAGGAAAAAAACAATGATGACATCATACCTGAACGATTAAAAGACATCTTGGCCAACGCCAAAGAAGTGTTTCAAGAGAAACTAGGAACCTTGAAAGGCATCACCGCCTCAATAAAAGTGGAAGATACAGCAATTCCAAATTTTTTTAAGGCAATACGTCCGGCAGCCGAGGCAGAGCTGAAGAATTTGGAAAAGGCAGGCGTATTATCCAAAATAGATTGGAGCGAATGGGCAACACCCATCGTTCCAGTCATGAAAAAAACATTGAAAAATAACTCTGAGGAACAGAAAAAAATTCGCATCTGTGGGGACTTTAAGGTGACTGTAAACCCGGTCCTTCACATGGTACAGTATCCTCTTCCGAGGATAGAAGATATTTTCGCCTCACTATCCGGAGGGAAACGTTTCACAAAAATTGACTTGGCACAGGCATATCTACAGATGGAGGTTGAGGAGACCTCTAAAAATTATCTCACAATAAACACACACAAAGGCCTGTACCAGTAAAATCGACTGGTTTTTGGAATAGCATCAGCTCCAGCTATCTGGCAAAGAGCTATGGAGCAAGTCCTGCAAGGGATTCCGGGGACTCAATGCTACCTAGACGACATCCTTATAACAGGAGAAAACGACAACGAGCACCTTGCCAATTTGGAGCAGGTGCTCACTAGGCTGAAAGAACGGGGCCTACGAGCAAATCGCCCCAAGTGCGAATTTTTCCAAAATCAGATATCATATTTTGGCCACATAATTAATAAGGAAGGGTTGCATAAGTCACCTGAAAAAATTGAAGCAGTTATAAAAGCCCCAGCACCTGAAAATGTTTCACAATTAAGGTCATTGCTGGGATTAATAAATTACTATCATAAATTTTTACCGAACTTATCAACTATTCTACACCCTCTTAATGATCTTCTACAGACAGGAGTGATTTGGAAATGGAATGAAGACTGTAAACGTGCCTTCCATAAATGTAAAGACTTAATCACATCCGAGAAAATTTTGGCTCATTACAACCCATCACTACCAATCAGACTGGCGTGCGATGCATCCCCTTACGGCAGAGGAGCGCTATTGTCCCATAGATTCCCTGATGGCTCGGAACGGCCGATAGGTTTGCGTCACGCTCATTGAACTCAGCTGAGCGTAACTATGCCCAGATAGACAGGGAAGCACACAGCTTGGTATGGGGAGTGAAGAAATTCAACCATTACCTACACGGACAAAAATTTATCTTGCTGACTGACCATCAACCCCTCATCTCCATATTCAACCCAAAAAAAGGTGTCCCCATTATGACGGCACAAAGACTTCAGAGGTGGTCCCTTTTTCTAGGGGCACACCAATACAACATTGAATACAAAGGGTCAAAACAGCATGGGAATGCTGACGGTTTATCATACTTACTGTTGCCAACGATAGAAGAGGCACCTACAGTAGACCCAGTAGAGATATTCCACTCTACCATAGTGGAATGTCTACCGGTGACAAATTCTGCCATTGAAAGGGAGGCAAGAAATAACCCTACTCTCTCACGGGTCTACGATTTAACAGTGAAGGGATGGCCAGCACATGGCGAACCGCTGTTGCCAGCATTCTCGCAAAGAAGAGAACAGCTGTCAGTGTGCCGAGGAACCTTGATGTGTGGATCCAGAGTGGTGATTCCACCCAAACTCCAGGATAAAGTGCTAAAGGAGCTTCACGAGGGGCATCTGGGTGGAGTGAAAATGAAGAACCTAGCTAGGGCGTTTGTATGGTGGCCAGGTATCGATGGAGACATCGAAGACATGACCAAGAGCTGCCTAGGATGCCAGAAGGTCCAAAATGCTCCACCACAGGCCCCTCTACATCCATGGGAGTGGGCCTCATCTCCCTGGCAAAGGGTGCACATCGACTTTGCTGGTCCATTTATGGACTCAATGTTCTTAATCGCCGTTGATGCACACTCCAAGTGGCCGGAGGTAATAAAGATGTCCTCCACCACCACGGAAAAAACAATCACAGTATTAAGGACCATATTTGCCAGGAATGGGCTGCCGGAGCAGATATGTTCTGATAATGGACCGCAATTTGTGTCCGAAGAATTCAGAAAGTTCTTAAAGAACAATGGGGTAAAGCACTACACGTCCGCCCCATACCATCCCGCCACCAATGGATTGGCTGAAAGGTTTGTGCAGACCTTCAAGAAGGCCATCAAGGCCATGGGTAATGAAGACATAAAACTTCAGCACAAGGTGGATAACTTCTTATTTGCATATGGGAATGCAACGCATATGGTTACTAACCAAACTCCCGCCATGATGTTCTACAATAGAAACCTAAGATGCCGGTTGGATTTTGTCAAGCCCAACATCCGAAGGGACGTGGAGAACCGGCAGTTTCAGGGCATGAATGAAAGGCCAACTAGGGCCTTCCAGATAGGCCAACTGGTTTTGGCCCGGGACTACCGTACCGAGAAATGGCAGCCTGGAACTATCTGCACACGATTAGGACATACCGTGGACATCGGAGACAGCATAATAAGGCGCCATGCTGACCAAATCATCAAGTCATCCGAAAAGGGACAACCTACTCCATCACTCTATACATCTAACGATGAAGTAGAGATACCCATATCTACCTCCGATCCGGTGAGACTGGAACCCGATGAACCCGACACTGGCATTCAAGCCAAATCAGCCTTGCCAGAAGAACCTACTACACCACCAGAAACTACTACACCCCCGAGGCGTTATCCGGACCGAGTCAGGAAGCCTCCTGAGAGACTAACTTATAATTAATTAATACAGCAATGTATATTATTTTGCATATAACATGTAATTAATCATTACTTAAAATATGATGTACTAGTTAGCTAGAAAGGGAGGAATTGTGGTGTCTGTGCCTTTATCTGGAATTGTGGTGTATGTGCCTTTAAGTGTAATTATGGTGTATGTGCCTTTAAGAGCCCCAGGTGTGCGTAATGCCGGTAATTGCCACTTGGGCTATATAAGCCTGTGTATTGTGTATATCCTTTAGAAACCCCCCCAGACTTGCTTAGTAAATACCTATGAACCAACTCCTGTCTTCAGTGTATTTATCTACACATGGACACTACAACTCTGTTGTTAAGGTTGGCGGGGTTCAGGCCGCGACTTGAACCCGGGATTTGAACCCGGTATCTCTCGCATTTATTTAATCAGCGAAATTCTCTGAGAGAGAATCAGACCTCTGGGGTTTGACTTTTGTGCGAATCTTCCAGTTAGCCAGATTATTGCAGAATCGAGTCCTCTCCCGGTCGTTTAAGTAACTGGGTGAAACCTTTTCTTCCCTGTTCTGAATCTGCCTTCAAACCGACCATTTCTGACAGCCCCTCAACTGAAGATACGGAAGGCCATTTGCTTATATGAGCTGCTTGTACATTTTCAACATTGTAGGTCTGTGTGCACGGGCAGGACAAGCGGTGAAGGGGACTTTCTTTCAGAGTATTTCTGCTTCGAAGCAAATAGCAGGAAATAGAAATTAGAAGATAGCAGCAGGAGTAGGCCATTCGGCCTCTCGAGCCTGTTCTGCCATTTAATGAGATCATGGCTGATCATCCAACTTCAGTACCATGTCCTTGCTTTCTCCCCATGTCCCTGGCAAGTGTTGAGCGCAGTGTAATCCATTGTGATCTGCACACGTGGGTTTGAATCCTGTTCTCGTCGTTATTCCATTACACGTTTGCTGCTGATAAACATCCCGAGCATTTTACTGAATTTTGCATAAAATAGGCTTTGTAATCGCAATCTCGTCAAAATCGCACTGGTGATTCTGGTCTGTGCCCCTGCACTCTTCATATCTTGTTCAAATTAAAACAGACCACTGGAGTTCTCGAATGAAGGTAGAGCGGGAATCGGAGATTGAGAACCATCTCTACCTCTCTTCCTTCCTCTGTGATTGGCACCAAATGAAAAACTAGTGGGAAAAAAGCCGAATGATTAGGGAGCATAAACATAACTTTATCGTTGAGGAGAAAATGAAATTTCAAAAATATTTATCAAACTTAATGAGGAGATTTTCTGTTTTAGTGTCTTTGGTTGAGAGATAAATAATGGGCAGGACAATGGGGAGAAATCCGCATTCTGTTCGGCATACTCTCATGGGATCTGAGGCCTCGGTTGAACATCTTCCTGGAAAGACGGCACCACCGACAGTGCAGCACTACCTCAGTACTGTACTGCAGTGTCAGCCTGGATTATGTGCTCAAGTCTCTGGAGTGGGGCTTGAGTTTGCTGCCGCTGAGCCACGGCTGACACCTAAACTCAGTTCATTCGGCTGGAGTGAAATGATGGAGATAAAGGGAAAAATGATAATGGAGTCAAACATCAACTTGGCGCCCTAGAGAAATCGCGCATCGTAATCGGCCGCCCTTTATAAAAACCGCCCGAGTTATGTTTCCATCGATTTCATAAGCAATGATAATCAGGCCTGTCTCTAATGGACGGGGTCGTGGTCAGTCAAAGATCACTCTGTGTCTGTTTAAACCGGGTGCGCTCACAATCCCGGATCATTTAGTGCGTTAGTCTATTTTAAAGAAAAGCGATTCCAGTTATGATGACCGAGTTGGGGAGTTTTATCTAAATGCGGCGGGGCTCATCTGGGATGTGAACCCAAAAGCTCTCGCATTTTAATTTGCGAAATATCCCTAAGCGAAAATCATGCCCCAAGACCAAGGAGCCGTCGATTTTTGTCTGAAGTTGCATTAGGTTTCTCTAATAGTTCTCTTCTAACCCAGTTCGCAGAGGTCGAGTTCATTAATTTGAAATATGTTTATCTTTTCCTAAATCGACTTCTTTATATGAGCAGTTTTCCTCAATCTGCTCACTATTCTCCCCATAACAAGAAGGTCGGTGACAACCTAATTGTGGATATGGTGTTTGGGCGATTGTCTGTACGTAACTTCTGTCCTAGTAATTCTCAACATCATGTTCAGGTGAATCGTTGTTTGTGTTCAACATGATGTCGGAAACGTGTACAGATAACTCCTGAGTTTACACATCTTCTCGCTTGTGCCAAAGACTTAAGTCACTGCTTTGAAATCGAATCTATTTCCTGCACATTATTCTTCGCCTGATAGTTGCTGGTTTAACAGTTAAAACTGGCCCCACCTTCCCTCCTGTCAATAAGTAATACTGAAGGGCTCCTTTAATACTCAAATCCCTTATTGGAACACGGTGGGCCTGAGGAACCTAAGTGCCCACGTGGAACAGCTAATAAGTAGATGGTTTGCGGAAACACCATTGTACCTTCTGCTCCGGTCGAAGTATCACACCACAAAAACATTAGCTGCTCTAGGTGAGGCTCGAACTCACAACCTCAGCATTTCTCCAAGTCTGTACTGTTATATAAGTACTGCGCGCTAACCGATTGCGCCACTAGAGCTGTGCTTGATATGCATTAGTTATCCGTGCTCATTTACTTGCACATTTAAGGTTGTCTAATTGTGCGGGGGTGCAATGTTGTTTAATTGAGGCGCATTGGCTGGGTTTATATGAAAGAGTGAAACAGGAGTTACTCTCATGTGTTGGCGAGCTGGTGAATTTACCAAAGGCTGCAGCAGATCCTGGTGTCATAAACACTGAACATTTTTACCCAACTCCTAAAATACAGTCTGCAAAATGAGAACCGATGAAAATTCATCATATGCAAAACAAAAAAACGTTTTAAAATTTTGCCCATGATTCGTTAACCATGTGGGTTACTGGTTGATTAATGACGATAACAACAAACTTCTCACACAGTCTAATGAGATGTATATAATAAATAAACAGTTTTCTTAATTTTAACTCCTCGACATGGAATGGAATCGGTATCGCAGGGTAAGAGTATTTATAGATTACAATTGTTGTTCTGAGCTGTTTCTCTAATTATTTAATGAGCAGCAGTTTCCGAAGGTTATCACTTCCGTCTAAAGTACAACATGTCCCTGGTTCAATCGTGTTTTGCAGGTAGAGTTTAATAAAATACATTAAGGGCCACGCAGTATTCTACTTTTCTCTATACAGTTCTGTACATACTCAAAATCTACAGATATACCGACTGTGTGAGAGATCATTACAGGACCCTGCAGCGCTGCCTTTGTTAATAGCAACAGTTCGGAGCCGCATTTCAGAAGCGGCAACAAACCCATGAGTTGGTTTGCTGGTCCCCAGCTCCCGGAGTGAGTGTGGCCGCGACAGCAGCAAAGTTCAGGCCGTGTGTCCGGTCCCGCTTTCGCCAAGCACCCGCTGCCGGTGGAAAGCAGCGATTGCAGCCTCAGAGAGCAAAAACTGCCCATTGCTGTGAAACAAGAAATCACTGAAGCAGAGGAGCGCATAGATTTGCATCTGCAGCGTTTAGGTGAGGATGTAAAGTTTGATTTCGATCGACCCGTTGTTGTTGGAACCGCTGAAATTGAATCTCTCTCCGGCAGATGTTGCAGCTTTACGTATGAAAAGTGCCCTCGAGGTGCAATCGACAAATTTGGAGCTGCTGTGTAGTGGGACAAGTTAAAGGATCAGCACAGTTAATGCCGAGAACAAATTAAACAGTAGCTCAGGTTGATGAACCTTGCACTAGTGAGAATCCTGGATGGAGATTTAGAGGAAGCGACAGTGGGAAGGGCTGTACTGCGATTCTAATACTTCTCCAAGCACATTCCAGGCAAGTCATCGACATTAAAAAGAGGGCTTAGAACCGGAATGGAACTGCGGGCACACGTCTCAGTCAAAATGCAATGGACAATACATGACAAATCTATTTGATTTTACGTTTGATAACCAGTTGATTGGGCCTGTATTCTAGACAGAGTGACTCTTAAGTCTAGGGTTATGAATCTCGCTTTGTGGATTGTAGATTGAAATTTGCGAAAGGTCCCACGTGAGCTTCTTTTTAACGTCGACTTCTAATATTGGACTTGCGCTCAAAACTTGTTCTAATCCGCCTAAGAAATTATCGTTCAGGACACAAATCATTCTCCATTAATCTCCAGCGGCTTAGGAGGAAGGTCAATGCAAATGTCATGTAAATATCATGGCTTTAAAGACAAACAATTAAAGTATTGTTTTATCAAACAATCACAGGTGATGGTTGTAAGTACATTTGTGTGTGTCCATATTAGATACGAACGTATTTGTGAGTTGCTGTTGTGTTAGATGTAAATGCATTTGCACTTCTTTTCGTTACAAATATATTTAGATGTTTCTGCATTATTTATTTTTCTATTCGGTGGGGGAATCTGTGTCAGTTATACATGTATTTCTGAGCGCTTCAAATGTCCAGTCCGGCCCCATTCTACCTTCTCATTGCCCCCACGTGGGACACGGCAGACCATCTGTTACATTCGGATACAAATTTTGCTTTTATTGATACTTAGAAAATGTGAGGTTTAGAAAGTAATAACCCTGCATCCATCAGCATCTCTGATACCCCCTGAGCATCCCGTACTCCGTCTGATAGTCCCTGAGCGTCCCTTACCTGCTCCAGAACGTCTTGAGTATCCCTTACCCTGTCTAGCACATCCGGAGGGTCCTTTACCCTGTCTGGTACATCGTGAGCGTCGCTCACCCTATCTGAAACATCCAGAGTGTCCCTTACACTGTCTGGTACATCGGGAGCGTACATTACCCAGTCTGGTACATGCGGAGCGTCTCTTACCCTATCCAATGCATCCGGAGCGTCCCTTACCCTGTCTGATACATCCGGAGCGTCCCTTACCCTGTGAGATATATCCGGAGCGTCCCTTACCCTGTTTGGTACAGCTAGACCGTGCCTTAAACTGTCTGGTATATCCGGAGCGTCCCTTACCCTGCATGGTAAAACAAGTGCGTCCCTTACCATGTATGGCAAATTCGGAGCGTCCCTGAAACTGTCTGGTACATCCGGAGCGTCCCTTACACTGTCTGTTACATCCGGAGTGTCCCTAACCCTGTCTAGTAAAACAGAAGCGTCCATTTCACTGTCTGGTAAATCCGGAGCGTCCCTTAAACAGTTTGGTATATCCGGGCCGTCCCTTCCCCTGTCTATTACGTCCAGAGCGTCCCTTACTCTCCTTGATAAATCCTGAGCATCCATTTTCCTTTTTGATAACCAGTTTGCCAAAATTGCATATTTTACCCCTCATCCGCAGCTATGTAGCGCTTCCCGTTGCTCACGCTCATCAACTGTTTAGGGAAAAGCATCAACTACCAGGTGAACAAAGCCAATTCTTCAGTTAGCCTCCCCAGTGCACTTCATTTCCCAAGGAATGTTCTTTTACAATTGGGCTGCTTTGGTTCCAAAGGCCGGCCCTGCTTTCGCAGAGCTTGTCTGTCGAGCGGTCCCGCAGGTCTAAATCTATTGATTGGTTTCAATGCACGAACTCAGGTTGGGGCGAATGGGACATGTGCCCCAGGAACAGCGGTGGGAGCAGAGCACATTTAGCGGTTTAAGTAGGTGAAAGTGAATGTTAGCAGGAAAGTTACGATGAAATTGAAGGAGGAAAGTAAAGGAGGGCCATGGATTGTGCAAGGAAGAGAAATCTGTGCCATGACTCGGATTCGGACCGAGGTTGCTGCGGCCACAGCGCAGAGTACTAACCTGTATACGATCACGGCGCCACACATCAACTACTGGAGCTCTGCTCTGACAATCACAAAGTAACACACGGCACAGCTTAGAAAAGATGGAGAATAGGTGAAGAGTTACAAATCAGCACCGCCATAAATTAGGAAGTGGTGAAATTCGACACAGGCCCCGCAGCGACTGGAGCCTTCATCCAGAATGGCAACTAGTGCAGCCGCAGTTACATTTAAAAGAATTTTAGCCTTTTCAGACGAGAAGCTCTCCCCTAGAGATTCATTAAAAAAATGGCCCCGCTGGGAGTCGAACCCAAGATCGTCTTTGGCCAGCTAAGGCACGGGGCCGAATCCCAAAACAATTTCTCATCTCTACTCATTGATATCTACCAGTTACCAGTCACTATCTTCTGGACTCTCAGGCCATTTTTTATTTCTCCCGCTCTCTTGTCTATTCCTCCACGGGTCCCGATGCTGTCTGTATCTCCCACTTAATTTAACTCAGTGTCAATCTGTGAGGTGATTCTGAATGATTACCCTATGTTTGTGTCTTATATGAAATAAATGAGGGGATCAGAAAATTCTTCCTCTAACACTGGTGAACTAATGAGCCAACATTTATAACAAGATATTATTATTTGTGATGCAGCAAATACAATATTCCATCTTGAAAGATTCAGGTTCAATTCTGTGCAAAGGAAACTTTGACCCCCAACGTGCTTGCAATTGGCCGCCTTTTAATTTGACGTCACAAACGCCACCATTGCACCTCAAGGTGATTAATATCTAAGAAACAGAGAAGTCATGCAGTGAAAGTGTATTTGTAGAAAGGGTTGTGAGACTGTGGAATGCACTGGCCCAGCAGAGCAGCAGATTTAAAACAAGGTTTAAAAACCAGCTGCGTGTGGGAGGAAGGGGAGAGGGAGGCAAGACAACCACAGAAGATCTCAACAGAAAATGCTGGAAAAACTCAGCAGGCCAGGCAACATCCGTGGAGAGAGAATTATTGTCAACGTTTCAGGTCGAAACACTTTGCCAAGACTGAAAAGCACAGGAAATGAAACAAATTAAAATGCCAGGTTGGGAGAGAACAAAAGAGAAGTGAAGAGACATTAGGAGATATAAAAATCGGGACGAGATGCTGATAGGAGTAGTGGAGACAAAAGATGGCTCGAGATTAGGTGTGAAATGCGCTGGCAGAATGGGAGACAGCTGCCATGTGGAAGAGAAAAAAAGGGGGGAGGGCAAAAATAAAGGTGTGGATAAAAAATATAAGTAAAAATGTAATGGGGCCGAGGTTATAATCTGAAATTTTTTAACTCTATGTTGAGTCTGGAAGGCTGTAAAGTGCCTAATCGGAAGATGAAGTGCTGTTCCTCGATCTTACGCTAAGCTTCCATGGAACAATGCAAATGGCCGAGGATGGTGAGGTCTGAGTGGGAATGGAGCGGTGAATTATAATGACAGGCGACTGGAAGTTCGGGGTCATCCTTATGGATGGAACAGAGGTGTTCTGCACAGCAGTCACCCAATCTGCATCTGGTCTCCCCAATGTAGAGGAGGCCACATCGTGAGCAGCGAATACAGTATACTAGATTGCAAGAAGTACAAGTAAATCGCTGTTAACCTGGAAGGGGTGTTTGGGGCCCTGGACAGTGGGAAGGAGGGAGGTATAAGGGCAGGTATTGAATCTCCTGCGCTTGCACCGGAAGGTGCCGGTTGAAGGGGAAGGGTTGTTGGGGGTGATGGAGGAGTGGACTAGGGTATCACGGAGGGAGCGGTCCCTAGGGAATGCTGAAAGGGGAGGTGACAGGAAGATGTGTTTGGTGGTGGGATCACGTTGGAGATGGCGGAAATGGTGGAGGATGAGCCATTGAATGTGAAGGCTGGTGGGGTGAAAGGTGAGGACAAGGGGAACCCTATCATGGTTCCGGGATGGAGGGGCAGGGGTGAGGGCAGAAGTGCGGGAGATAGAATGGACACGGTCGAGGGCCGTGTCAACCAAGGTAGAGGGGATTACTCGGTTTTGGAAAAAGGAAGACATGTCGGAAGTACTGGGGTGGAAGGTGGCATCATCGGAGCAGATGCGGCGGAGATGGAGAAACTGGGAGAATGGAATAGAGTCCTTACAGGAGGTGGGGTGAGGAGGAATTGTAGTCCAGGTAGCTGTGGCAGTCAATGGTCTTGTCGTGAATTTTGGTCAACAACCTATCCCCAGAGATGGAGACCGAGAAGTCGAGGAAGGGAAGGGAAGATTCGGAGATGGACCATGTGAAGGTGAGGGAAGGGTGGAAATTGGAGGCAAAATGAATGAAAATGTCTAGTTCAGGGCGAGAGCAAGAAACGGCACCAATACAGTCATCAATGTACCGGAAAAACTGGTGAGGGAGGAGACCCGAGAAGGACTGGAACAAAGAGTGTTCCACATATCCCACGAAAAGGCAGGCATAGCTAGGACCCATGCGGGTACCCATAGCAACACCTTTGATTTGGAGGAAATGAGTGGAGTCAAAAGAGAAGTTGTTATCGTACAGGGAAGATCACCTTGGAATCCAATGGCACCGAATCTGATTTAAATCCCCCACTGTATTTAAACACATTTAATGTCATATTCACATTTTGAAGCATTTGAGCAATATTTGAGTTTTAACATAGAAGATAGGAGCAGGAGTAGACCATTCCGCCCCTCGAGCCTGCTCCACCATTCAATGCAATCATGGCTGATCATCCAAATTCAGTACCCGGTCCCTGCTTTCTGCCCATACCCCTTGATCCTTTTTGCCTTAAGAAATATATCCAACTCCTTCTTGAATATATTTATTGAATTGGCCTCTACTGCCTTCTGTGGTAGAGAATTCCACAGGTTCACCAAACTCTGGGTGAAGAAATTCCTCCTCATTTCTGTCCAAAATGGCTTACCCCTTATCCTTAGACTGTGACCCCTGGTTCTGCACTCCCCGATCATCGGGGACATCCTTCCTGCCTTTAGTCTGTCCAGTCCTGTCAGAATTTTATAAGTTTCAATGAGGTCCCCTCTCATTCTTCTAAACTCCAGCGAGTATAAGCCCAATCGACCCAATCTCTCCTCATACGTCATTCCTGCCATCCCAGGTATCAGCCTGGTGAATCTTCGCTGAACTCCTTCCATGGCAAGAACATCCTTTCTCAGACAACGTGACAAAAACTGCACACAATACTCAAGATGTGGTCTCAGCAAGGCCCTGTACAACTAGAGCAAGACATCCTTGTTCCTGTACTCACACCCTCTCGCTACAAAGGCCAACATACAATTTGCCTTCTTAACTGCCTGCTGCACCTGCATGCGTACCTTCAGCGACTGATGCACGAGGACACACAGGTTTCGTTGCACTTCCCCTTCTCCCAATCTATTGCCATTCAGATAATAATCTGCCTTCCTGTTTTTGCCACCAAAGTGGATAACCTCGCATTTATCCACGATATAATGCATCTGCCATGCTTCTGGCCAATCACCCAACCTGTCCAAATCATCCTAGAGTTACTCGGCATCCTCCTCACAGCACACACGCACACCCAGCTTTGTGTCATCTGCAAATTTGGAGATATTACATCAAATTCCCTTTTCTAGCTCAGTGATATATATTGCGAATAGCTGGGGTCCAAGGACTGATCCCTTCGGTACCCCACTAGACACTGCCTGCCACTCGGAAAAAGACCCGTTTATTCCAACTATTTGCTTTCTGTCTGCCAACCAGTTCTCTATCCAAGTCAATACCTTACCCCCAATCCCATGTGCCTTAACTTTACACTCTAATCTCTTATGCGGGACCTTATTGAAAGCCTTCTGAAGGTCCAAATACACCACATCCACTGGTTCTCCCTGATCTATTTTACCAGTTACATCCTCAAAAAATTCCAGTAGATTAGTCAAGCAGGATTTACCTTTTGTAAATCCATGTTGACTTTGTCCGATCCTGCCACTGTTTTCCAAGTGCCATGCTATTACATCTTTTATAATGGACTCTAGCGTTTTCCCCACTACCGATTTCAGGCTTCCCCGTTTTCTCTCTACCACCTTTTTTGAATAGTGGGGTAACATTAGCTACCATCCAATCCATGGGTACTGTTCCAGATTCCATCAAATGTTGGAAGATGATCAGCAATGCATCTACTATTTCTCGGGCGAGTTCATTAAGTACCCTAGGATGTAGATTATCAGGTCCTGGGGATTTATCGGCCTTCAATCTCATCAATTTCCCCAACACCATTTCCCTACAAATGCTGCTTTCTTTCAGTTCCTCCCGTTCGTCAGACCCTCTGTTCCCCGACATCTCTGGGATGTTATTGTTTCCTCCTTTGTGAAGAAAGAATCAAAATATGTATTTAATTGGTCAGCCGTTTCTTTGTTCCCCATTATAAATTCCCCTGATTCTGACTGCAAGGGACCTACGCTTGACTTCACCAATCTTTTTCTCTTCACATATCTATAAAAGCTTTTACAGTCAGTTTTTATGTTCCCTGAAAGCTTACTCTCATATTCTATTTTCCCCTTCTTAATTAATCCCTTTGTCCCCCTTTGTTGAATCCTAAACTGCTCCCAATCCTCAGGTTTACTGCTTTTTCTTGCCAATATATGTCCTCTCCTTGGATCTTATGCTATCCCTAACTTCCCTTGTTAGCCATGGCTGAGTCACCTTTCTGTTTTATTTTTATGCCAAACTGGGACGAACAAATTCTGTAGTTCATCTATGAATGTTTGCCATTGCATATCCACCGTCAACATTTGAGTGACATTCTCCAATCAATCCTACCCAACTCGCGCCTCAGACTATCATATTATGATCGCTCCGACCCAAGGGGCCTCGTACAACAAGATTGCTAATTAATCCTTTCTCGTTACATAACACCCAGTCTAAGATGGCCTGATCTCTGGTTGGTTCCTCGACATATTGGTCCAGGAAACCATCCCGTAAACACTCCAGGAATTCCTCCTCCACAGCATTGTTACTAATTTGGTTAGCCCAATCTATATGTAGATTAAAGTCACCCATGATGACTACTGTGCCCTTATTGCACGCTTCTCTAATTTCCCTTAACGCTGTCTCTGATCTACATTATCTGCTTTATGTATGTGAAATTATCATTGCTGAGAGTAACCATTCTGTGCAGGATTAGTGGCTCTTTGCTTTGGAAGTGTGTTTTGCGTTCTGGGACTTCACATCAATTAAAGGGCAAGCGGTACTGGGTTCGAATCCCGGCACGCGCCCCAAATACTTTAATAGAAGCACTTTCCTCGGCCAGGAGATTTTCAACAAGTCTTCAAATAATAACTGCCTGAAAATCAGCGTGTGTTCAGTATATCGCAAGAAAACGGCAATTTTATTATTTAAAGCAGGAATTCAGTCCCAGAAGTACCGAAACTCTGAGGTAAATATGTAAATCCATTTGTTTCCAGAAGCCTGCTCCACATTTTCCACATTGTCAATCTGGGAGGACGGGCAGGACATGCGTGCTGTAAAGGGCCTTTATTAACGGTTGTTTCTACCGTTTGGAAACAGAAATACTGAAATAAAAAGGACTTTTGGATGACTCCATTTGCATAATAATGTTAGTTCGAGGTTGGTGAGAGGGTAAAGTCCCAGGACTGTTAATCCAGTTGGAAGATACGTGGCCTGAAAATGTTACAGTCCCCAAGTTAGAGGATATTTTCTCTCCCTTTGCTAAAATTCTCCCAATTTCTCAACCTAATATTTCACCCAGCTCTAATGGAAAGAAGATGGAATCGAGAGCGCCTTCCTCCTTCCTCCCTTCCTTCCCTCCTTGCTTCATTCCCTTCCTCCTTGTTCGTGGCTTCCGGCCTCATTGGCCAATGCGGCTGACTTTGATTTTAACTCTGTGATCGACATCTTATCAGTTCCAGTCCTAACCTCGTCTTTTTGCAGATTTATTCCAGTCTATCTGATGGAAACTCTCCAACATTTAATAAAACCGCCCATTAATGCCTGTGAGTTATAACAGGCTTTTTCAAGGTGAAGGAAATATTAGAGGAACAGAACAACTCCTGCACCAATCGAAATAGAGTCAGTGCCCAGCTCTGCTGTTCAGGGCAATCCTCGCCTCCTCGTTTTTCATTTTCACGTTGATGGGAAAATCTGAGAGCGAACTCCAATCTACACGGGCTTTACACTGGTTAACAGACATAAATCAAAGAGCAGGGATAAACGGGTCGTTTTGAGGATGGCAGGCATTGACTAGTCGGGTACCACAAGGATCGGTGCTTGGGCCCCACCTATTCACCATCTATATCAATGATTTGGATGAGGGGACTATATGTAACATTTCCAAATTTGCTGGTGATACAAAGCTAGGTGACAGGGTCGATTGTGAAAAGGAAGTGAGGAGGCTTCAAGGGGATCTATACAGGCTCAGTGAGTGGGCTAGAACATGGCAGATGGAAGATAATGTGGATAAATGTGAGGGTATCCACTTTGTTCGAAAAAACAGAAAGGTGAACAATTGGGGAATGCAGATGATCAAAGGGATGTGGGTGTCCTTGTATATCAGTCACTGAAAGTTAATGTGCAGGTGCAGCAAGTCATTAGGAAGGCAATTGGTATGCGGGCCTTCATTACAAGAAGGTTTGGGTACAGGAGTGAAGAAGTCTTACTCCAAATATATAGGGCATTGGTGAGGCCACACCTGGAGTACTGTGTACAATTTTGATCTCCTTTCCTATGGAAGCATATACTTGCCATAGAGGGGCTGCATCGAAGATTCATGAAATTGATTCCTCAGATGGCAGGACCATCCTATGAGAAGACATTGAGTAAACTAGGCTTATATTCTCTTGAATTCAGAACAATTAGAGGGGATCTCTTTGGAGCATGCAATATTATTATAGGGTGGATGCTGGGAGAATATTTTCCAAGGCTGGGGAGTCTAGAACCAGGGGCCACAGTCTCAGGATAAAGGGTAGGCCATTTAGGAATGAGATGAGAAGACATTTCATCACACAGAGGGTGTTGGATATTTGGAATTCTCTAGCCCAGTTGGATGTGGAGGCTCTTTCATTGGGTATATTCAAAATAGAATTCGATAGTTTTCTGACTAGTAAGGGCATTAAGCGATATGCTGATAGGGTCGGTGAATGGATTTGAGGCAGAAATCAGCCAAGATCTCAATGAATGGCAGGGCAGGCTCGAAGGGCCGAATGGCCTACTCCTGTTCCTATTTCTTACCTTCTTATGTTCTTACACCACTTGAAAGATTAACGGAAAAAGCAAATGATGAGGGAGCTGGAAGAAAGGGTTAACATTATCCTTTGGAAATGAATTTAATTTCAAACATTTACCGATAACAGACCAGTGCAGTTTTCTGATTCGCAACAAGTCAGTACATTTTATTTCTGTTAATCTTTATCCCTGCTCCCACTCTTCATAAAGAACACAGGGTCCCGTGCCACGGGCATTCAAAAACATTTCAATTATGGCCAACCTCCTGTAATCGCTGCTTTCACCCTCTAGCGATCTTTCCATTTATCCTCTATTTATTTCAATTACACACTTCAAAAGACTTGTTAAGATTAAGACAGAACACTTCCGATCTAACTGCAACATAACAGCAGGCCAATAGCTCATATTTAAACCCCCGTTGGCAGCTAGGTAGCGCTGCCTGTCGCTCATGCACTGCAAAAGTTTTGGGAAAAGCGCCAGCCAGCATCAAAACAAAACCCACTTCTTCAGTTAACAAGATATCACAAGATTCTCTGAGGAAATTTCGTGAACAATCCGGCCGCTGTCCTTCTAAAGTCCAGTCCTGCTTTCGCAGCACTTATCTGTCAAGTGGTCACACAGATCTAAGTGTATCGACTGGTTGTACACTGGTGCAAATGGGACATGTGCCCCCATGAACCGCGGTGGTAGCAGAGAGAACTTAACCACGTAACCACATGAAAGTGAATATTAGATTTAGGTAATACCACAGGCAAGTGACAATGAAATGTAAGGAGGCAAGTAAAGAATGGCTACTGATTGTTGAAGAAGGAAAAGCTGGGAGAAGAGGCGGGTTTCAATTATGGAGCATCAAGGTCAGGCATGTGAGAGCGCGGGTTTAAAAGGAGTAAATAGGTTTTCACCGCCAACAAAACATCATTTTTCATGTCATAAAGATTGATTTTTCAGTCTGTTCCATTAGCAGGTGCCGCAGAGGACAGAAGATGCAAAGCGAGCTGTGACGTGATTTAAGTTTGAACCGAGGTTACTGCGGCCAGAATGCAGGGCACTAACCATGATACCATCACAGCGCCACACGTCGGCTTCGCGTATTTTTTCTGACCACAGCATAGTTGCGCACGACACGGATATTTTTGCTGTTAAATATGAATGAAATGCGCCGTATGTTTGCAGCTGTTGATGTTTTTGTCCTGTTACTGTTATAGGAACATAGAATCAGCAGGAGGCCATTCAGGCCCTCGAGCATGCTCCGCTATTGAATTAGATCATGGTAGATCAGTATCTGAACTCCATCTACCTGCGATGATTCCATAAACCTTCACATCCTCGCCGAACACAAACCTACCGATTTCATTTTGAAATTATCAATTGACCCCCAGCCTGAACAGCTGTTTCGGGAATAGAGTTCCAGATTCCCACTGCCCTCTGTGTGAAGAAGCGCTTCCTTACATCATCACAGAACGGGGTTGCTCTAATTTTACGGTTATGCCCCATTGTGCTGGACCCTCCCAACAGAGGAAATAGATTCTCTCTCTCTTACACCTATTTGTTTGCAGCTCTGACCGAAGTTCACACCCCAGAACATTAACTGTCCCTCTGATCGTGTCCCGCCAATTTGGATTTGGAGTTCATGCCTCTTTCCCTGATGATTCTTTGCGCCCTGTCTCTGCAATTGGATTTGTTGCAGATTCCTGGCAGCAGGCGGCAGAAGCAAGTGGGATACGGGTGCTGATAGGGAATGCTGCTTCTCAAGGCTGTCTCACAACCCGCGGGAGCTGGCGGGGGTTTGAAAGCCTTCATGTGTCACACAATTAGAATTGATGACGTTGTATCTTAAAATACCACCCTATATCAATCAAATCAAATCAAAATCAAATCAACTTTTATTGTCATTGTTAGTGCACAAGTGCAGTACAACGAAATGTAGGCTTGCGGCTCCCGAGAGTGTACATTTGAGACGCAACAGGATTTCGGGACGATTGCAAAATACTGCAGATGCTGGAAATCCGAATTTCGGTAACCCGGCTGACTCCAGATCATAAGACTGCCTGCTCGAATCACGCCCAGATCACGGCAACTTTTATACCAGTATAAATCTAAACCGCTCACAATAAATACTGTCAGCTTTCAATGTTTAGTGGACGATTTTCCCCGAGCGATGCATCTGATCCTCTCATTAATTCGTTTGTATAAACTTTGGGAAAAGACGGAGCTGGAAATTATTAACAGGGAAATCATCTGAACATATCTTCAAGTCTCCCGGTCGCCCACAAAGAAGCTCAATCTCACCGATTCAGAATCACTAGCTGTAAACGGCTCTGTTGCACAATGGGTAGCGCATTTGACTTCTAGTGTAATGGTTGTGAAAGGTCATTTAAAATTTGAGGGTTTGAGTCCCGCCAGAGTCGCTGTTCAGTCAGGTTTTGGTGATGAACTTTTAAAGCAAAACCACATTGATGTCTTTCAAGGACTGAGAATCGCCAATGAGGTCAGTTGAGTTGTAAACAATTATCATGTCAGCTTCAATCTGCGCACATTCTGCAACTGTACAAAGACATCATTTGAACCTGGGAACCTCTCCCATAGAAACCAACGAAACCCCTCGAACGAGATTCAAACTCTGAGACAAACAAGCCGCTGGTAAACGAAGGTGTATGATTTCTTTCAGACTGCTTCTGTCCTTCCAATCTCGAGTTCCTATATAATGTACCGCAATATCAAGTGGTACCCGAAATATTTCAAGTCAACAATATCATCCTTACTTCACCGGTTTCGGTCTGAAAATTCGAATTTCACTTTTTAAAGACGTTCCCTGCCGTCTCAGTCATTATTTCTTTCTTTACCCTTTCCTGCTGGTGCGGCAGGTTAGATCAGACTTGGCAGTTGAAGGAAGCCTGAGACGTCCATCAGTGGAAAACACAGAGAGACAAGACACAGAGACGTGAGACATTGAAAGATAGCGTCTAGCGGTATGATTCTCGCACAGAAAAATCCATTGATTTAAAAGCGAGAGGCGAGGACCCAAATCCCGGATGTGCCCCCTCTCTTTAATCAAAAATCCCCAATTCCCTCAGTTTGGCGACATTGCAGAAGATTTAAAATAATAACTGTTAAAAATTCCGCGATTTTATAATTAAAAGCGGGAATTCAGTCCCAGATGTGCAGAAACTGTGAGGTAAATATGTAAATCCGTTTGTTTACAGAAGACTGCTCCACATTTTCCACATTCTCAATCTGGGAGAGCGAACAGCACATATCTACATGTCTGCCGCTCACCCACAAAGCAGCACAAACTCACGGATTCAGAAACAGCTCATAGATGAAGAATGAAAGATAAACACAACCAGAGAAACCTGCAAAACTGAAGTCAATGGGAATCAAGGGGAAAACTCTCCATTGGTTGGAATCATACCTAGCACAAACTGAGTTGACTGTGGTTGTTGGACGTCATTCATCTCAATCACATGACATCACTGCAGGAGTTCCTCAGGGCAGTGTCCTAGGCCAAAACATCTTCAGCGGTTTCATCAATGACCTTCCCTCCATCATAAGGTCAGAAGTGGGGATGTTCGCTGATGATTGCACACAGTTCAGCACCATTCGAGACTCGTCAGATACTGACGCAGTCCGTGTCCATATGCAGCAAGACCTAGACAACATTCAGACTTGGGCTGACAAGTGGCAAGTAACATTCGCACCACACAAGTGCCAGGCAATGACCATTTCCAACAAGCGACACTCTAACCATCTCCCCTTGACATTCAATGGCATTACCATCGCTGAATCCCCCACTATCAACATCCTGGGGGATACCATTGATCAGAAACTGAACTGGACCAGCCATATAAATACTGTGGCTACAAGAGCAGGCGAGAGGCTGGGAATTCTGCGGCGAGTGTCTCACCTCCTGACTCCGCAAAGCCTTTCCACCATCTACAAGGCACAAGTCAGGAGTGTGATGGCATACTCTCCACTTGCCTGGATGAGTGCAGCTCCAACAACACTCAAGAAGCTCCACACCATTCAGGATAAAGCAGCCCGCTTGATTGGCACTCCATCCACCACCTTCAACATTCACTCCCTCCACCACCGGCGCACTTTGGCTGCAGTGTGTACCGTCTACAAGATGCACTGCAGCAACTCGCCAAAGCTCCTTCAACAGCACCTTCCAAACCCGTGACCTCTACCACTTAGAAGGACAAGGGCAGCAGACGCATGGGAACATCACCACCTACAAGTTCCCCTCCAAGCCACACACCATCCTGACTTGGAATTGTATCGCCGTTCCTTCACTGTCGCTGGGCCAAAATCTTGGAAATCCCTTCCAAACAGCATTGTGGGTGTAACTACACCATATGGACTGCAGCAGTTCAAGAAGACTGCTCACCACCATCTTCTCAAGGGCAATTAGGGATGGCCACTAAATGCAGGCCTAGCCAGCGCCGCCCAAATACCATCAAGGATTAATTATTTTTTTTTAAATACATGTAACACAGTAACAACGAGGATGCAATCCCAACCCTGAAAGAATTTCAACTTCACCGCTTATCCTGCCCGTGCACACAGATCTACATTGTTGAAAATGTACAATCAGCTTAATGTAAGCAACAGGCCTTCCGTTACTTCAGGTGAGGACTGTCAAAAATGGCCGGTTTCACGCCAGATTCAGAATATAAAGAGTGTCGCCCAGATAATTAAACGACCGTGGTAAGATTTGAACCTTCAATCATCGGATAATTGAAGAATTATGCAACGGAAGTCAGACGCCTTATCCATTAGTCTATGCGTCCGCTGATGCCACTGAATCTCTTTTTATGGGGCGAGTGAGCAGGTTCAAGGAAAGTGCTCGAAAAAAGAAGTGGATTGAGGAAAAGAAAATAATATTTAAACTGAATAAACAGGTCCTCTGTGAGCTGGATTCGCACCAGCGCAGTGAAACTCAATCCAAATGGGAGGATGGCATCGGCGGCTCGTTGGTCTAGGGGTATGATTCTCGCTTCGGGCATTTCACGATTAAAATGTGAGAGATCCCGGACGAGCCCCGACACATTTTTTTAAACTCAACAACTCGGTCATCAAAGCTGAAATCGCTCTGCTTCTAAAAAAACGGCATGATCCGAGATTGTGAGCTCTGCCATTCCAAACAGACACAGAATGATCCGGGACTGTGAGCACTCCCGGTTCAAACAGACCCAGAATGATTCGCAACTGACCACGACCCCGCCCATTATAGACAGGCCTGATTTTCAAAGCTTATGAAATCTATGGCAACATAAATCGGGCTGTTTCTAAAACGATGCCTGGTTTAATCTTGGACGCCAAGTTGAAAATTTACTCTATTATCATTTTTCACTTTATCTCCGTCATTTTACTCCAGCCAAATGAACTGAGTTTACATGTCAGCCGTGGCTCAGCGGTAGCATACTAAAGCCTCACTCCAGAGACTTGAGTGCATAATACAGGCTGACACTCCAGGGCAGTACTAAGGTAGTGCTGCACTGTCGGCAGTGCCGTCCTTCTAGTAAAATGTTAAACTGGGGCTTCAGATCCCATGAGAGAATGCTGAAAAGAACGAGGATTTCTCGCGCATTATTTACCTCTCAACCAAAGGCCCTAAAACAGAAAATCTCGTCATTAAGTTTGATAAATATTTATGAAATTAAATTGCCCCCAAAGGAGAAATTTATCTTTCTGCTCCCTAATCATTTGCCTCTGGTCTTTCATTCGCTGCCAATGTCAGAGGAAGGAAGAGAGTGTTCTCAATCTCCGATTCACGATCTCATCTCCACTTTCATTGAAGGTGGGCTGAGAAATTTCTTGGAATATTTTAATTTTAACAAGATATGAGTAATGCAGGGGCACAGACCAGCAACACCAGTGCAATTTTCTCGAAATTGTATTTCAAGTAAGATTCAGTGAAATGCTTGGAAAATGCATCAGCATCAAACGTGTAATACAGTAACGACGAGAATGAAATTCGAACCCACGCGTGCAGAGCACAATGAATTAGCAGTCCATCGGCCTTAACCTCTCGGCCACCTCGTCGCACCGATGCAATGTTCTCAGACATTCCATTTCTTGCTTTTTGCATCTAATTAGAACTACCCTGAAAGAAATTCAAATTCACCGCTCATCCTGCCCGTGCACACAGATCTGCAATGTTGAAAATGTAAAATCAGCTTAATGTAAGCAACAGGCCTTCCGTTACTTCAGATGAGGGACTGTCAAAAATGGCCGGTTTCACGCCAGATTCAGAATATAAAAAGTGTCACCCAGATAATTAAACGACATTTGTAGGACTTGAACTTTCAATCTTCTGATAACTGTAGAAGTTGCAACCAAAGTCAGATGCCTTATCCATTAGTCTATGCGGCCGCTGATGCTACTGCATCCCTTTTTATGGGGCGAATTGTGAGCAGGTTCAAGGAAAGTGCTGGAAAAAAGAAGTGGATTGAGGAAAAGATAAAAATATTTCAACTGAATAAACAGGTCCTCTGTGAGCTGGATTCGCACCAGCGCAGTGAAACTCAATGCAAATGGGAGGATGCCATCGGCGGTTTGTTGGTATCGGGGTATGATTTTCGCTTTGGGCATTTCACGATTAAAATGCGAGAGGTCCTGGGTTCAAATCCCGGACGAGCCCTGACACATTTTGTTAAACTCAACAACTCGGTCATCAAAACTGAAATCGCTCTGCTTCTAAATAAACGGCATGATCCGAGATTGTGAGCTCTGCCATTTCAAACAGACACAGAATGATCCGGGACAGTGAGCACTCCTGGTTCAAACAGACCCAGAATGATTCGCAACTGACCACGACCCCGCCCATTATAGACAGGCCTGATTTTCAAAGCTTATGAAATCTATGGCAACATAAATCGGGCTATTTCTAAAACGATGCCCGGTTTAATCTTGGACGCCAAGTTGAAAGTTTACTCCATTATCATTTTTCCCTTTCTCTCCGTCATTTTACTCCAGCCAAATGAACTGAGTTTAGGTGTCAGCTGTGGCTCAGCGGTAGCATACTCAAGCCTCACTCCAGAGACATGAGTGGATAATCCAGGCTGACACTCCAGGGCAGTACTGAGGTCGTGCTGCACTGTCGGCAGTGCTGTCTTTCTAGTAAGACGTTAAACTAGGGCTTCAGATCCCATGAGAAAATTTATGTTTCTGCTCCGTAATCATTTGCATCTGTTGCCGCTAGTCTTTCATTCGGTGCCAATCTCAGAAGAAGAAAGAGACGGTTCTCAATCTCCGATTCGCGATCTCTGCTCCACCTTATTTCAAGGTAGCTGAGGAATTCCATTGGAATGCTTCAATTTTAACAAGATATTAGCAATGCAGGGGCACAGACCAGCAACACCAGTGCAGTTTTCACGAAATTGCATTTCAAGTAAGATTCAGTGATAATGCTTGGAACGTGTATCAGCATCAAACATGTAACACAGTAAAGATGAAGTTGGAATTCAAACCCACGCGTGCAGCACACAATGGATTAGCAGTCCATCGGCTTAACCTCTCGGCCACCTCGTCTCACCGATGCACCTGATTATCATTCCTTCTGAAATCGCTGGAAACATAAATCAGGCAGTTTCTAGAAAGGGTGGCCGATTATGATGCCCGGTTTATTCTACGGTGCCAAGTTGAAAGTTTACTCCATTATCATTTTTCCCTTTATCTCCGTCATTTCACTCCAGCCAAATGAACTGAGTTTGGGTGTCAGCCGTGGCTCAGCGGTAGCAAACTCAAGCCCCACTCCAGAGACTTGAGCACATAATCCAGGCTGACACTCCAGTGCAGTACTGAGGTAGTGCTGCACTGTCGGCGGTGCTGTCTTTCAAGTAAGACTTTAAACCGGGGCTTCTGATCCCATGAGAGAATGCCGAAAAGAGCAAGGATTTCTCGCCCATTATTTATCTCTCAACCAAAGATGCTAAAACACAAAATCTCGACATATAGTTTGATCAATATTTTTGAAATTACCTTGCCTCCTAAAGGAGATATTTATGTTTCAGCTCCCTAATCATTTGTCTCTGTTGCCGCCAGTCTTTCATTCGGTGCCAATCTCAGAGGAAGGAAGAGAGGGTTCCCAATCTCCAATTCTCGATCTTTGCTCCACCTTCATTCAATAGTTGAAGAATTCCAGTGGTCTCTTATAATTTTAACAAGATGTGAGCAATGCAAGGGCACACACCAGAAGCACCAGTGCAGTTTTGATGGATTTGTCTTTCAAAGCCTATTTTAAGCAAGATTCAGTGAAATGCTGTGAAAGTGTATCAGTATCAAACATGTACCCCAGTTACAACGAGAATGAGATTCGAACACACGCATGTAGCGCACAATGGATTAGCCGCCCATCACCTTAACCTCTCGGCCACCTCGTCGCGCCCACGCACCGCTCTCAGCCGTTCCATTTCCTACTTTTTGCATCTAAGCAGCAATACCCTGAAAGAAAGTCCACTTCGCCGCTTATCCTGCCCATGCACACAGATCTGCAATGCAGAAAATGTACGATGCTCGGTTTATTCTTGGACGCAAAGTGGTTTCAGTGTATTTCTGTTTAGATGCAAAACGCAGGAAAGGGAAAGGCTGAACGCGGTGCATTTCTGCAACGAGGTCGCCGAGAGGGTAAGGCGATGGACTGCTAAGCCATTTTGCGCTCCACGCGGGGGTTTGAATCCCATTCTCGTCTATTACTGTTTTAGCAGTCCATTGCCTTAACCTCTCGGCAAGCCCGTCTCACCGATGCAGCGCTCTCAGACATTCCATTTCCTGCTTTTTGCATCTAAGCAGAAATACCCTGAAAGAAAGTCAACTTCACCACTTATCCTGTCCGTGCACACATATCTACAATGTTGAAAATGTACAATTAGCTTAATGTTACTTCAGGTGAGGGACTTTCAAAAATGGTCGGTTTGAAGCCAGATTCAGAATAGAAAAAGTGCCGCCCAGATAATTAAATGACCGTGACAGAGCTCGAACCTGCAATCTTTTGAGAGCTGAAAAATTCGCAGCCGAAGTCAGACGCCTTAGCCATTAGGCCACACGGCTGCTGATGCTACGAAATCTCTTTTTATGGGGAAAATTGTGATCAGATTCAAGGAAGCTGTTCGAAAAATGAAGTGGATTGAGTAAAGGATAAACATATTTCAACTGAATAAACAAGTCCTCTGCGAGCTGGGTTCGGACCAGCGCAGTGAAACTCAATGCAAATAGATGAATAACAGCGGCGGCTCATTGGTCTAGGGGCATTGATTGTTGCTTTGGGATTTTCACGGTTTAAAATGCGAGCGGTACCACGTTCAAATCCCGGACGAACCACGCTGCATTTTGTTAAACTGAACAACTCGGTCATCCAAGCTGAAATCGATCTACTTTTCAAAAAAGGGAAAGATCCGGGACTGTGAGCGCTGCCGGTTTAAACAGACACAGAATGATCCAGAGGCTTGAGCACATAATCCAGGCTGACACTCCATTGCAGTACTGAGGGAGTGCTGCACTGTCGGCGGTGCCGTCTTTCTAGTAAGACTTTAAACCGGGGCTTCGGATCCCATGAGAGTATGCCGAAAAGAACGAGGATTCCTCGCCTATTATTTGCCTCTCAGCCGAAGACACCGCGTAGCTAACGTGTTAGGCTTAGTATCTAATGGACGTTTGTCAGCGTAGGTTCGATCTCCACTTCAGGTAGATGCTTAGCCAATGGCGATTGAAAGGAAAACCAATGCATATTTTGATAAGAAGCCAATTGAACCCTTCAAACAGCGTTTCTTCATTTACATTGGTGTTCTGAACATAGCAACAAGAAGAGTCCATTCAGCCCCTCGAGCCTATTCGCCATTCAATTACTTCATGGCTGAGCTGCGTCTTAACTCCATCCATCTGCACTGACTGCATATCATTTTAACGCAGGTTTAGCAGAGATGGCATATACTGCTATTTTGTGGGAGAGAGTTCCACACTGCTACCAACCTTCCTGTGAAGTAATGCTTCCTAACTTCTTTCCCGAATGGCCTGCCTCTGATTTTTCGATTCTGTCCCCTTGTCCTAGCCTCCCCCACCAATGGCAAAAAAAGTATTCTCTCTATCTACCTTATCAATGCGTTTCAAAACCTTAAAAACCTCAATCAAATGCCACAACCTTCTATATTCCAGGAAATACAAGCCCAGTTTATGTAATCTCTCCTCATATGTTAACCATTGGAGCACTGGTAACGTTCTGGTGAATGTGCACCGCACTTCCTCCAAGGTCAATCTATCCTTTTATCGGACGGTGCCCAGAGCTGTACACAGAACTCCAGATGTGGTCTAACCAGATCTCTGTATACCCGTAGAATAACTTCCTCTCCTATATTTTCTAGCCCCTCGTTATACAGCCTATCATGCTGTGAGATTTTTTGATTATTTCTGTACCTTACTGCTACATTTTACTGGTCTGTGAACATGGAGCCGAAATCACTTTGGAACTCCGCTGTTCCGAGCTGTGCACCATGTAATTAATACTCGGGTCTGCTATTTTGGTTTAAATGAATGACTGCATACTTACCTGCGTTGAAATCCATCAGCCACTGTTTTGCCCATTCACTTAATCTATCTATATATCTTTGCAATTATATGCTGCTCCCTACACGCCTTACCGTACCACCAACCTTTGCAACATTGGCAAACGTGGATATTTGGCTCTGTATTGTGTTTTCTAAGTCATTAATGAGTATAGAAGGAACCATTTATTTAATATCAACATTTATAAACGGGCCATGTTGGTACACCCTGGCAGGTTCTGTGGGGAGAGGAAGGTGGGGTTAACATAGAAACATAGAAGATAGGAGCAGGAGTAGGCCATTCGGCCCTTCGAGCCTGCTCCGCCATTCAATGAGATCATGGCTGATCATCCAAATTCAGTACCCTGTCCCTGCCATCTCCCCATATCCCTTGATCCCTTTAGCCTCCAGAAATATATCCAACTCTTTCTTGAATATATTTAATGAACTGGCCTCCACCGCCCTCTGTGGCAGAGAATTCCACAGGTTCACCACTCTCTGGGTGAAGAAATTCATCCTCATTTCAGTCCTAAATGGCTTACCCCTTATCCTTAGACTATGACCCCTGGTTCTGGACTCCCCGGCCATCAGAAACATCCTTTCTGCATCTACTCTGTCCAGACCTGACAGAATAGTATAGGTTTCGATGAGATCCCCTCTCAATCTTCTAAACTCCAGTGAGTATAAGCCCAATTGACACAATCTCTCCTCGTACGCCATTCCTGCCATCCCAGGTATCAGCCTGGTGAATCTTCGCTGCACTCCCTCCATGGCAAGAACGTCCTTCCTCAGGTAAGGTGACCAAAACTGCACACAATATTTAAGGTGCGGTCTCACCAACGCCCTGTACCACTGCAGCAAGCCATCCTTGTTCTTGTACTCGAACCCTTTTGCTACGAAGGCCAACATACCATTTGCCTTCTTAACCGCCTGCTGCACCTGCATGCTTACCTTCAGCGACTGCTGCACAAGAGCACCCAGCTCGATGACCATCTGTTCCTACAAATAATCATCACGCAAGTGTTAGTCGTTTCTAAATAGTTAAAAGAGAACTCGCACTCCTAAAGCACTTTTCACGACTTTGGGACATCCCAATTGCTCACCAATGCTCAGTTTGTGTCCCGACGGGACCACTAGGTCCCAGACCTCTTTACATCCTTGATCCTAACATGGAGAAAGGAGCTCAATTCTAAAGGCGAGCTGAGAGTGATTGCTCTTAGCATCAAAACAGCATTAGACCAAGTGTTGCATCACGGAGCCCGAGTAATATTGAAGTCAATGTAATTTGTGCGGGAACGCGGGGGGCGGGGCGTGGAAACGCCACTGCTGGAGACATACCTAGCATAAAGGAAGATGCTTGTGGTTGTTGGAGGTCAATCATGTCAGCACCGGGACATCACTCCAGGAGTTAATCTTCACCTGCTCCATCAATGACCTTCCCTCTATCATAAGATCAGAAGTGGGGATGGTCAGCGATGGTTCCATTCTCATCTCATCAGAAAATGAAGCAATCCTGGCCTGCATGCAGCAAGACATGGACAACATTCAGGCTTGGGCTGATACGTGGAAAGTAACAATCGCGCTACACAAGTGCCAAAGCTTCTTCCACAGCACCTCCCAAAACCACGACCTGTATCTCATAGAAGGGCAAAAGCTGTTAGCGCATGGGAACACCACCACCTCCAAGGCATGCACCATCCTGACCTTGAAATATATCGATGTTTCTTCATTGTCGCTGGGTCAAAATCCGGGAACACTTTCCCAAACAGCACTGTGGGTACCTTCACCTCACGGACTGCAGTGGTTCAAAAAGGCACTCAGCACCACCTTCTCAAGGGCAATTAGGGTTGTGCAATAAATGATGGTTTTCCAGCGACACCCACCTCCCATGAATGGCAATTTTGTTAAATTGCTTTACAGAAAATGAAGTACTTTTTGAAGCATACTCACTGCTTATAATGTAGGAAAACACGGCAGCCAATTTCTACACAGCAAGATCCCACTAGTGCTGTTGGCTGTTGGACACATATATGCCCAGGACACCTCGGAGAACTCATTACCTGTTAGAATCATAGAACCTTAGAAATGTACGGCACAGAAGGAGGGCCATCGGCTCGGGTCGAAAGAGCGATCCAGCCTAATCCCACTTTCCAGCTGTTGGCCCATAGCCTTGCAGTTTACGGCACATCAAGTGCATATCGAAGTACTTTTCAAATATGGTGAGTGATTCTGCCTCTACCAGCATTTCAGACAGTGAGTTACAGACACCAGCCAGCCTTTGGATGAAAAAAGTTCTCCTCAACTCTCCTCTGATCGTTCTAACAATTACTTTAAATCTATGCCTCCTTGTTATTGACCTCTCAGCTAACTGAAATAGGTGCTTCCTATCCACTCTAGCTCGGCCTCTCATTATTTTATACACCTCAATTAAGTCTCCCCTCCACCTCCTCTGTTCCAAAGAAAACAACTCCAGCCTATCCAATCTTTCCTCAGGGCCAAAATTCTCCATTCCTGGCAACACCCAGAGGACAACAGAGGACTCAGATTGAATGTAATTGGCAAAAGAACCAGAGGGGAGATGAGGAGATTTTTTAACATTGCGAGTTCTTATCATCTGTAATGTTCTGCCTGAAATGGTGGTGGAAGCAGATTCAGTTGTAACTTGCAAAAGGGAATTGGATAAATACTTGAATTGGAAAAATGTTCAGGGGTATGGGGAAAGAGCTGGGAATAATTGGATTGTTCTTTCAAGAGCACGACGGGGCAAATGGCCTCCTTCTGTGATGTATGACTCTCTGATTCTCTGAAAGGTTTTATTAAATGATTCATGTAAATGAGGCAGTTATTTGGCGGCTCTACTATCTAATTTTATTTCTGTATACAAGTGCCTGTTCTGTTTCAAGCTGATTGAAATGATTCGGGGTTCGGTACCAATGAAGCTCAAGTGAAATTCTGATACACGGCGTGGTGGCCAAGTGGTAAGGCGTCTGTCTTGTAAACTGAACGTCATGGATTTGGACCCACAACTGCGCCTGGGGCGATTTTGTTACATTTAATTTGACATTTTTAAGTTTTCTCCTCTTCCAGCCCTACAATCCTCCGAGATCTCTGCGCTCCTCCAATTCTCACTTCTTGCGCATCCCCAATTTAATCGCTCCACCATTGGCGGCCGTGCTTTCAGCTGCCTCGGCCCTAAGCTCTGGAAATCCCTCCCTAAACCTCTCCGCCTCTCCACCTCTCTTTCCTCCTCCAAGACGCTCCTTAAAACCCCCTCTTTGACCAACCTTTGCCCATCAGCCCCAATATCTCCTTATGTGGCTCGGTATCACATTGTGTTGGAAACCGCTCCTGTGAAGCGAGTTGGAATGTTTTACTTTGTTAAAGGCGCTACATAAATGCAAGCTGCTGATGTTGTATTATTGTATGATTCTCTGACGAGGCTCTCGGCGGTTTGTCTTTTAATCTCTTTGCTCTTTAGGGTAATCAGAGTTAACGTGAACCAAGGCTTTAAGCCTTTCTAATGATTGGTTTTATGAACATTATTACACAACTTTTACAGACAGGGATTCGGACGACATTTGAGTCAGTTTTGCAGCTCGAAACTCAGAACGGACAATGTTTCCACTTCGGGAGACCGGGAGGTTAATTATTTATAAAAACTGAAAATACTGGAAATACTCAGCAGGCCAGGCAGCATCTGTGGAGAGAGAAACAGAGTTAACGATTTATGTCCATGACCTTTCGTCAGAACACATTTCCTGAGCTGCCAAGAGTTTCCAGCATTTTCTGTTTTTATTTCCGATTTCCCGCATCTGCTGTATTTTGCTTCTTTCTGAGGTTAGTTATTTGTCAAACGTTTCAGCGGCTCATGGAAGTGTCCCTGTCGCAGATTGAGCAGCAGTCCCTGTGTCTCCGTGTTTCAGAGACGGATTCTAACGTGAAATAAAAATAGATAATGCTTGTAATACTCAACAGGCCTGTCCATCACAGGACTGATCGGATCTCGATTCCCGATACAAACAGTGAATCATCTTTTAGAGACATCGAGAGAGAACAGGAACAGCGGACGGAACAAACGGCGGACTGGATTCCAATTCCGCTCCCACAAGTTATTACTGACAAAAAACAACAGGAAATAGGAACAACAGATGGATTTCTCCAGAATTAAAAGGTTGGGTTTTAACCAAGGATTTCACCCCTGTTCCCAAACACCCCTCGAAGAATTGGGAAATTTTAAAATGTGGGAAATACAGGAGGGACTGGATTGCTGAAATCTCTGCAGCAGTTACTGAGGCCTGGGTGGGATTATTTTCCAGCCCGGGAGATTGTTAACAGTTAAAGAGATCCTGTGCTGGAAACAGGACGGGAGCTCTTGTCAGTCCCCCACTTTAAGTTTTATTAACAGAGCGAGCGGTGGAATTAACGTTAACAGTTAAAGAGATCGTGGGCTGGAAAAATGATGGGAGCTCTTTTCAGTTCCTGCACTTTAACATTTATTTATGGAGCGAGCGGTGCAATTAACATTAACAGTCAAAATGTACAGATTTGTTGCAAATCTGAAAACATCGAAGCAGAAGAACAGGCGGAGGCTATTCAACCCCTCGAGTCTATCCAGTGAACCTAAACCATTAATGCCCACGTTCAGTGACAATAAACTCACAATGCCCAGAGTCAGTGACCCTAAACCAACAATGCTCAGGGGCAGTAACCCTGTACCCACTGTGCTGAGGGACAGTGACGCTGTATCCACAAAGCCCAGGGTAAGTGACCATGTAACCACAGTGCCCAGGGTCAGTGACCCTGTACCCACAATGCCCAGTGTCAGTGACGCTGCACCCACAATGCTCAGGGCCAGTAATCCTGTACCCACAATGCCCAGGGTCAGTGACTCTGTACCCACAATGCCCAGGGTCAGTGATCCTGTACCCACAATGCCCAGGGCCAGTGAAACTGTACCCAAAATTCCCAGGGCCAATGAAACTGTACCCACAATGCCTAGTGTAAGTGACCCTGTACCCAAAATGCTCATTGTTAGTGACTCAGTCCCCACAATGCCCATGGGCAGTGCCCCTGTACCCACAATACCAATGGTCAGTGTACCTGTACCCACAGTGCCCAGGGCCAGTGAGCTGTACCCACAATTCAGGGTAAGTGACCCATTACCCACAATGCCCAGTGTCACTGACCCTGCACCCACAATGCCCAGGGTCAGTGACCCTAAACCCACGATGCCCAGGGTCAGTGTCTCTGTATCCACAATGCCCAGGGTCAGTGACCCTGTACACACAATGCCCGGGGTCAGTGACCAAAACCCACGATGCCCATGGTCAGTAGCCTGTACCCATAATGCCCAGCGTCAGTGTCTATCTACCCACAATGCGCAATGTCAGTGACACTGTACCCACAATGCCATGGTCAGTGACCCCGTACCCACAATGACCCGGGTCAGTGTTTCTATACCCACAATGCCCACGGTTAGTGACCTATACCCACAATTCAAGGATAGTGACCCATTACGCACAATGCCCAGTGTCACTGACCCTGTACCAACAATGCCCCGGGTCAGTGATTCTATACCCATAATGCCCAGTGTCAGTGACCTATACCTACATTTCAGGGTTAGTGACCCATTACCCACAATGCCCAGTGTACCAACAATGCCCGGGGTCAGTGATTCTATACACACAAGGCCCAAGGTCAGTGACTTATACTCACAATGCAGGGTCATTGACAGATTACACACAATTCCCATAGTCAATAACCCTGTACCCATTGCAGTTGGGAAAGAGTTAAACTGACATCGCTGATAGTTTCACTGAATAGTATAAGGAAGACAGGGACTACCATGAAAGACCACATTCATAAAGATGCGGTCAAAGATAGCTGACCTTTGGAGACATATAAAACAATTAAATGGAGACAGGACGTCCAGCATTTCAACTGCCCATAAGAACGTTATTACCTAGGTTACATTCCAACGTATCTTTTAATTGGCATTCAGCAGTTTGAATGGTTCATTGAAGAGGCAGCTTATACATGTTTCTATTAAGATTCGTAACCAATCCTTGAAGGTGCATGCAGGTCAAGATCCTATCAGGTGGCAGGAATGAATTTAGCATGAGGTGGCCATGCTTATTGTGATGTATAAAATCGTAGTGTTCTCTGTAACAATCTGGAAAGGTCAGGCTAAGACAGAGCAGACTGTTTCCCCATGCGTGCAGTAAAGACGACTTGACTATCAATCTAAAACCTTGTGACGGGTGTTGGCTTAAAATAGTCCACAACAATTGGCATCACGAACAGGATCCACACGGACGGGAGGCACATACGAGTGAAGCTGAGCCAAAAACGTGAGTACCTTTAAAGACCACGCACAGTTAGGATAAGACAACAGTTTCGCGTGTCCACCACCCACTTTCGAATCAAAGAACTAAAAGGTTTGAATCGAGAAATCAAGCGGTCTTGGGGTCAGGTTCGATCCTCATCTGCACCTGGCAAAATTTCATCACTTTTAATGAGACTTTATAAGATTTTTCCTTTTTATCTCTATCAAAACCATTCATAATTTTGAACATTTCTATGAAATCTCCTCTTGAAGTTTTCTGCTCTCAGGAGAACAATCCCAGCTTCTCTAGTATCTTGGCATAAATGAAGTGCCCCATCCCTGGTAACATTCCAGTAAATCAATTCTGCACTCACTCGAAGGTCTTGACTTCTTTCCTAAAGCGTGGTGCCCAGAATTGAACGCAATACTCCAGCTGAGGCCTCGCCAGTGCTTTTTAAATGTGTAGCATAATATCCTTGCTTTTATGCTCTATTCATCTGTTAATAAAAGAAAGGATCCCAAATTATTTTTAAAAGCCTTCCCACCTTCACCTGCCACCTTCAAAGATTTGTGTGCACGCACCCCATGTGTCCCTGTTCCTGCACCCTCTTTAAAATTGTATCATTTAGAGCTGGTTAACAAATTGCAGTGGAGAGCATTGTGAGCAGTTTCGGGGCCAGTGATCTCCAGAGGGAGCCGATAAAAGGAAATAATCGGCCCCATTAAAATGGTACCATTTAGTTTATATTGCCTCTCCTCATTCTTCCGACCACAATATATCACTTTGCACTTCTCAGCGTTAACATTCATCTGCCATGTGTCTGCCCATTTCACCAGTCTCTTTCTGTTCATACGCCCTCTTTGTAGCTCTTACTGTCTGCTCTTACTATCTGTTCTTTGTATCTTTCCCATTCGCCAGGATCTGTGCTCTGTTTTGCATTTATGTATGCTTTTTATTTTATTTTAACGCGGTTTCTTATCTCTTTATTCGTCCATGCCTGTCTTTTGGGCAGTAGATTTCTTGCCCCTCAGGGGTATAAACTGCTTCTGTACCATATTCAATTTATTATGAACACCTCCCACTGATCTTCTCTCATTTTAACTATTAACAGATTTGCCTAGTTTAATGTGGACAGTCTCTGTCTCATTCCGTTGAAATCGGTTTCATCCAAATCTAGAATGTTAGTAACTGTTTCGCGTTTCTCCCGTTCAAACACTACATTGAACGCAATCATGTTATGATCACTATAATATAAATGTTCACGCACTTTTACTCTGTTTAATAAATCTGACTTGTTACGCATCACTAAATCTAATATGGCCAGCCCCCTTGTTGGTTCTAGGACATATTGTTGTAGAAAGCTATTTTGGACGAACGAAATAAATTCACTGACATTCTGATTGGTGCTAGTCTGCTTATCTCAATATATATGAAAATTAAAATCCACCGTTAAGACCACTCTGCCTTTGCTACACGCTTGTCCAAATTCTGTATTTATAAAATCTAGCTTTTCACAGCTGCGACCAGGGGGCCTCGACACAACTCCCACTAAAGTCTTTAATCTTTTCCTAGCTTTTAATTCTACCCATAAAGTCTCCATTGCCTGCTTATCTCTCGTTATATCCTCCCTTAGCATTGAAGTGATTTCACCCTTAATCACTAAGACTACTACTCCCCCTGTACCATTTCCCTATTTTCCTGTAGACATCCAGCAGAAGTTACACCACCCTGTATTACCGCCAACTTGAGATGAAGGCTACAATTCCATGAACCTTTCATTTTCTTTTGTACCTGTCCAGTAGTTTGAACTAATTAATCTACGTGGACTTTTAATACTTACTGCTCCTCCACAGTTCCTAACTTCTCAGCGTTCTCAATATACTCTGATCTGTATTTCTCAGGTCTAAAGTGGATGATCTCACAGTTCTCCACGTCGAACATCTTCGGCCACAGTTTTGCCCGCTCAGTTCATCTATCCTTTGCATTTTCTGCTCACACCTACACTACTTACTGTGCCGCCTAACTTAGTGCCATCAGCAAACTTGGATATACGATGGATGTCATCAAAATTTAAAAGAGGGCTGGAAACGGGCAAAGAACTGTGGGCTGAGGTGACAGTACATTAGAATTCGGAATGTATAAAATGCAGTCTCCAGTGCTCTGCTTATCTACATCAGACCGAAAGTAATTTGCAATACATCATCGATCCTTATTGGTCGCTGTAAGCTGAGGTTTTAGCTCGGTGAAATGGTTTTACAGTTTGGAAAGGTTGGGTCTCTGTGACACAATCAGTTGACACTGTCAGCTCAAATAATTGATGGTTCCATTAACGATCGGGTAATCTTCACCTTAATGTCTTAGTTTCAGGTTTAAGTGACTGAAGACAAATGTGCCGCAAACATTGCCAGCTGGGCCCGGCTGGTATTCCCACCATGTACCCTGTGGTCGGAGAGCAGGCACATCAAAAATATATAAACACCTGAGACGGGCTTCACGGAAATCAGAATTTGTCTTAACAGACAAGACCCCGAAAGGCCGGATGGGAGGCTGCACTGATTGCAGGAGAGTTGGTTCGCTGTAACATGGATATTTCAGGAGAGAGCCACACCAGACACTCTCCATGTTTCCATAATGAAACTCACACCGTTTATTTTGGAAATGTAAAATGATATTTACATTCTGACTGTTTTCAGTTGATTTGTGAGAGATCATTATAAGATCTTGCAGGGCTGCCTCGGTTAATAACAACTGTTTTAAGCTGCATTTCAAACACGGCAACAAATCTATCCTTTTGTTGCTGTTTTCCAGAGCCCAGAATGAGTGAGGCCGCGAAAATCAGCTCTCTTCAATAACTCGCTGCTGGCAAATAGCAGCGAATGTGGCCTCAGACAGGGCATTAGAGCCCATCTCTGGGGAACAAGATCCCACTGAAGCAGAGCTGTGCAGACCTTTGCATCTCTCGCCTATAGGTGACGCCATGGAGGTCGAGATCATAGAATCATAGAATATTACGGCACAGTAGGGGGCATTCGGCCCATCAAGCCTTTGAAAGAATGAATCAATTAATCCCACTTTCCTGCGGTTTCCCCATAGCCCAGCATATTTTTTTATTTCCAAGTGTTTTTCCAATTACCTTTTAAATGTTAGTACTAAATCTGCTTCCTCTACCCTTTCAGGCAGTGCATTACAGATCATAAAAAATTCACTGTATTAATGCTTCCTCCTGTCACTTCTGCTTCATATCCAAATACTGTAAATCTGTGAATTCAGGTAACCTGCCCTCTGGTCACCGGAAACAGATTGTTCTTCTTAACTCTCCCCAAATCCTTCAACTTTTAATCACCTCTCTCAAATCTCCCCTTAAGTTTCTCTGCTCTAACGAGAACAACGCAGCCTCTCTAGTCTCTGCACATAACTTAAGTCTTTCATCACTGGTACCTGTTGTGTATGTACCTTTAAGGGAATAACTGGTCTCAGACCCTAGCAAGCTTCTGTAGTTTCAGTTTTCAGGTTGTCTCCATTCAGTAAAGACTTGTTATAGTCAACTTCTGAAGTCCATGTCTCAATTATACACGGACATAATACTGGCGATGAGTAAGAAACAAACTTACCTGCAACTCGGCAGCACCTCAGACGACGTTATTGAAGGTCGGAGCCAGAAGAAAGAAAAAAAAAATAATCCAAAGAAACTCGAGAAACGGGCGTCGACCATGGGCAACCACTCTCCAAATCATCGAATTGAAAAGTTGCAGGAGAGACTGTCGCGAGCCAGGCTTGGTTCTCCAGCCTGTGGTTTCCCAGCTAATCGGGCTGGTGGCAGGTAGTGCGCTGATCCTTCCTGGGTTGCGGTGGGCTAGTGCTCGATCGGGTGGCTCTGCAACGGGGCCGGGCAGCGAGTCAGGAAGCAAAGAGAGAGAGAGAGAGAGGGTGGAGCACACAGGGCGCGGCCGGTGCTTCAAAGCCGGGCAGTGTTCGGACCTAAGAAGAGGGAGGGAAGTGTCCCAGAGGGTCCGCTCCACGACGGGAACGGTTCTTCAATTAACGGAGCAAATATTGAAGCGCGATAGAAAAATAAAAATACCGTGGAGAGCGGTGTTGGCAGCAGCGATCAGGGCGGTGTGCAGACCATTGGGCGTTGCCATTACAGGATAGTAAAATAAATAAAATCGCCAGCAACAGCGTTGGCAGCAGCAGCAGCAGCGGGGAAGCGCGGGAGGCACCATCTTAACTCGGCGGGGAAGAAGGAAAAGCGTGGGAGGCGCCATCTTAGATTTTCAAGATGCCAAAGACTGGCAATATCACTGCCTTCGATAATGCAATAGAAGACTGGACCACGTATGTGGAAAGAGTCGAGGTATATTGCGAGGCAAACGAATTAGCCGATGAGAAAAAGGCATCGGTATTGCTAAATTTAATGAGCGCAAGAACGTACGGCCTATTGCGGGACCTGATTACTTCAGCCAAGCCGAAGGCAAAGAGTTTTAACGAAATTGTTGCTATCCTACAGGACCACCTAAATCCTACACCGCTGCTGGCAGCAGAAAGATTTAAATTCCACAGGAGAAATCAGCATAAAAATGAGAGCAATGCTGATTACCTTATGGAACTACGCAAGCTATCAAAGCACTGCCAGTTCGGAGCAGGACTGGCAGATACCTTACGGGCCAAATTTGTCTGTGGACACCTGCGTGAAGGAACCCAGAAGAGGTTATCCTCAGAGAAAGAGCTGACGCTAGATAAGGCTTTCAGCGTGGCAGTATCGTATGAAGCAGCAGCAAGGGGAGCTTCAGAAATACAACAAAAGCCACAGGAATATGGCACCCACGAAATGACACGGGGGTTTGCAAAATGTTATCACTGTGGCAGAACAAATCATGACAAGAAGGACTGCTGGTCCAAGGACAAAATATGCAAGCATTGCAGAAAGATGGGACACATTGCACGAGTTTGCAGGTCTGGGAAGAAGACCAACGACCACAAAAAGGCTACTAAGGAACCGTACAGGAAAGTACAAAAGATGAGGGACAGTAGTTCCGAAGACCAGATGAGCGATAGTGAATCCGGGAACAAGAGACTAAGCTGTCTCAAACTGCACAACGTAATCGCAAAAGAGGATCACCGAACCATTTGTGTCACTCTCACGATAGCAGGGTCCCAAGTCAAAATGGAATTGGATACAGGATCAGCTCTAACCGTCATGAATCGACGAGACTACGAGCGGCTATTCTCACACATACCCTTGAGAGAGACATCCATTGTATTGAGGACGTATACGGGGCAAAAAGTATACCCCAGAGGAAAAATATGGGTGCCTGTCGAATACAACGGCAAGAAAATACGGAAATTGTATCTCTACATTCTGCAAGATGGTGGACCATCGTTATTGGGACGTGAATGGATCAGAAAGATAAGTTTAGACTGGCACTCCATTCAGGCAATGACGGTGGCTGTTAAAAAGGAGGACGACGTCACTCCTGGACGATTGTCAACAATCTTAGCTGACGCCAAAGAGGTATTTCAACAAGAACTGGGCACTCTTAAAGGCGTAACCGCCTTGATAAAAATAGAAGAGAATGCAATTCCCAAGTTTTTCAAAGCAAGACCGGTACCATATGCAATTCGCCCAGCCGTCGAGGCAGAGCTGGAGAATCTGGAGAATGCAGGCGTGTTATCTAAGGTAGACTGGAGCGAGTGGGCGACAACCATCGTTGCTGTCATTGAAAAAAACGTTAAACAATAAGTCTGAGGAGCCAAGGAAGGATCGCATCTGTGGGGACTTCAAGGTGATGGTGAACCCAGTCCTTCACACAGTACAATATCCTCTTCCAAGGATAGAAGATATCTTCGCCCCACTATCTGGACGGAAGCGTTTTACAAAAATTGACCTAGCACAAGCATATTTGCAGATGGAGGTTGAAGAATCCTCTAGGAAGTATCTCACGATAAACACTCACAAAGGTCTTTACCAGTATAATCGACTGGTATTCGGAGTAGCGTCAGCTCTGGCGATATGGCAAAGAGCGATGGAACAAGTCCTGCAAGGGATTCCGGGGACTCAGTGTTACTTGGACGACATCCTAGTGACAGGTGAAGATGACAGTGAACACCTTGCCAACCTAGAGCAGGTGCTAACCAGACTACGTGAAAATGGGCTACGAGCCAATCACCCCAAGTGCGAGTTTTTGAAGAAACAGATATCGTATTGTGGCCACGTGATTGATGAAGAGGGGTTGCATAAGCCCCTGACAAAATTGAAGCGGTAGTTAAGGCTCCAGCGTCTGAAAATGTGTCGCAACTGAGGTCATTCCTCGGATGGGTGAATTGCTACGTAAGTTTTTGCCGAATTTGTCCACAATTCTGCATCCACTGAACGCCCTACTACGAACGGGAGTAGCATGGAAATGGAGCGATGAATGCAAGCAGGCCTTTCAGAAGAGTAAGGACCTAATCACTTCAAGAGAAGTATTGGCTCACTACAACCCATCACTACCGATAAGACTGGCGTGTGATGCGTCTCCCTACGGCATTGGGGCGGTACTGTCACATAAATTCCTTGATGGCTCAGAGGCTGATAGCGTTTGCGTCACGCTCGTTAACTTCAGCAGTGCGTAACTACGCCCAGTTTGACAGAGACGCCCTCAGCCTGGTGTGGGGGGTGAAGAAGTTCAATCACTACCTGCATGGTCAGAAATTTACTCTACTAACGGATCATCAACCTCTCATCTCCATTTTCAACCCTCAGAAGGGAGGACCGATAATGATGACACAACGGCTACAGAGGTGGTCCCTTTTCCTAGGGGCTCACCAATATGACATCGAGTATAAAGGAACTAAACAGCATGGGAATGCTGATGGATTGTCGCGCCTACCGTTGCCGACGGTGGAAGAAGAACTGGCAGTGGATCAAAAGGATTTATTCCACTCGACTATATTCGAATGTCTCCCTGTGACGAATGCAAACATAGAAAAGGAAACACGAAATGACCCGACACTCTCCTGGGTCTTTGATTTAACGGTGAAGGGATGCCCAGCACATGGCGAACCACTGCTGCCAGCATTCTCACCTAGAAGAGAACAGCTGTCAGTGTGCAGAGGAACCTTGATGTGTGCATCCAGAGTAGTAATTCTACCCAAATTGAAGGATAGAGTGCTCAATGAGCTTCACGAGGGTCATCTGGGAGGGGTAAAAACGAAGAACTTAGCCAGAGCGTTTGTGTGGTGGCCGGGAATCGATAGAGAAATCGAAGAGATGACCAAGAGCTGTACAGGATGCCAGAAGGTCCAAAACGCACCACCACAAGCCCCTCTACATCCATGGGAGTGGCCCTCATCTCCATGGCAAAGGGTGCACATTGATTTTGCTTGTCCCTTTATGGACTCGATGTTTTTAATTGTGGTGGATGCACATTCAAAGTGGCCAGATGTAATAAAAATGTGCTGAACCACCACAGAAAAAACTAGCACAGTCTTACGAACCATATTCGCCGGGAATGGGCTGCCTGAACAGATTTGCTCTGACAATGGACCACAGTTTGTGTCTGAAGAGTTCCGGAAGTTCTTAAAGAACAATAGTGTTAAGCATTACACATCCACCCCATATCATCCAGCCTCTAATGGATTGGCCGAGAGGTTTGTTCAAACATTCAAGATGGTTATCAAGGCAATGTATAATGAAGATATACCCCTACAACACAAGGTGGATAACTTCTTGTTTGCCTACCGGAATGCAACACATGCGGTTACCAACCAAACTCCAGCCATGATGTTCATCAACTGAAGACTACGATGCCACTTGGATTTGGTTGAGCCAAACGTCAGAAGAGATGTGGAGAATAGGCAGTTTCAGAATATGAATGAAAGGCCGACCAGGAGTTTTAAGATAGGTCAACCAGTTTTGGCCTGGGACTACTGCACAGAGAAATGGCAGCCAGGAACGATCTGTACACGGCAAGGACCTCTAATGTATACCGTGGACGTTGGGGAGAGCATTGTAAGACGCCATGCTGACCAGATTCTAGAGTCACTGGAAAACATCAACTCCACACCACGATCTGATACACCTGATGATGAACCCGAAGTACCAATTGCATCTACGGCAGAATCGGTGTTATTGGAAGTAGACGAACCAAACAACGACCTTGATCCCGACTCAACCTTGCCAGAAGAATCTGATATCCCAAAGAGGCGTTAGCCAGACAGAATCAGGAAGCATCCTCAAAGACTGAACTTATAATTACTTAACTTCAACCAATGTATCTAGCAACCGTAATTGTAATTGTAATTAGTTATTATTTAGTTGTTAATTGAATGTTATGTACTGTTTATCTAAAAGGGGAGGAATTGTTGTGTATGTACCTTTAAGGGAATAACTGGTCTCAGACTGCCGTACCGGCAGTGACCACCCCTGTATAAAAGGCCCTAGCAGGCTTCTGTAGTTTCAGTTTCCAGGTTGTCTCCATTCAGTAAAGACTTGTTATAATCAACTCCTGCAGTCCGTGTCTCAATTATACACGGACATAATAGTACCCTACTATTATCCACTGCACACTCTCTCTTAGGGCTTGACATCCTTCCTCGCTGTGGTGCCCAGATTTGGCCACAATACTCCAGCTTGGGCCTAATTAGTGTTTTATGAAGGTTGAACATAAATTCCTTGCCTTTTTACTCTATTCCCCGATTTATAAAGTCAAGGACCGCGATTGCCCTCTTTACAGCCTTCTCAAATTGTCCTACCACCTTCAGATACTTCTGAAGTTACACCCCCAGGTCGTCCTGCTCCTGCACCCATTTTAAATGTACCACGTAGTTTATTTTGACTCTCCTGATACTTCCTACCAAAATTAATTAATTAGTCAAATTTCACCTGCCATGACCATTTCGCCGGTCTATCTATGTCCTCCTGACATCTGCCAATAACATTCTCACTATTTACTACGTTGACAACACATCCGCAAACTTTGAAATTTGACTCCCTATACCCAAGTCCTGGTTATTTATATATAACAAGAAAAGCAGTGATCCTAATACCCATCGCTGGGGGACCCACTGCAGCGAAGGCAGCGCATCACTACCGGTGAAGCAAGATACCACATGGCCAGGCAAAGCCTCCTCATGCACAGAACACATTGATAGTGAAATCCGGGGAGATTGTATCCTGGTCACTCGGCCTTCCAGCAACAGTTTGCGTGTTGTTTGCCTCAGTGTGTAAGTGCAGGGGCATTAGACTTTGTATCAGGAAGTCATGATGGCCGAGTGGTCTAAGGCTTTTCATTCAGATAGTCGTCCCCTCTGGAGGTGTGGGTTCGAATATCACTTTTGACATTTTGTCCTTTACTTCAACGGAACAATTTTATCTGGATCTGCTGGAGGTAATTTTTTGGCCCAGTTGATTTATTCCTTCCTGAAAACGAAGCCCACTTCCATCTAAGGCAGGTTTCTTTTTGGTTGTAAGTATGTATTGTGTAGGGAGTCAGCAGAACAGGGCCAGTGGAACCAATCCATTGTGCTTCAAAGTTGCATTTCCACATCATAAATGATCAGATAGGACCCAACTCATTCCATAGCAATCTCCAATGGCTTTGGAAGAAGGAAAATGTAAACTACCACATTTACATCATGGCTTTAAAGACACTCAATTAAAGTTTGTTTTAGCAATCAATTACCTGTGCTCCTTGTAGATATATTTGAGTGTGTCCATGTTAGATACACATGTATTTGAGAGTTACTAATATGTTGAATGCAAGTGATTTGCGCCTCTGTTAGTCACTGATATACTTAGATGTGTCTGTAGTATTATTTAATGTATTGGGTGGGGGATCTGTGTCAGTTGTAAATGTATCTCTGAGCGCTGCAGATGTCCAGTCCGGCCCTATTCTACCTTCTCATCGACCCCACGTGGGACACGGCAGACCATCTGTTACATTCGGATTCAACTTTGCTTTCATTAACCATGTTAACATTTAGACAAGGAGATGTTAAGAAGATAACAACTCTTGTTCCACCAGCCTCGCTGCTACCTCCTAAGCCTTCCTCAATCTTGCTGATACAACCTGAGTATTCATTACCCACTCTGGGAGACTCTGCAGAGCATTGGTTCCCCTCGCTGAGAGCACCTCAGCGTCCCTTACTCTCTTCGATACATTCCGAGCGTCCCTTACTCTCTCTCATACCTGCCGAGCGTTCCTTACCCTCTCTGACACCTCCAGCTTTCCCTTAACCTCTCCAATACCTTCTGAGAGTCAGTTACTCTCTCTGATATCCATTTAGAGCGCTCATACCCACGTGATACTATATCAGAAACCCATAAATTCCCCCACAGCCTCTGAGATCCCATTGTCATTGCAATGCCCTCTGATAAACTCTGAGACTCCCTGATACCAGGAGCAAAGTGTGTTTGGAATGCCGTGGCTCAGGACAATGTGGGCGGAAACGGCTGACTTACATCGTGTGTAGGAAAGTTAAGCACGATCATGTGTGTGAGAAAAGCGCAGAAACGTTTTGCCTGGAGCTGCGCCCTTGAGGCAAGTTTTGTGCTGTCAGCTAAACTGCTATAGTGAAAGCACAAAATTAAAAACAGAAAATGCTGGACATATTCAGCAGCTCAGGCAGCATCTGAAGAGAAATGTTACATTTACCAGGACGTCACTGCCCACTTTGATTGATACTTCACGTAGCTCATATCGTAAAATTTCAACACCTCTGTGCAAGAAATAGTTTGGGTGGAAATGAGGACTTTGCTTATTTCAGCAAATAGAGTGAGGCAGCAAAACAAAAGCCCCACTGCGAATTGGGCAAGGATAGGACTTAGAAACAGGAGTCTTGGATGTGTTGAAAAAAGGGGAAAAAGATTTAGTCTTAAAAGCAATAATCGTAGAATTCGAAACAATGCGTGTAGAGCACAGATGATTAGTGACCCACCGCCTTAATCTCTCAACCACCTTGCTCCATGAATATACCTCCGAAAGCTCTTTTATTTCCTTGTGTCTCATTGCAAAGCCCTTGGCTCAAATCAAAAACAACAGGAGATCCAGCTTTCAATTATCAGTCACCAGTATCAGAACTAAGACATCATTGGCGTGGTAGCGTGGCCGAGCGGTCTAAGGCGCTGGATTTAGGCTTCAGTTTCTTCGGGGGCGTGGGTTCGAAACCCACCGCTGCCATAAATTGTGCTAATTTTGTTGTTGTCCGAATCAATGCTCGCTGCAAAGTTCAAAATGACAATAAGATAATGGAGGGAACGTTGATCACGTCAAGCACTTCATCAACAATCCCTTTATTAAGTGGCATTATGCACGGCATAGCTGTTCTTTTTATACCTTCCTGGAATGTGGGCATCGCTGGCAAGGCCAGCATTTATTGCCCATCCCTGATTGTGCTTGACAAGGCGGTGATGAGCCACCTTCTTGCACCGCTGCAGTCCGTGTGATGAAGGTACTCCCACAATGCTGCTCGAGAGGGAGTTCCAGGATTTTGATCCAACGACGATGAAGGAACGATCACATATTTCCAACTCAGAATGGTGTGTGACTTGGAGGGGAACCTGGAGTTGATGGTGTTCCTATGCACCTGCTGCCCTTGTTCTTCGAGGTGGTAGAGTTCGTGGGGTTGGCAGGTGCTGCTGAAGAAGCTTTGGAGAGTAGCTGCAGAGCATCTTGTAAATGGTACACACTGCAGTCGCCATACACCGCTGGTGAAGGGAGTGAATGTTTAAGGTGGTGAATGGGGTGCTAATCAAGCGGGCTGCTTTGACCTGTATGGTGTCGAGCTTCTTGAGTTCTTTTGGAGCTGCACTCATCCAAGCAATTGGACAGCATTCCATCACAAACCTGACTTGTGCCTTGTAGGTGGTGGAAATGCTTCGGGGAGTCAGGAGATAAGACACTCGCCACAGAATACCCAGCATCTGAGCTGCTCTTGTAGCCACTGTTTTCAACGGCTCCCAGGCACGGCTCAAGCAGCTCTCCGCTGGACTAGAGATCGGGGAACCTGCGCTGTTGATGAGGCAGTCTGGCTGCTGCTGCATCCACCTCTCGCACCCCGAGAGCCCGGACAGCGGTCCGCACCGATCTACCTTCTCTGGATTCGGTGTCACTTGTAAACTGTGGACCTAGTGGCGGAACGCCAGTGTATCTGCATTTGCAGTAAAATGCTGTATGTTTGAATCACGGCGGGGTCACTGAGCTTTCACAGTGTGCGAACCTGAGTTTATATCAGGGCAGTGTTTCAAGGATTGAATATCCAGTTTTGGGGCAATAATTATTTTCAGAATTAAGTGCGCTTTTTCTGTTACTTTTGATTACACTCTAAGTTTTTCTGTTGGAGAGTATTTTTTTAATATTATATCGGAACATTGTTTAAGGAATGTGGTGCGCTCACAGATTGTTGAATAACTCTCTCACCCACTTGAGAGAGTTTTCTGATGCGGTAACAGAGAGGGTTGATGAGGGAAATGCGATTGACGTGGTGTACATGGACTTTCAAAAGGTGTTTGACAAAGTGCCACATAATAAACTTGCCAACAAAGTTAAAGCTGATGGAATAAAAGGGACAGTGGCAGCATGAATACCAAATTGGCTAAGTACAGGAAACTGAGAGTTGTGGTGAACTGTTGCTTTTCGGACTTGAGGAAGGTAATCAGTGGTGTTCCCCAGGGGTCAGTTCTAGGACCACTGCATTTCTTGATATATCTAAATGATTGGGCCTGGGTGTTCAGGGCACAATTTGAAAAGTTGCAGCTGACGCAAAACTTGGAAGTATAGTGAACAGTGAGGAGGATAGTGATAGAGTTCTAGAGGTCATAGACAGGCTGGAGGAATGGGCGGACACGTGGCAGGTGAAAGTTAACGCAGAAAAGTGAGAAGTGATACATTTTGGTGGAAAGAATGAGGGCAAGAAATGTAAACTAAAGGGTGCAATCCTAAAGGAGTGCATGAACAGAGAGACCTGGGGTATATGGGCACAAATCGTTGAAGGTGGCAGGGCAGGTTGAGAAAGCAGTTAATAAAAGATTTTGGGATGCTGGGCTTCCTAAATAGAGGTATAGAGTACAATAGCATTTAAATTATGATGATCCTGTATAAAACACTGGTTCGGCTCCAACTGGAGTATTGTGTCCAATTCTGGGCACCAAACTTTGGGAAGGATGTGAAGGCCTTAGAAATGGTACAGCAGAAGTTTCAAGAAAATGATTCCAGTGATGAGCGACATCAGTTACATGGATAGACTGGAGAAGCTCGGGTTGTTCTCCTTAGAGCAGAGAAGATTGAGAAGAGATTTGACTGAGGTGTTGAAAATCATGAGGGTCTGAACAGAGTAGATAGAGTGAATGTGGTCCCATTGGCAGAAATGTTAAGAACCAGAGGATATATATTTAAGTTGATTGGCAACAGAACCAAAGGCGACTTAAGAAAATCTTTGTTTACACAGCGAGTGCTTAGGATCTGGAATGCATTCCCAAAAAAGGTGGTGGAGGCAGATTCCATCACAGCTTTCACAAGGGAGTTGGATAAGTATCTGAAGGAAAAACATGCAGTGCTCCAGGGAAAGGGCGGGAGCGTGGGACTAGCTGAAGTGCTCTTGCTGAGAGCGGTACGGGCTCGACGTGATGGAAGGAATTCTTCCACGCTGTAATCATTCTATTCTCTGATTCTGTGAAAGGTTCTATATAGAGTCAAGTTGCTGCTGTATTTCGGTTTTTTATAATATTCTTAACATAAAAAATCCAATCTTTACAAAACGAAACCCACACATAATGCCACGTGGAAATTATTTTGAATAACATCCATTGAACCTTTGCAACACATCATTCCACCATTTATTTGTCTTTCCTCGGTTTGCTGATAAATGTTTAACTCGCGCCTGTTCACGTTAATGGTAATAAACAGGAACAGACAGACACAGCGTGTCTAACTGCCCGAGATGTGCCAAAGGCGTCATAGAGTCACAACGGCAGAGCAGGAGGCCATTTGGCCCATCGAGTTGGTGCCGGCTCTCTGTGTACAGCAACCCCATCCGTCCCATTCCCCACTCTATCCCCGTAGCCCTGCAAGTTTATTTCCCTCAAGTGCCTATCCAGTCTCCGCTTGAAAGCATTGAGTGTCTCCGCTTCCACCACTTGCGTCAGCAGCGAATTCCAGGTCTTCACCACTCACTGCGTAAAAAAGTTTTCCGCTTCTACCGATATTTCGTCGGCATCCACCTGCTTAGTAAACACTGATACAAAGTACTCACTGAGTATTCTAGCCTTGCCCTGTGCCTCTAAGCATATATTGCCTTCTTTTTCCCTAACAGGCCCCACCCCGCCTCTTACTACCCACTTATTGTTTACATGCCGATAGAAGATTTTTGAGTTCCCTTTTATGTTAGCCACCATTCTACTCTCATATTCTCTTTGCCAATCTTATTTTCCTCTTCACTTCCCCTCTCAACTTATTGTATTTGGTCTGGTTCTCCCTTGAAGAATTCACCTGTCATTCATCATACACCTTTTTTGCTTCATCATTTTCTCTAACTCCCTCTTCATCCAAGGAGCCTTTGCTTTGGTTCCCTTACTTTTCCCACTTGTTTGAATGTACCTAGCCTTTACTTGGAACACCTCCTCCTTAATCATCACAATTGTTCTGCTGCAGTTTGTCCTGTCATCCTTTGGTTCCATTTTATCCTGGCTGGATCAATTCGCATCCCATTGAAGTTAGCACTATTCCACTTTAGAAGATCCACTCTAGATTGTTCCTTGCTCCTCTCCATTGCTAATCTAAATCTTATGATACAATGATCACTCATAGCCAAGTGTTCTCCCACAGACACTTGGTCGATCTGCTCCACCTCATTCCCCAGCACCAGATCCAGAAATGCTTCCTTCCTAGTTGGGCCAAGAACATATTGGTGAAGGAAATTCTCCTGAACACATTTCAGAATTTCCTCCCCCTCCTTTTTCTTTACCCTAGCATTATCCCAATCGATATTTGGGTAATTAAAGCCCCCAATAGCATCACTTTATAGATCTATAGCATCAGTTTAGGACAAATGCATCAGATCAAATGTTCACCCGACACAGACAGAAAAAAAAACAGAGAAACTGGTAGAAGGAGATAGGGAAACAAATCTAAATACAGAAAATATAAATATTTGCCATCATTGATTTCCCTCTATTCCAACCCAACCCTTCAGTGGTGGATAAATAACTTCAGTGTCAATCGTTCAGTGTGAGAATCGGACCAAAGGATGAGACACAAATGATCTGAAGACGGTCCAAACCAGGGACCTTAGGATCTTCAGTCGAACGCTCTCCCAACTGCACTATTCTGGCCCCACATTAATGAAGCTTCGTGTAACTCTTTTGGAAGAAAATCTATCCCCGGGTGGACTCCGCTCGTTGCTCACTCCGGGGGAATGGGACCCGACCAGATAACGGAGCTCAGGTTATGTTAATGATCTGCTGAAGTGTTTATAAACACAGAAAGCTGACACACTAGAGGAGACGTCATAGGGTTGGACACGGAGTGAAATGCACTGAAGGATTTTTGTAACAGTTAAAGAGCACACTAACCCCGAGCTGCAGGGGAAATTCTATGAAGTTCAATATTCAACAGCGAGATGCTGGAGAGATAAGAGTCCCGAATCAGGGAGAGATTTTCTGATACCGCTGCTGAATTTCATTTAACACTCCCTGAACTCACTGCAGAACTCAGAGCTGGGGATCGACTGTGAAATCAGCCTATAAAATAAAATAATACATTTGGCCAACGTAGGGCTCGCACCCACGCCCCTGAGATTAAGAGTCTCATGCTCTACTGACTGAGCAAGCCGGGCCCACACAAGCTTACCCTCTTTGTCTGTTATTGCAGAGCGACAGCTGTTGGCTCCATCCCCAGGGACCCGTCTTGTTCTGCAAACCATGAACCAGCTTCCTCGCAATTCCCGGGTTTATCAGTAAACCGACCCACACAAACCCGAGAGAGTGATGGATTCCTCTCACTGATCGATAATAAAACTCAGATGTTCTGCTCTTTTCACCTTCTGAACTTTCACATCCATTTTGCTCAGTATTTATTTCGCTTTCCTTTTTATTCTGTTCGTGCATTTCTTTATAAACATTTCATTGTAATTATTGATGAGAGGGAAGAAATGAATAGAAAAGATTTACTGGAATGGTTCCAGGGATGAGGGACTTCAGTTATGTGGAGAGACTGGAGCAGCTGGGGTTGTTTAGAGCAGAGGCGGCTAAGAGGAGATTTGACAGAGGTGTTCAAAATCATGAACGGTTTTGACATCGTAAATGAGGAGAAACTGTTTCCAGTGGCAGGAGGGCCGGTAACCAGAAACCACAAATTGAATCTCATTGGTAAATGAACCAGAGGCGACATAAGGGACCATTGTTTCATACAACGAGTTGTTGTGATCTGGAATGCACTGCCTGAAATGATGGTGGAAGCAGATTCAATAATAACTTTCAAAAGGGAATTGGATTAATACTGGAAGGGAAATCTTCACATGGCTATAGAAAAATATCAGGGCATTGGAACTAATGGAGAGTTCTAACAAAGAGGCAGCACAGGCGCGATGGAAAGTCCCAGGCTTCATTTCTGCCTGCACTGAGATCGATTATCTCACCCAGTGTGCTGCCCGGCTCCACAGAAAGTAGGAAGGGCCGAGGTTCCTACACTTGCCTGTGCTTCATTAGCTGATCTCACCTGGCATCATATTGAGCCGCACAAAGCAGGATCGGCCCAGGCTTCATCACCGGCCTGTGGTGTGTTAGATCATCGCATGATGTGTGCTACTGAGCCATACAAATCAGTAAACTCTCTGTATTCATCCCTGGTTTGTATTGAGTTAGCAGATATCACCCGGTGTGGTACTGAGCCCCATACTGAGCAGGTTGGGCCCAGGTTCATTCCACGGCCTGTGGTGTGTTCGCTGATCTTATTTGGCGAGTTGCTGAGCCTAAAGAACAGGAAAGGTCCAGGCTTCATCTCTGGGCTAAGCTGAATTCTCTGACCTCACCTGCTGTCTGGGCCTTTGTTGGGCATATCTGGGTCCTTGTAGCAACTGTCCGAGTAGTAGATCATGGTCTGCGCAGGAGTTGTTCAGGTCTTTGTAGAAGCTTCCTGGGTCTGTGTAAGAAATTACTGTGTCTGTGTTGGAGCTACCTGGGTCTGTGTAAGTGCTGTCTGTGTCAGCGTAGGAGCTGTCTTGTTCTGTATGTTATATCTGTATCTGTGTAAGAGCTGTCTGTGTCAGGGCACGAGCTGTCTGGTCTGTATATTATATATGTGTCTATATAAGGGCTGTCTGTGTCAGGGTAGCAGCTGTCTGAGTCTGTATGTTATATCTGAGTCTGTGTATGAGCTGTCTGTATCAGGGTAGGAATTGTCTGGCTCTGTATGTTATACCTGAGTCAGTGTAGGTTCTTTCTAGGTTTTTTTTTGGAGCAACCAGGGTATATGAAGAAGCTGACGAAAGGCAATCCACCAGCAACATTAACTGTTTCTCTCTCCACAGATGCTGACAGACCTGCTCCATATATCTAGCATTTACTGCTTTTATTTCAGATTTCCAGCAACAGCAGAATTTTGCTTTGGTTTCTATTAAGAAGATGTCTGGATTTGTGCATGAATGTCTGGGTCTGTGTAGGAATGTCCGGGTCTGTGTAGGAATGTTTGGGTCTGTGTAGGAATGTCTGGGTCTGTGCAGGAGCTGTCTGGATTTGTGTATGAATGTCTGGGTCTCTGTAGGAGCTGTCTGGGTCTGTGTAGGAATGTCTGAGTCTGTGTAGGAGGAGTCTGGGTCTGCATAGGAATGTCGGTGTCCGTGTCGGAACATTCTATGCCTTTCTTGGAACTGACCGTGCCCATGCAGGAAGCATCCATGTCATTGTAGGGGCTCATATATAGGTGCTGGCTGTGTCATTGTAGGAATTGTTTTGTCTATGTAGGAGCGAATGGGTCAGTGCAGGAGTTATTGGGTCTGTACAGTTGCTCCCCGGATCAGGGTAGGTGCTATCTGGGTCTGTGTGGGGAAGTCTGTGCCTGTGTCAGTGCAACCTGTGTCAGGGTAGGAGCTCCCTGGGTCAGTGTCGTTAAGTCGGTGCCTGTGATGGTGCTTTCTGGATCAGGGTAGGTGCTGACTGGGTCTGTGTATGAAAGTCTTTGCCTGTGGTGGTGCTCCCTGGACCAGGGTAGGAGGTCCGTGGGTCTGTCTAGGAAAGTCTGTGCCTTTGATGGTGCTCCCTTTGTCAGGGTAGGAGCTGCCTGGTTCTGTGTAGGAAAGTCTGTGCCTGTGATTGTGCTCCCTTTGTCAGGCAGGAGCTGACTGGGTCTGAATAAGAATGCCTGTGCTTGTGATGTTGCTCCTGTGTCAAGTTAGGTGCTGTCTGGGTCGGTGTAGGAAAGTCTATGCCAGTGATGGTGCGCCCTGTGTCAAGATAGAAGCTGGCTGTGTCTGTGTAGGAAAGCCTGTGCTTGTGATCCTGCACCTTGTGCCAGGGTAGGAGCTGCCTGTGTCCGTCTAGGAAAATCTCTGCCTATGATGGTGCTCCCTGTGTCAGGGTAGAAGTTGCCTGTGTCCGTCTAGGAAGGTCTGTGCCTGTAGTCGTGCTCCCTGTTTCAGGGTAGGAGCTGCCTGGGCCCGTCTAGGAAAATCTCTGCCTGTGATGGTGCTTCCTGTGTCAGGGTAGGAGCTGTCTAGGTCTGAGTAAGCTTATTGGTCTGAATCGAAGCTGTCTGTGACTACATAGGAACTGCATTGATCTTTCTAGAGAAAATAATCTGTCTGATGGGGCTGAGATTTGATCAGAAGGTGACAGCGTCTCCGTGCTCACCTGTGCTTTGTAAAGCAGATTTTTTAGGTTTTAATTTACAGATGGGTAAATTGATAATCAGGGGCGGTAGGAGCCTCAGCGCCCCAGGGTGAGATATGGGTGAATCTGCCCTGGCGCGCTCCTGAATGTGCAAATGTGGCAGAAATCACGATGGCCGGGGGATGAGATGGTTGGGGCTATGAACTGAACCCCCTGCCCAAACAAAACTTGCCACAGTCACTTGAATGGTTACTTCCGGGGCGATTGTTGCGTCACTTTCTGCCTCCATGTCTTCTCACTGCCTTTGCTGAAACATTGTCCAAATCTGAGGCCTCGCGCCAAACTAATGCAGAAACTCTGCTGCTGCTCTCGGGATGGGCTCCTGCTGTCCCGATACATTACCGTCCTAACAGCTCATTAACTGTCTGTGTGGAGCAGTGCGGCGCTTCAGATGTCAGGTAGAGAAGGCAATGTCAGAGCTGTCTCGGTCTCAAGTGCTCTGCTCATCAAGAGCAGCCAACACATGGCTTGATTAAGTATGCAGGCATTTACTAGCTGCTCGTTGGTCTCGGGGTATGATGCTCGCTAAGCATAGAATGTGCGAGAAGTGCCGGGTTTAAATCCCGGATGAACTTTCATTTTGCTCGCGACTTTTGACCTTGAATTCCCTTTGTAACATTTGGAAAGATAAAAGAGGAGTTTCCAAATCAATCCACGTGAATCTCCAGCCTTTTGGGAAGAGGGTCAGGGCAAATATTTCGGATCAGAGGCAATCTCTACGGCCTACACTTTCTATAAACGAGTTTTTTCGGGAAGTTGAATGCGATAGACAACCAGTTCTGGATTTTCATCTCACTGAAATAGATAAATGAACGAAAGACTTGCATTTATTGGGCGCCTTTTACCAGCACCGGACGTCCCAAAGAACTTCAAAGCCAATGAAGTACTGTTGTACATCACTGTTGTAATGTAGGAAACGTGGCAGCCAATTTGCGCGCAGCAAGTTCCCAGAAACAGCAACGTGATAATGACCAGATCATCTGGTATTTTTTGTTATGTTGATTGAGGAATAAAAATTGGCCAGAATGATTGATGTCCCAGTTTTATTCAGTATACAGACAGTCATTAAGATAAATAATGATTGAGACTGGGAAGGACACCGTTTTCACACCTACCCGCAATGATCACAAGATCCTTACTCGTGAGAAAGGACATTCAGCCCATTTGAATACAGCCCTCCAGAGCATCCGTAGTCTTCACCTCATTGTTTAATCCAGTTTTTTCCTAAATCATTCCGGGGTTTTCACCACCACCGCTCTTCCTGGAGTCCATTCTAAATGTTGATCATTCTCCTGATATCAGTCCTAATGAGTTTACTTTTATTTTGAGGCTGTTTCTTCTTGTTATTCCCCCCACAATGCAAATTGGTATTCCAGACAAGTTAGTTTCTTGTAGATCTCTGCATTACCATGTCGCACATGCCTCCGTTCTAGGCTGAAAATTTCGATCCAGCGGGTAGGGGTAAAATCCCTCCACCCGTGTATGTTTGCTCTGCAGGATCGACGTGTGTCTGGTACTGCTGCTCCCTCCTCTGGCCGCTGTGTAGTATTGCACCATCTGGTACTGTTGCTCCCTCCTCTGGCCGCTGTGCAGTATTGCACCAACTGGTACTGCTGCTCCCTCCTCTGGCCGCTGTGCAATATTGCACCACCTGGTACTGCTGCTCCCTCTTCTGGCCGCTGTGCAGTATTACACCACCTGATGCTGCTGCTCCCTCCACTGGCCGCTGTTCAGTATTGCAGCACCTGCTCCCTCTGCTGGCTGCTGCGCAGTACTGCTGTGTACGGTTGAACCTCGTGCAACTTCGAGCTCCTCTGCTTCTAGCTGTGCCAGAACTGGAAGAAGAGGTGGGGACGCAACCTTAAAGAATAGAAGGAGTGAAAAGGCGATTGCTTGATCCACTCTGCTGACGGCTAATGTAGGGTAAAGTTATCTGAGAAGGAAGAGAACAGAATTCACAAACTGAGAGCGTGAGTAGTCTTTTCAACCTTCTACCTGCTCCGACATTACACTAGACCAAGGCTGGACTTCACTTCAACTACATTTTTCTGCCGTTGCTCCATATAACTTGATCCCGTTACCTAACAACAATGTGTCGATCTCAATCTTGGAAGCAGCAATTGACCCCCATGGACTTATCGGGAAGAGAGTTTCAGATTCCTACAAACCTTGATGTGAAAAGATGCTTTTGGATTTGACTTTTGAATGGAGCGGCTGTAGTTTTAATTTATTCACCCCTTTACTTGATTCCCCAGTCAGAGGAACTAGTTTAACTCTATCTACACTATTAAACCTTTTAACACTTTAAACACTAAGATCAGCTCACCCATCAATCTACTAAAGTCAAGACAACAGTAGCCAAGTTTATATAATTAATCCTCATAGTTTAACCCTGTAAGGCTCGGTATTAAACTGGTAAATCTGCGATGCACCAATCCAAAGACAATATATCCTTCCTGTGTGCGGTACCCAGAACAGAACACAACAGACTTGACTGTTCCAATTCACGCCTGGCCGGCCTCCTACGTTGTATCCTTCAGAAAACGGAGGTAATCCTACCTGCCCGCGTCATTACTCGCACAAGTCCCGTCCAGCCATCACCCCTGTGCTCACTGACCTGGAATGGCAGGGAAACAATTTCTGTGTGAAAAATTGGGAGAATCGGACACATTATAGAGACGTGGGAGGCTATTGAAATCCGGAGCCAACGAGGACTTTTTCATTTTGAGTCTAACTTTAGACAAACCGGAATCGCTGAATGGCAGCTTATGATCAATTATCATTATGAAGCCTGACATTACTGAGAACGCAAATCATAATAATGATGCATTATAGGCTTGCGTCATTATCAATACGTAAATGTTGCAGCAAGCACGAGGCGAGATGGGTTGCACTGATGGTTTTTCACTACAAATGGGAAAATATTGCACTTGCCCGGGATTTGTACATGAGACCGGTCAGCCAGTGTAGAATTTATCTGCCAAGAACAGCCCATCAGCCGGCCTTTCAGACACCGTGTGTCCATTACATCTCAGTTTGTATTCGGGGAAATTCCTCTCTGACCCATCGAGGTGAGCGGAATTAGTCGAGGAAATCACCCTGGCACTGTATTCCTCGCAGTACCGAGCTGTTGTACAAGGTGAATCTGCCCCAGCAGATATGTTACACTCGGTCCCCTCCTCCAAATCGTTAATATAGATTGTAAAGAGTTGGGACCCAGCACTGACCCCTGCGGAACACCACTAGTTACTGATTGCCTGTCTGAGAATGAACCATTTATCCCAACTCTCTGCCTTCTGTTAGATAGCCAATCCTCTATCCATGCCAGAATATTACCCCCAATCCCGTGATTTTTTATCTTAAGCAATAATATTTTGTGTGGCACCTTGTCAAATGCCTTTTGGAAGTCTAAATACACTACGTCCACTGGTTCCCCTTTATCCACCCGATATGTTACTTCCTCAAAGAACTCCAGCAAATTTGTCAAACATGACTTCCCCTTCATAAAACCATGCTGACTTTGTCCTATTAAATTATGATTATGCAAATGTCCTGTTACTGTCTCCTTAATAATGGACTCCAAAATTTTACCTACCAGAGATATTAGCCTAACCAGTCTATAGTTTCCAGCCTTCTGTCTACTGCCCTTTTTAAATAAGGGTGTTACATTAGCAGTTTTCCAGTCTGCCGGGACCTTTGCTGAGTCCAGGGAGTTTTGGAAAATTATTACCAATGCATCCACAATCCCTACCGCCATTTCCCTCAAGACCCTAGGATGTAAGCCATCAGGTCCAGGTGATTTATTCGCCTTGAGTCCCATTATTTAACCGAGTACCACTTCCTTAGTGATTTTGATCGTGTTTAGCTCCCCCCCCCCAAAAGCCCCCTGTTTGTCCAGTGTTGGGATATTCTTAGTGTCCTCTACTGTAAAGACTGATACAAAATATTCATTCAGTGTTTTTGCCATCTCCATATTTCCCACCAATAATTTCCCGGTCTCATCCTCTAAGGGACCAACATTTAGTTTAGCCACCCTGTTTCTTTTTATATAACTATAAAAACTCTTACTATCTGTTTTTATATTTTTTGCTAATTTACTTTCATAATCTATCTTCCCTTTCTTAATCAATCTTTTTGTTATTTTTTTGCTGTCTTTTAAATTTTACCCAATCCTCTATCCTCCCACTAGATTTGGCTACCTTATATGCCCTTGTTTTTAGTCGAATACTATCCTTAATTTATTTACTTAGCCACGGGTGGCTGTCTTTTCTTTTACACCCTTTTCTTCTCAGTGGAATATATATTTTTTGGCAGTTGTAAAATAACTCCTTAAATGTACACCACTGATCATGTATCGTCTTACCCTTTAATCTATTTTCCCAATCCACTCTACTCAATTCCGCTCTCATACCTGTTCCAGAGGTATTCACAGAATCACAGAAACCCCACAATGCAGATAGAGGCCATTTCGGCCCATCGAGCCTGCACCGTCACATATCCCACCCGATCCCCGTAACCCCTACACCAACACAGATCCCACCCTATCCCCGTAACCCCACGTATTTAATCCCCCTAACACTAAGGATCAATTTATCATAGCAAATCAACCTAACCCGCACATCTTTGGACTGTGGGAGGAAACCGGAGCACCCGGAGGAAACCCACGCAAACACAGAGTGAATGTGCAAACTCCACAGAGACAGTCACCCGAGGCTGGATTTCGAACCCGGGTCCCTGGCGCTGTGAGGCAACAGTGCTAACCACTATGCCACCGTTCCAGAGTTCCACAATTCTCTGGGAAAAGAACCACCTCCAGACATCTGATCAAGATCTGGCCTCATACAACTTAAAATTGTCACCCCTGGTCCTCCCTCAAATACTTAATTGGAACAATTTGTGAACTGGATCAAAATCTACTCTTCATCATCTTATAAACATTGATCAGATCAACCCTCAGTCTAGGATTCTGTAAAGTGTCGACACGCAACTCGTTCAGCCGATCTTGACAACTAAGCTGCTTTATACTGGGAATTAGTTTAGTGGTTCTCCTCGGCACCCTTTCCAAAGCAGGTTGGCCTTTACCTCAAGAGGGCTGAAATATTAAAGAGGAGGACGATATTCTCCAGTTTACAAAGTTCTAGTTGGACCACATCTGGAGTATTGTGTTCTGTTCTGGGCACGGCAAGCAGGAAGGATATATTGGCCTTGGAGTTGTGCAGTGCAGATTTACCAGATTAACACCGAGACTTACAGCGTTAAATTATGAGAATTGATTGTATAAATTTGCCATCTGTTCACTTGAGTTTAAAAGATTGAGGGGTGATCGGTTTAACATGTTAAATTGATTATTAGGGTAGATAGAGTTCAACTAGTTCCTCTGTTTGGGGAATCAAAGACAAGGGTCATAAACTCAAATTAGAACCGTGCCATTTAAAAATTAAATTCGAAAGCAACTTTGCTCCCAAATGTTTGTAGAAATCCAGAACTCTCTGTCTGAAAAGGCTTTGATGCTGGAGGTCAATTGTAGCTTCCAAAACTGAGATCTACACGGTATTGTTAGGTAAGGGAATCAAGTTATATGGAGGAGGAAAAAATGGAAGAGAACTGCAGATCCTTTCTGTCATGAAGCCAATTTCTTATCCAAGCTGCCACTGACCTACCTTCTTCATGAGCCTGAATTTTATCAACTAGCCTTCTATGTGGTACTTTGTCAATCGCCTTCCATAAATCCATGATTCACCGTTGAAGAATGCACCTGACATTCATCCTACGCCCTCTTGTTTAGTTTCATCATTTTCTCTATCTCCCTCGTCATCCAAGGAGCCCTTGATTTAGTTGCCTTACCCTTCCCTCTTGTTGAAATGTGCCTAGCCTGTACTTGGAACATCTCCTCCTTAAAGATCACCCATTGTTCCATTACAGTTTTTCCAGTCATCCTTTGGTTCCATTTTAATCTGGCTGGATCCTTCCGCTTCCCATTGAAGTTAGCCCTATTCCAGTTTAGAAGTTCCACTGTAGATTGTTCCTTGCTCCTCTCCATTGCTAATCTAAATCTTATGATACAATGATCACTAGTACACAAGTGTTCTCCCACAGACACTCTTCAACCTGGCACACCTCATTCTCCAGCATCAGATCCAACAAAGCCTCCTTCCTACTTGGGTCAAGAACATACTGGTCAAGGATATTTTCCTCAAAACATTTCAGAACTTCCTCCTCTTCCTTTCCCTTAACTCTAGCATTATCCCAATCGAAATTTGGGTGATTAAAGTCCCCCAGTATGACCACTCTATAGCTCTTGCATATCTCTGCGATTTCCCTGCAGATTTGCTCCTCTGCCACCCTCTCACTATTTGGGGGCCTGCAGAATACCCCCAATAGGGTGATCATACCCTTTTTACTCCTCAACTCTAACCAAATGGATTCTGTCCTTCTCCCCTCAAGAACATGTTCCCTGTCCAACACTACAGTATCTTCCTTAATCAGCACTGCCACTACACCTAACATTTTTCCTTCCATATCTTTTCTGAACACATTGTACCCATGAATATTAAATGCCAAGTCCTTACCATTTTTAAGCCGCGTTTCGGTTATTGCCACAGCCTATTGCCACACGGCTAATTGTGCTTGTAGCTCACCAACTTTATTCACCACACTTTGTGCTTTTATGTACATGCATTCTAAAGCCATTTTTTAATTTTTCGTAATCTTTCTTAGACTGCTCCTATGTAATATTGTACTACTTCCGCCTCTAGTACTACTTTCTTCTCTAGTACTATCCAACACACTCACTCTTTTATGCATCTTATTCCTCTTTACTGCTCCTATATTCTGGTGCCCATTCCCCTGCCAAGCTAGATTAAACACTGCCCAACAGCACTAGCAAACGTCCCCACGAGAATATTGGTTCTGGCTCTCTTGAGGTGTAACCCGTTCAGCTTGTACAGGTCCCACCTTCCCCAGAAATGGTCCCAATGCCTCAGGAATCTAAAGCCCTCCCTCCTGCACCATCTCTCCAGCCACGTATATAGGACAAGAAATGGTGAAACTTCTTGGCCAATGTCTTCACTCAAATGATTATTCGCTGTCACAGTAAAATAACGCAACATTTTCAATACAGTTGACGATTCTAGAGTGTATTATATGAGGATGCGGAGACGGACGACAATGCTGAGCTATTAATTTTCCAAAATCTTATTCGATAATACAGGTCGTAGATTCAAAACCAGTTTTGTAAAGAGACTCTAATGTTGTTGACTTGAACTAGTCAGCAATGCTCGCACGGCAGTTGGATGCCTGTGTCCAGTTGGAAAGCTGTCTGAAAGAACATGCAGTCTGGCAGAGCTGGACCTCCAGCAGATTGACTTTCCTGCTGAGCAGACGATGAGCCTCCTTCTTGAAAATGGTTCGTCAGTCCAGCTCAGAGGGGATTAAGCATCATGAAAGTGGATTGGGACTGGGGCCACTTGTGTGACAGGAAGTGTAGGGGGCAGTTTCCCACCCTTGAAGAATATTCATGATTCAGTTGCAGAATTTGTTTTCACCACTCGCCACTCAGCCCAAGGGTGAGCCGAGACGAACACGTGGAGTTAAAGCGATTCTGCATGTCAGTTAATTCAGTGGCATTTCACGAACAATAAGAAATCAGATAATAATAACCGCATTACAAAATGGATAAGGTGTTTAACTTTAATGTGTATTATAATGCTATCAGAAAATTGTAGTTTCCTGTCTTCCGCGGTCGGTTTGCACACTGGGTTCCATCCTGGATCGGACCTGTTTTACACCTGACCATTTCTAACAATCACTGACCTCATGTAACGGAAATATCTAAATTCCTTTTGTTCCAGAAGCTGACTGAACATTTTCAACGTTGTGGATCCGGGCGTAACGGGCAGGACTTGTGGTGAAGAAGACTTTCGTGCACATTGTTTCTGTTTGGATGTCATCTTTTTTTTATCTCCGTCATTTCACTCCAGCCGAATGAACTGAAGGAAGAAGGAATAAAGATCTCCGATTCCCGATCTCTGTTTAACCTTTATTGGAGAAGGAGAAGAATTCCAATGGTCCGTGTTAATTTTAACAAGATATGAACAATGAAGGGGCCAAGAGCAGTGGTTTGGAGGAGATTAGAATGTAAAGCTAATTTTACGTGAGATTCAGTCAAACGCTGGGAAGGTTTATCAGCATCAAACATTCAACACAATAAATAAGCACAATGGATGAACATTCCATCGTCTTAACCTCTCGTCTCCCGTCTACAACAACTCAGCCATTCCATTTCCTGCTTTTTGCATCCAAACAGAAATACTCCACAAGAAAGCCCGCTTTACCGCTTGTCCTGCCCGTGCACCCAGATCGACATTGCTGAAAATGTAGAATCAGCTTCTGTAAGCAAAAGGCATTCCATTAATTCAGGAAGGCAGTAATGTGCCTGATCGAAAGATGAGGTTCGCATCCCTTTTAATCAGACCAGGCAGGCTGGTCACAGCAGTTTGATTCCCGGCCAGTACAGAACCCTGTACGGTTTGAATTCGGCACCCATAGGACCAATTCACAAGCCAGCTTCTCACACCCTTTCAGCGCCAGAGAAAGCAGGACTGACCAATATTCAGGGAAGATGGTGTTTCAAGAAGATTGACGCTGAATGTAAGTTTATCCCAATTCAGGCGAGCTCATGGGTGCAGAAAGCAAAATGTAAAGTTCCTGCATTGGCCGGAATCGAACATGGGTGCAAGGCGTCCAATGAGACACTGAGCAGAATACACCTAGGAGACTTTAACTTTTCTCAGTTGGTTTGTTTTCAGTTGCTTCAGTGAAGCTCTATGATTTTGAAATATATGGGCAAAATGACACGAAATCTCATGTTTGTAATGGAAAGTATTTATGTTTTCTGCAATGTCGATCGGCTGTAAGAAGCTGCGTTTTGTCTAAAATTTAGCGGGGTTCGTCCGGGATTTGAACCGGGGATTTCTCGCAACTGTGAAACACCAAAGCAAGATTGTGAGCAAACACGTTTTAAGCAGACATAGAATAATCCGTGACTGACAGCAATCCTGATTATGATTAGCAACAACGGCAGACACCTTATCCATTAGGCCAAGAAAATTTATCGTGCAATCCGGGTATTTTGCTTCCAAAGGCCAGCCCTGCTTTCTAAATGCTTGTCTGTCGAGCATCCCCCAGGTCTAAATGTATCGACTTGTTTCAAAGCATCAATTCAGATTGCTGCGAATGGGACATGTGCCGCCAGGGACAGCGGTGGTAGCAGAGCAAACTTAACGGTGTAAATAGGTGAAAGTGAATGTTAGATTAAGGTAATGCCGCAGGAAAGTGACAAAGAAACGGAAGGAGGAAAGTGAAGGAGGGCTATAGGTAGTGGACGGAAGAAAAAGCTTGGAGAAGAGGCCGGTTTGAATTATGGAGCATCAAGCTGAGGCATGTGAGAGCGCGGGGTTTGAAGGAGTAAATAGGTTCTCACCATCAATAAAAAAAATGCAGTTTGATGTAGTGAAGATTGATTTTTCACTGTGTTCTATCAGCAGGTGCTACAGAGAACAGTAGATATAAGGCGAGCTATACCATAATTTGGATGTGAACCGAGGTTGCTATGGCCACATTGCGGAGTACTAGACCATTATACGATCCTGGCGTCACACATCAGCTGCTCCAGCGCTGCCCTAACCACAGCCAATTCACGAATGGCGCTGCTTAGAAAAGATAGATTTTTGGTGAAGATGCCAAAATCAGTACTGACAGAAATTTTGACAGCGGTGAAATTCGACCCACGTCCCACAGCGACAGGAGCCGTAATCCAGAATGGGAACTAGTGCAGCCGCAGTTACATTTAAAAGGATTGTAGCCATTTCACACGAGCAGAAACGCACCCCTGGCGATTCATTAGGGCAAAAAAACCGCGCTGGGAGTCGAACCCAGGATCGCCTGTTCGCGAGATAAGCGCTGAACCCAGCTAAGCCACGGAACCCAATCAGGCTGCAACTGTTCTCCCTCCTCTCACTGATATCTACTCGCTACCTGTCACTGCCTCTTGGAGCCTGAGGCTGTTTTGTATTGATCCATCTCTCCTGTCTATTCCGATGTTGTCTGTATCTCACTGTGTTTATTTCAGTTTCAATCTATGGGTTGATTCTAAAAGAATCTGTGTCTTACATGAAATAAATGAGGGGTCAGACAATTCTTCCTCTGACACTGGGGAACTAATGAGCCAACAGTTACAACAATATATTGTTTATTGTGATGCACCAATTACATTGTTCCATTTTGCATTATATAGGTTCAATTCTGTGCAAAAATCTGTGATCCCAACGTGTTTCCAATAGGCCGCTTTTTAATTTGACGTCACAGACACCACCATTTCACCGCAAGGTGATTCATAACTAATACACAGAGAAATCAAGCAGTGAGCTGGTATTTGAAGAAAGGGTTGTGAGACTGTAAAATGCACTGGCCCAGCAAGCAGCAGATTTAAAACAAGGTTTAAAAATCGGCAGCCTGTGGGAGGAAGGGGATGGAGGCAAGAGAGACACAGAAAAGATCAACGTGGAAACTATTGGCCCCGAATCTACTTTAAATCCCCCCACAGTATTTTAACCCATTTAATGTCAGATTCACACATTGGTGCATGTGAGCAATATAGGGCATTTACTGCTGTCTCTGGTCTAAAATAACTGCTTTGTTATTTGATCCCACCCGCTGTGTTTAGGCTCTACCCTGAATATTTATCTCCGACCTAGAATCAGTTTGTAATTGGAGACAAGGTTTCTGCAGCCGGCGGGCAGGGAGCAGAGGCTGTGGCTGATCTGTGTCATGTGGGAGCAGAACACAATGTTTCTGCTGTTTATTTTCATTACCCTGCAGAATATTCCACACTGTTCTCAACATCTTACATACCGTTAAATATCGGAAGTTTTCTTTTATTGAAATGATCGCTGCGATTCTTCTGGACTTGCTAAATTTGCAGCAAATTAAATATGATGAAACCGTCATCGCCAATAATAAACAGCGTCAGCGATTTGAGAATTTAATTTCTTGGAGCAGATATTTTCGTGGCTGCGATGGCCGAGTGGTTAAGGCGTTGGACTTGAAATTCAATGGGGTTTCCCCACGCAGGCTCGAGCTTTGCTCGCAGCAGGTTCTCTCATTATTGTAATTAATTACTTCAAATAATTTATTTTCTTCAACCTGCTCCCTCTGGGAGGATTTTGGAATTTTCAATGCCGGTTTTAAGGAAACTAAAGGATTGCCGAGAGACCTGGATCACTTACTTCAAGAAGGTTTGCTGACCGAATTCCAAAAGTTTTCTGCAGATTGTCTGGAAGCTCCAGATAAGGAGGCCTCGATAGTCTCTGAGGAACCTTCGCATACACTCGGTGCTGCCCGGGAGCATCAGTCTGTGTAACCATGGGAGAGAGAGAATGGAAAGTCACTGGAAGGCTGGTTTCTGTCAGCAGCAATGGTACAGGAGCAGCCATTCTAAAGTGAAAAACAGAACACATTCCAGGAGACAGGCCAGGAGACAGACAAACGGAGTGGAGATCTGGAAGACTGACCAGATAAACAACAAGGAGGACACTAACAGATAATTCATCTCTCCCACTCCCGAAGCAGAAGAATTGACCATTCTGAGTCTTGAGTTGCACCACTGAGGTTGTACAAGTCTCTCTCTGTAAAACTTGTATTATTATGTTAATAAAACGATTTGTTTGAAAAGTTTAAAGCTTCATTTGCCAAGGAATTTTCTTGTACAATCGGGCTGCATTGGTTCCAAAGGCCGGCCCTGCTTTCGCAGAGCTTGCCTGTCGAGAGGGGAGTCCCGCAGGTCTAAATGTATCGACTGGTTTCAAAGCACCAACTCAGATTGGGGCGTATGGGACATGTGGCCCAGGAAGAGCCGTGGTAGCAGAGCACACTTAGCGGTTTAAGAGGCTGAAAGTGAATGTTGGATTAAGGTAATACCGCAGGAAAATTACAATGAAATGGAAGGGGGAAAGGAAAGCTATTGATTGTGGAAGGAAGAAAACATCTGCGTTATGTTGCGGTTTCGAACCGAAGTTGCTGCGGCCAAAACGCAGAGTATTAATCACCACACAATCACGGCACCACACATCAACTACTGATGCTTGCTTTGACCACAACCAAGTAACGCACTGCACTGCATAGGGAACAAGGAGTTTTGGTGAAGAGGCCAAAATCAGCACAGCCAGAAATTCAGAAGCGGTGAAATTCGACCCAGGCCTCGCAACGACTTGGACCTTCATGCAGAATGGGAACTAGTGCAGCCACAGTTACATTTAAAAGAATTTGAGCCTTTTCACATTAAAAGAAACTCACCCCTAGAGATTCATTTTGAAAGGCTCCGCTGGGAATCGAACCCAGGATCTTCTGTTTACTAGACAGACGCTTTAACCAGCTAAGCCACGGGGCCAAATGCTGACGCAATTTCTCGCCTCCACTTACTGATGTCTATCAGCTACCAGTCACTGTCTTCTGGACTCTCAGGCCGTTTCTTATTTCTCCAGCTCTCTTGTCCATTCCGCCATGTGTCCCATTGCTGTCTGTATCTCCCACTTAATTTATCTCAGTGTCAATCTGTGAGGTGATTCTGAATGATTATCCTATGTTTGTGTCTTATATGAATAAGTGAGGGTATCAGACAATTCTTCCTCAGACACTGGAGAACTATTAAGCCAACAGTTACAACAAGATATTGTTTATTGTGATGCAGCAAATACAATATTCCATCTTGAAAGATTCAGTTTCAATTCTGTGCAAAAGTAACTGTGACCCCAACGTGTTTCCAATAGGCTGCCTTTTAATCTGACGTCACAAACGCCACCATTGCACCTCAATGTGATTCATAACTAATAAACAGAGAAGTCGAGCACTGAAAGGGTATTTGTAGAAAGCGTTGTGAGACTGTGGAATGCACTGGCCCAGCAGAGCAGCAGATTTAAAACAAGGTTTAAAAACCGGCAGCAGTGGAGAGGGAGGCAAGACAGTCACAGTTAACATCACCTTGGAATCCACTGGGCCCGAATCTGCTTTAAATCCCCCCACTGTATTGAAACACATTTAATGTCATATTCACACATTGATGCATTTGAGCAATATATGAGATTTCACGCTGTCTCTGATCTAAAATATCTGCTTTAATATGCGAAATTATCATGGCCGAGATTAAGCACGCAGTGCAAGATTAGCAGCTCTTTGCTCTAGGAGTGTGGTTCATGTTTTGGGAATTCACATCAATTAAAATGCAAGAGGTACTGGATTCAAATCCCAGACGCGCTCTAACATTTTAATAGAATCACTTTCCTCGGCCTGGAGACATTCCACAAGTCTTCAACTAATAACCACCAGAAAATCAGCCTGTGTTCAGTATATCGTAAGAAAGCGGCAATTATGTTCTTTAAAGCAGGAGTTCAGTCCCAGAAGTGCCGAAGCTGTGAGGTCAATATGTAAATCCGTTTGCTTCCAGAAGCCTGCTCCACATTTTCCACATTCTCAATCTGTGAGCACGGGCAGGACATGTGGTAAAGGGACTTTATTAAAGGTTGTTTATACGGTTTGGAAACAGAAATACTGAAATAAAAGGGATTTTTGGATGCCTCCTTTTGGATAATGTTAGATCGAGGTTGGTGAGTCGTTAAAGTCTCAGGACTGTTAATCCAGTTGGAAGATACGTGGCCTGAAAATGTTAATCCCCAACTTAGGCAATGTTTTCTCTCCCTGTTTGTTAAAATTCTCCCACTTTCTCAAAGAAATATTTCACACAGCTCTAATGGACAGAAGATGGAATCGAGAGCTCCTTCCCCCTTTCTCACATTCATCCCTCCTTGCTTCATTTCCATCCTCCTTTTTCGCGGTTTCCTGCCTCATTGGACAAGGAGCCTGTCTTTGATGTTAACTGTGTGATCGACATCTTATCAGTTCCAGTCCTAACCTCGTCTTCTTGCAGATTTATTGAAATCTATTTGATGGAAACTCTCCAAAATATAATAAAACCACCCATTTAATGACTGTGAGTTAAAACAGGCGTTTTAATGGTGAGAGGAATCTTTAGAGGAACAGAACATCTCCTGCAGCAATAGAAATAGAGTCAGTGCCCGGCTCTGCTGTTTGGGGCAACCCTCGCCTCCTCCTGTTTCATTTTCACATCGATGGGAGAAGCTGAGAGCGAACACCAATCTACACGGGCTTTAGACTGGTTAACAGACAGAAAACAAAGAGTAGGAATGAGCGGGTCTTTTTCAGGATGGCAGGTTGTGAATAGTGGGGCACCACGAGGATCGGTGCTCGGGCCCCAGCTATTCACAATCTATATCAATGATTTGGATGAGGGAATTAAATGTATCATTTAAAAATTTGCTGATGATACAAAGCTAGGTGGCAGTGTCTGTTGTGAAAAGGATGTGAAGCAACTTCAAGGGGATCTCGACAGGCTCAGTGAGTGGGCGAGAACATGGCAGATGGAATATAATGTGGATAAATGTGATGTTATCCACTTTGGTAGAAAAAACAGAATGGCAGAGTATTTCCTAAATGGTGAAAAATTGGGGAATGCAGATGGTTAAAAGGGACTTGGGTGTCCTTGTATATGGGTCACTGCATGTGAATGTGCAAGTGCAGCAAACCACTAGCAAGGCAAATGGTATGCTGGCCTTCATTACAAGAGGATTTGAGTAAAGGAGTAAAGAAGTCTTACTCCAATTATATAGGCCCTTGGTGAGGCCACACCTGGAGTACTGTGTACAATTTTGGTCTCCTTTCCTAAGGAAGGGTGTAATTGTCATAGAGGGAGTGCAACGACGTTTTATGAGATTAATTCCTGAGATGGCAGGACTGTCGTATAAGAGTAGATTGAGTAAACTAGGCCTGTATTCTCTTGAATTCCGAAGAATGAGAGGAGATCTCATTGAAGCATACACAATTATTACAGGGCTTGATAGGGTAGATGCTGGGAGGATGTTTCCCTTGGCTGGGGAGTCTAGAACCAGGGGCCACAGTCTCAGGATAAAGGGTAGGCCATTCAGGACTGAGATGTGAAGACATTTCTTCAGACAGTGGAAGGTGAATCTTTGGAAATCTTTACCCCAGAGGGGTGTGGAGGCTCAGTCATTGGGTATATTCAAAGCAGAAGTCGATAGATTTCTGCCTAGTCAGGGCATCAAGGGATATGGCGATAGGGAGCCCCAGGACAGTGACAGTGTAACACAAAGAATTCGACCCAACACAATCGTCGCTAAGCAAAAGGAAAAATATCTGTCATATTGGACAGAAACAACAAAAACCCAAAGCAAACTCAATTGCTACTTGGCCCTAAACAGACAATACAACATGGCTGATTACCTGACCATGGTAAAGGATAGCAAACTGAGAAAAACCTTGACAATGTACAGACTTAGTGAACATAGCCTGGCGATCGAAAAAGGTAGACACAGGCAAACCCGGCTACCAAGAGAGGACAGGATATGCTCTCACTGCAGTCAGGGAGTGGTGGAGACAGAGATGCACTTCCTCACAGCGTGTAGAAAATATCAAGGCATAAGGGAGAATTTCTACACAAAATTCACAAAAATATGCCTGGAATTTAGAAATTTGAATGACGACCAAAAACTCCCATACCTACTAGGGGAAGAGAGAAATTGCGTAACACTAGCGGCACTCTATGTTACAGCTTGCCATAAACAGAGGGACAACCACTAAATATAAGAAAAGAGTATATATAAATTATATGAAAGTATATTTATACACTCAGGGATATATCACTCAGGGATATATCTGTTTATACACTGTATGGATAGATCTGTATTTTTGTGAACAAACATGAATGTTTCCCGATGCTTTGGCAATATAAGATGTAACTTGTCATGCCAATAAAGCGATTTGAATTGAATTGAATTGAAATTGAGTTTGTCGGGAGCGGTGAGAGTGAAGGTTCAGTGAGTATTTAAACTAACTTTCGCGGTCTTTTATTCACAGGCCAGTGTCGAGAACGGTGAGACCGGAGGTTCAGTGAGTATTTAAACTCACTTTCGCGGGCTTTTCTTCACAGGCCATTGTCGGGAGACACCGAAAGTGTGAGAGATCATTACAGGATCGTGCAGCGCTGCCTCTGTTAATAGCAACAGTTCGGAGCCGCATTTCAGACGCGGCAACAAACCCATGAGTTTGTTTGCTGTTCCCCAGCTCCCGGAGTGAGCGAGGCCCGTGACAGCAGCGAAGTTCAGGCCACCTGTCCGGCCCCGCTCTCTCCAAGCGCCCGCTGCCGGCAGACAGCAGCGATTGCAGCCTCAGAGAGCGTAAACTGCCCATCGCTGCGAAACAAGATATCACTGAAACAGATGAACGCAGAGATTTGCATCGGCAGCATGTAGGTGAGGATGGTCGAGGTTGATATCGATCGACTCATTGTTGTTGGAACCGCTGAAATTGAATCTTTCTCCTGTAGCAGATGTTACAGGTTTACATATGAAAAATGCCCTCGAGATGCAATCGACAAATTTGGAGATACCGTGTCGTGGGACAAGTTAAAGGATCAGCACAGTTAATGCCGAGAACAAATTAAACAGTAGCTCAAGCTGATGAATCTTGCACTGGTGAAAATCCTGGACGGAGATTTAGAGGAAGCGACAGTGGGAAGGGCTGTGCTGCGATTCTAACACTTCTCCAAGCACATTCCGGGCAAGTCACCGACGGTAAAAAGAGGGCCTGGAACGGGAATGGAACTGCGGGCACACGTGACAGATCATTGGGAATGTAAAACTGCTGTCTCCAATACTCTGCTTACCTGAATCAGTCAAAATGCAATGGACAATACATGACAAATCCATTTCATTTTTGGGTCTGTATTCTAGACAGAGTGGCTCTTAAGTCTAGGGGTGTGAATCTCGCTTTGGGGATTGTAGATTGAAATTTTCGAACGGTCCCGCGTGAGCCCCTTTTTATCGTCGACTTGTAATATTGGACTTGCGCTCAAAACTTGTGCCAATCGGCCTAACAAACAATCGATCAGGGCCCAAATCATTCTCCAACAATCTCCAGCGGCTTTGGAGGAAGGTCAATGCAAACTGCCATGTAAATATCATGGCTTTAAAGACAATCAATTAAAGTAATTTATTTAACAAACAATCGCCTCTGATGGTTCTAAGTAAATTTGTGTTTGGCGATATTAGATACAAATGTATTTGTGAGTTGCTATTGTGTTACATGTAAACGCTTTTACACCTGTTCGTTACAAATGTATTTAGATGTATCTGTATTATTTATTAATGTATTGGTTAGGGGAATCTGTGTCAGTTTTAAATGTATTTCTGAGCGCTTCAATTGTCCAGTCCGGCCCCATTCTACCTTCTCATTGCCCCCACGTGGGACACGGCAGACCATCTGTTACATTCGCATTCAACTTTTGCTTTTATTGATACTTTGAAAATATGAGCTTTAGAAAGTAATAACTCTGCATCCATCAGCCTCTCTGATAACGCCTGAGCGGCACTTCCCCTGTCCGATAAGCCCTGTGAGTGCCTTACCCGCTCTAGAATTTCTTGAGCATCCCTTACCGTGTCTGGTACTGATGGAGCGCCGCTTACCCTACCTGATACATCCCTAGCATCCCTTACACTGTCTGGTACACTGGGAGGGTAACTTACCCTGTCTGGTACATCTGGAGCGTCCCGTACCCTATCTGATACATCCGGAGCGTCCCTTACACTGTCTGGTAAATCCGGAGCATCCCTTAAACTGTCTGCTACATCCAGAGCGTCTCTTCCACTGTCTGGTGCACCCGCAGTGTCCATTACTCTCCTTGATAACTCCTGAGCGTCCCTTTCCTTTTTGATAACAAGTTTGCCAAAATTGCATATTTCTCCCTTCATCAGCGGCTATGTAGTGCTTCCCATCGCTCACGCTACTCAAGTGTTCAGGGAAAAGAGCCAACTACCAGGTAAATAAAACCCAGTTCTTCAGTTAGCCTCCACAGTTCACTTGATTTCCAATTCAATTTTCTTGTACAATCGGGCTGCTTTGGTTCCAAAGGCCGGCCCTGCTTTCGCAGAGCTTGACTGTCGAGCGGTCCTGCGGGTCTAAATGTATCAAGTGGTTTCAAAGCACCAACTCAGATTGGGGCGAATGGGGCATGTGCCCCAGGAACAGCAGTTTTAGAGGAGCACACTTAGCGGTTTAAGTAGGAGAAAGTGAAAATTAGATTAAGGTAATACCGCAGGAAAGTTACAGTGAAATTGAAGGAGTAAAGTAAAAGAAAGATTGTGGAAGGAAGAAAAATCAGCGCGGTAATTCAGATTCGAACCAAGGGTGTGGCTGCCACAACGCAGAGTACTAAACACTATAGGCTCACAGTGCCACACATCAACTGCTGGAGCTTTGCTCTGATCACAACAAAGTAACGCACGGCATTGCTTAGAAAAGATGGATTTCTGGTGAAGGCCAAAATGAGCACCGCCAGAAATTAGGAAGCAGTGGAATTCGAGCCCGACCTGCAGCGCCTGGAGCCTTCATCCAGAATGGTAACTAGAGCAGCCGCAGTTACATTTAAAAGGACTGTAGCTATTTCACACGGGAAGAATTTCATTAAGAAAAAAAAGGCCCCGCTGGGAGTCGAACCCAGGAGCTACCTGTTATAATTAGACAGATGCTTATGACCAGCTAAGCCCTGGGGCCGAAACTCAATCCATGTGTTTGCCTCCACTCACTGATGTCTATCAGCTACCGGTCACTGTCTTCTGGAGCCTCAGGCCGTTTTGTATTTCTCCAGTTCTCTTGTCTATTCCGCCATGTGTCCCATTGCTATCTGTATCTCCCACTTTGTTTATATCTGTGTCAATCTGTGAGGTGATTCTGAATGATTACCCTGTGTTTGGGTCTTACATGAAATAAATGCGGAGATCAGACCATCCTTCCTCTGACACTGGGGAGCTAATGAGCCAGCATTTATAACAAGATATGTTTTATTGTGATGCAGAAAATACAATAGTCCATCTTGAAAGATTCCTGTTCAATTTTGTGCAAAAAGAAATTGAGACGCCAACGTGTTTCCAAATTGCCGCCTTTTAATTTGACGTCACAAACTCCACCATTGCACCTCAAGGTGCTTCATCTATCATCTATCTATATATATAAACGGATACTTCTTTCTGTCTGTATGTCCTCCTGTCTGTCTGTCCTTTTCTCTGTCTGTCCTTCTGTTTGTCTGTCCTCATGTGTGCGTCTGCCCGGCTATGCGCTCGAAAGTTATAGAGCGTACCTACGTGTGCGTTACGTCGAATGAAAGCTTACCTTTCCAAAACGCTGGTAAGCGTATTTACGTTTCGGCCGGACGAAAATCGCGCCCGCAGTATCCGAAAAACCTTCAACATTCCGCTCATTAGCATCTCATTATCCGCTCATTAGCGACAGAGCGACCTCGAGGTCGACCAATCGTATGCCGGGTTGCTGGCACGTGCGGCCGGGCCCTCCTACGGTCGAGTGATGGGACGATTGACCAATCCTACGCTTTGGTGACCTGACGGTCGACCAATCGGTGCATGTGTGGGCGGGTCTTATCGTTCTGAACTGAGATGAGTAGCCGCCATCTTGCTTCAATTCTTTTTCCTGCTTTCTGCATCTTTCTTTTCAAATATGCATTTCCAGCAAAATAAAACTGCTTTTATTAAATTGTTTTAAAAAAAACTTCATTAATTTGTAAATATTTTCTCTAACCTGAAGATTCTTTTTCCTACCTTTCCCTGTTTTTGTTAGGCCTCAAAGCCTGGGCCTTTATTGCCCAGCCAGGCCCGAGCTAGGTAATTGTCCCACGGCTTCTGCTAAGCTCCTCACCCCACCACCAGCACCCCCCCACCGGTGTCACGTTACCCGGGGCAATGGCGTCAGCCACGAGGGTCACGAGGGTCAGGGTGCGCGCACAGCAGGAGCAGCTGAGACGCGGCATCTCTCTCTGTTCCCCGCTCGGCTCGGGCGGGGGGGGCGGGGCTCTCGGGTGTGCGGATCTCGGGCGGGGCTTGGTGAGCAGGAAGGGTTACCCTGGCAACCGGGCCCCCCGGCCGTCTCTCACAGCTGCAATCAGCGGACTTCAAGCCGGCTCGGCCGGGGGGGTGGGGCTCGGAGAGCAGGGCTCTCGGGAGTGCGGTGCGGGGCGGGCGGGGCTCGGAGAGCGGGGCTCTCGGGAGTGCGGGGCGGGGTGGCGCGGTCGGTGCTCGGGAGGACTTGGGCTTGGAAGGGGGGGAAGGGTTACCCTGGCAACCGGACGTGGCCACCTCTCAGCCTCAAGCCGGCTCACGCCTGTTCTCGGGCTTGGCTCCATTTGCGGCTGCGGGCCACTCGCCCTCTCTCTCTCCTTCCCTCTGTCTCTCTCCCCCTCCCCCCCTTCTTTCCCCCCTCCCCCCATTCTCTCCTACTCTCCCCCCCTCCCCCCTTCTCTCCACCCCTCTCCCCCCCTCCCCCCTTCTCTCCCCCCCTTCTCTCCCCCGCTCCCCCCTTCTCTCCCCTTCTCACCCCCCTTCTCTCCCCCACTCCCTGCCCCCCCTCGCCCCCCTTCTCTCCCCCCTCCCTCCCCCCTCCTCGACCCCCTTCTCTCCCCCCTGCTCTCCCCTCCCCCCTCCTCCCCCCTCCTCCCCCACTCCTCCCCCCTCCTCCCCCCTCCCACCCCCATTCCTCCCCCACCCCTCCCCTCCTGCCCTCCCTCCCCCCTGCCCTCCCTCACCCTCCCTCCCTCTCCCTGCCCTCCCCGCCCTCTCTTCCCCCCGTCGCTCTCTCTCTTCCGCCCAGTCGCTCTCTCTCTTTCCCCCCATTGCTCTCTCTCTTTCCCCCCAGTCACTCTCTTTCTTCCCCCCAGTCGCTCTCTCTCTTCCCCCCAGTCTCTCTCTCTCTTCCCCCCAGTCGCTCTCTCTCTTCCCCCCAGTCGCTCTCTCTCTTCCCCCCAGTCGCTCTCTCTCTTCCCCCCAGTCGCTGTCTCTCTTCCACCCAGTCGCTCTCTCTCTTTCTTCCAACAACAACATGCCCTCAAAAAAGCCTCGGCACCGCCGGGCACTTCAGCAAGTCTATATATATAAAACAGCTAGAAATTCGGTTGGTAGCGCCAGCGATTAGCCCCTAAAGAGCCCGAGAATTGGGGCGTTAGCCAATTTTTGGGCGGGCGCAGTGAATATAGCGCCACCTCCCATATTGAGCATTCTTTTAGCGCAGTTGCTAACTCTTTGCGTGCGCCCGCGGGCGCAGGCAGATCATGATGTCATTTCAGTGTGCAACGCCTTTTTGGCGCCCCGGACCGGATATTCGGTGGCGCCCGCAACCTTTCCACCTGGCGCAATTAGTGACAGTTGGATGGAGCATTCTGAGTCCATTCTCGGACGCGGGGGGCGCTATTTAAAGGGGACAGCACTAGTATAAACGCTGCAGCCATTTGGGCTGGCCATTCTGATCGTTGCTGGAGAGAGTTGCTAACCTTCTGTTGGACTGTAATTTTCTCATTGAGCCTTCGGAGGCACTGGCACTGGCAGCTTGAGGGCCCGGCTCCCAAGCTGGTGATGCAGCATCTGAAAGCAGAGAGGTGGAAGAGTGGCTTTAGCAAAAGGACAGCTTGGCAGCAAGGGATGCCAGATTGCGGCAAGGCTATGACATGGGTCCACAGTGAGAAAGCATGCTGGCGGGGGGAACAAGTGGAAGGAAACAGTTGTAACAGGTGAGAACCTTACCATCGCTGTCGACAAAGGGGTCGGCAGCTGCAGTGGTTACAGGACCACTCAGACGTGCTCCAAGAACCTGGTGGACTCTCTCCTCGAGATCCGTGAGAGTGACCACTTGTGGAGGTCCTCCACCGGTGCGAAGCTGGTCTTTGCCAATCCTCGCCAGCTTGGACTGCAGGGGATAGGAGGGGAAGTTATGTTACATGATGCCCTGAGTGATCATCTCATGCCCCCCATGGTGGAGGAGCCCTCGCGTGATGCCCTGAGTGATCATCTCATGTCCCCCATGGTGCAAGAGCCCTTACATGACGCCTTGCGTCAAATGTGCATGAGTGTGCCCAGAAAGGGCCATGGGTGCTTGCTGGCAGATGGCCAATGGGGCACAGGCCACCCTGTAGCCATCAAGTCAGGTGCAAATGAAGTGATGCAGAAGTTTGCAGAAACAACACCCACCCTCACGAGCCGAGTGAGGTCATTGAATTTCTTTCTGCATTGGACAGGGCTCCTGGTCACCATGCTGCTGGACTTGACCCTCTGGCGTACATCCCTCCAAGCTCGTCGGTAGTCCTTATGATTCGGCCTCCTGCCATTGTCTGGGTAGTGAACATCTCGCTCCACTGCGGCCACCAATTGCTCCAGAGCCTCATTGGTGAAGCGCTCTGCTCTCTATCTCACCTTCTCCATCTGGTCCAAGTTTTTAGCGCCACAGAAGGGCCTGCGCCGATTCTGAGGCCTGCAAGGAGCAGAGTGTGGATGCTGAACCTGACTGACCCACCCCTTTAAGAGCTGGCCGGTGCATGGAAGTCTCGTGGTCATCGGTAATTGAGAGCACCTGCGCTGCACCCGTCCGCTCCGATATTGGGTTGTGCTGGAAGTTTAGCGCCTTAGGAGTCTCGTGTAATGCCTGAATTCACGCCTCAGTCACCATTAGGGGCGATGCAACCCAATATCGCGCCAGGTGGAGATAAGTTGTGTTTGGCTATAAACTTTACACTGCACCAATTCTAACGCCCCAAGCGGAGCTATACCCAATTTCTAGGCCAATGTCTCTCTGTCTGTCTGTCTCTCTGTCTGTCTGTCTGTCCGGCTATACAATCAAAAGTTATAGAGCGTACCTACAAATATGTTATATCAAAAGAAAGCTCATCATTAGGGGACTCTCGTAGGCATATTTACTTTTTGGTCGGACAAAAATTGTGCCGACGGTATCCAAAGAACGTTCAAAATTCCGCTCATTATCTGCTCATTTGCATCTAGTGGGGGCGGGTTCATTGTGTGTGCGGGCGGGCCATCCTACAGTTGAGTGACGTGATGATTGACCAATCCTAAAGTTCAGCGACCTGACGGTTGACCAATCGGTGTGTGTGTGGGCGGGCCTTATCGTTCTGAACCGAGGTGAGTGGCCGCCATCTTGATTCCAAACAGTTAATTTCTTTTTCCCACTTTCTGCGTGTTTCTTTTCAAATCTACATCTCCAGCAAAAAAAATTGCTTTTATTAAATTGTTCTTAAAAAAAATGAATTCATTTGTAAATATTTTCTATAACCTGATTCTTTTTCCTATCTTTCCCCATTTTTGTATGGCCTCAAAGCCTGGACCTATCCTGCCCAGCCACGCCCGAGCTAGGTAATTGTCCCACGGCTTGTGGCAAGCTCCTCCCCCCCTCACCCAGTCTCCCCCGTCACATTACCCGGGGCAACGGCGTCAGCCGCGAGGGACACGTGACAGGCACAGGGAGCACGCACAGCAGGCGACACACAGAAGCCCGAGGCATAAAGCGCGGGATCCAGCTGGTGAGATGCGGCGCCTCTCTCTCTCTCTTCCCCGCTTGGCGGTCTTGAAGCTGGCTTACACGGGAGAGCGGGGCTCGGGAGAGCGGGCGGGACTCGGGAGAGCGGGGGGCGGGACTCGGGAGAGCGGGGCTCGGCCTGACCAGGGCGCTGCACTCGGCTGGGCCAAGTCAGTGCATGAGGTGGCACGGAGCTCTGCAGAGCCATCGCCGGCAGAGGGGAAAGAGTCTGCTGGCTCCCCCCCCCATTCTCACCCCTCCCTTTCTCCCCCCTCCGTTGCTCCCCTCCCTTTCCACCCCACAGCCCCTCCCACCCTCCCCCTCCCCCCCACACATCCCTCCCCCTCCCCCCCACACCCCCCTCCGCCCCCACACCCCTCCCCCCTCCTCCCACTTCCCTCCTCCCCCTCCTCCCACTTCCCCCCACCCCCCCTCCTCCAACTACCCCTCTCCTCCACTTCCCCCTCCCTTCCCCCCTCCTCTCCCCTCCCCCTTCCACTTCCCCCCAACCCCCCTCCTCCCACTTCCCCCCTCCCTCCCTCCTCCCCTTCCCCCTCCCCCTCCCTTCCCCCTCCCCTCCACTCCCCCTCCCTTTCCCCCCTTCCCCTTCCCCCCTCCCCTTGCCCCCTCCCCTTCCTCCCCCCTTCCCCCTCCCTTTCCCCCTCCCCTTCCCCTCCCCTTCCGCCCCTCCCTCCCCCTTCCCCCACTCCCGCCTTCCCCCCTCCCTGCCCCTTCCCCCACTCCCTCTTCCCCCCATCGCCTCCCCATCCCCTTCTGCCCCTCCTCCTGCGCCCTCCCCCCTCCTCCCCCTCCCCCTGACACCCTCCCCCTCCCACCTCCCCCCTCCCCCCCTCCTCCCCTCTCCCACCTCCCCTCCCCCTCCCCCACCCCCCCCCAGTCGCTCAATCTCTTCCCCCCAGTCGCTCTCTCTCTTCCCCCCAGTCGCCCTCTCTCTTCCCCCCATCGCTCTCTCTCTTCCCCCATTCGCTCTCTCTCTTCCCCCCAGTCGCTCTCTCTCTGCCCCCCAGTCACTCTCTCTCTTCCCCCGAGTCGCTCTCTCTCTTCCCCCAGTCGCTCTCTTTCTTCCCCCCAGCTGCTCTCTCTCTTCCCCCCCCGAGTTGCTCTCTCTCTTCCCCCCCAGTCGCTCTCTCTCTTCCCCCCCAGTCGCTCTCTCTCATCCCCCCATTCACTCTCTCTCTTCCCCCCCAGTCGCTCTCTCTCATCCCCCCCATTCACTCTCTCTCTTCCCACCCAGTCGCTCTCTCTCTTCCCCCCCATTCGCTCTCTCCCTTGCCCACAGTCGTGCTCTCTCTTCCCCCCAGTCACTCTCTCTCTTCCCCCCAGTTGCTCTCTCTCTTCCCCCCAGTCGCTCTCTCTCTTCCACCCAGTCACTCTCTCTCTTCCCCCCAGTCGCTCTCTCTCTCTCTTCCAACAACAACATGCCCTCAAAAATCCCTCGGCACTGCCGGGCACTTCAGCCAGTATATATATATAAAAGGATAGTGGTGTCTGTCGGTCTGGGCATCACTCATAAGTTATACAGCGTACCTACACATATGTTATATCAAAAGATAGGTTATGATTAGGAGGGTATCCTAGGCGTATTTACTTTTTGGTCAGACAAAAATTATTCGGACAGTAGACAAAAAACTTTCAAAATTCCACTCATTAGTGGTTGGCCAATCATACGGGGGAAAATCCGCTCATTAGCATTGACTGACTTGAGGGTTGACCAATCGTATGGGGGGAGCGCGCTGCATCATGGGGGGCATTTCATGGCGTGTGTGTGTGTGGGCGGGCCTAATCCTGCAGCCTCCCGAAACTTCACCCATTTTGTTTACACCTACAGCGTCACCACCAACACAACAAACACCCTCATTGCGGCTCCGGCGCAGTATCCCGCTCCCTACCCGACAGATCCAGAGGTGAGTTGGGGTCACTCGGGCCGGCCCTGGCAACTGCTCGGCCCGAGACACACAGCAAAGGACTGGCAGCGGCCCGCCGTCAACCGCGCATCCCAAGGCACAGAGCGGGGGACTGGCCGGCTATAAATCGCGCAGCCCAAAAAAGCCCTGGCAACGCCGGGGCCCCCAGCTAGTAACTAATAAACAGAGAAGTCCAGCAGTGAAAGGTTATTTGTAGAAAGGCGTGTGGGACTGTGGAATGCACTGGCTCAGAGGAGCACAAATAAAACAAGGTTTAAAAACCGTCGGCGTGTGGGGGGAAGGGGAGAGGGAAATAACAAGCCACAGGTAAGATCACCTTAGAAACCATTGGCTCAGAATCTGCTTTAAATCCCCCTAATGTATTGAAACACATTTAATGTCATATTCACACATTGATGCATTAGAGCAATGAGAGTTAACGCTGTCTCTGATCTAAAATATCTGCTTTATGTATGTGAAATTCTCATTGCCGAGTTTAAACAATCAGTGCAAGCTTAGTGGTTCTTTGGTCTACGGGTGTGGTTGTCGTTTTGGGAAATCGCATCAATTAAAATGCAAGAGATCCCGGGTTCAAATCCTGGACCTGCTCCAACATTTTAATAGAACCAGTTTCCTCTGCCTGGAGATATTCCACAAGTCTTCAAATAATAACCGCCGAAAATCAGCCTGTGTTCAGTATAGCGTAGGAAAACGGCAATTTTATTCTTTAAAGCAGCAATTCAGTCCCAGAAGTGCCGAAGCTGTGAGGTCAATATATAAATCCGTTTGCTTCCAGAAGCCTGCTCCACATTTTCCACATTCTCAATCTCGGAGCTCGGGCAGGACATGCGGTAAAGGGACTTTATTAAAGGTGGTTTCTACGGTTTGGAAACAGAAATACTGAAATAAAAAGGATTTTTGGATGACTCCTTTTGGATTATAATGTTAGATCGAGGTTGGTGAGAGGTTAAAGTCTCAGGGCTGTTAATCCAGTTGGAAGATAAGTAGCATGAAAATGTTATAGTCCCCAAGTTAGACCATCTTTTCTCTCCCTGTTTGATCAAATTCTACCACTTTCTCAACCTAATATTTCACCCAGCTCTAATGGAAAGTTGATCGAATCGAGAGCTCCCTTCCTCCTTTCTCCCTTTCTTCCCACCTTGCTTCATTCCCATCCTCCTTGTCCGCGGTTTCCTGCCTCATTGGACAATGAGCCTGACTTTGATGTTAACTCTGTAATCGACATCTTATCAGTTCCAGTCTTACCCTCGTCTTTTTGCAAATTTATTAAAATCTATTTGATGGAAACTCTCCAACATAGTTGGGTAAAAATGTTCAAAGTTTATGACGTCAGGAAGCTCGTGCAGCCTTTGTTAAATTCAGCAGCTCGCGAACACATGAGAGTAATTCCTGCTGCAGTCTATCATATAAACCCAGCCAGTGTTACCCAATTAAACAACATAAACCAGTGCCCCAGCCCACCGCACTATAAAACAACCTGAAATATGCAAGTAAATGAACACGGATGAGTGTCATTGACAGTGCGCGTCTCTAGTGGTGTAATCATTTAGCGCGCGGTACTTATCTGACAGTACAGGCTCGGGAAATGCTGAGGTTGTGAGCTCGAGCCTCACCTGAAGCAGCCAATGTTTTTGCGGTGTGATATTTCTACCAGAGCTGATGTTATATTTGGTGTTTCTGGAAGCTATCTACTTATTAGCTGTTCCACGTGGGCACTTAGTTTCCTCAGGCCCACCGTGTTGCAATAACGGATGAGAGTTTTAGAGGAGCCCTTCAGTGTTACTTATTGACAGATCGAAAGTGGGTCCAGTTTTAACTGTTAAACCAGCAACTATCAGGCAAAGATTATTGTGCAGGAAATAGCTTCAATTTCAACGCAGTGACTAAGATTTTGAGACAATCGAGAAGATGTGTAAACTGACGGGTTATCTGTATGAACAAACGAATTAGGAGCAGGAGAAGGCCACTCGGCCTCTCGCGCCTGCTCCACCATTCAATAAGATCATGGCTGATCATCGACCTCAACTCCACTTTCCCGTGTGATCTCCATATCCCATGATTCACCTGGAGTCCAACAATCTGTCTCTTTCAGCCTTGAATATACTCAAAGACTCAGCATTCACAGCCCTCTGGGGCAGAGAATTCCAAACATTCACAACCCTCTGAGTGAAGAAATTCTTAAGGAAGCTCGGAGCTGTTTGCCTGAGGTATGTCCCACGGATGTGAGAGGATGGATTTACCTTCCTTATCTGAAGAATGACGGAAAGTTTGATACATATTTAAAAAATTGTATTTTTTGTAGTGCGTTTCATGAAACTTCTTAAATTAAAATGATGACTGAAATAATTCAGTATGAATTTAAACTGTGGATTTGGCGGCAATCGAAACCAGGTCTCCCACATGGCAGGCGAGAATTCCACCCCATAACCACCAATGCTCAGCACACTCTACCGTTCAATTCTCCTATCACATTCTTGAATCTGTTAATGAAAGAATAAAAGACAAAGCACAATACTGCAGAGTCTAGAAATGAAATTATTCAGAAAATGTTGTAAACACTCCGCAGGTCAGGGATCATCTGTGGAGAGGGAAACACAGGGTTAACGTTTCAGGTTGATGAGCTCTCCTCAGATCTAAGGTTTTGCACCAATCATTGAAAAAATTGCAGGTCATTTTATTAAAATTGATATTTCCACGCTCTGGTCAGTCTGATTTTCCAGAGACAGAGTTATTTTGTTGCTACATTTCACAAGTTATAAAACAAAGCTGGGAGTCCAAACCAGAAACTCTTGTTTACTGAACAGGCCCTTTAACCAACTGAGTCACGGAATTTTAAGAGACAGGTAACTTTTCAGGTAGACGAAGGGTCATCGACCTGAAACGTTAACTCTGTTTCTCTCTCCACAGATGTTGCCTGACCTGCTGAGTATTTCCAGCATTTTCTGTTTTTATTTCAGATTTCCAGCATCCACTGTATTTTGCTTGTGTGCCAAAGCATCTTCCCTGGGCTACAGGTATGGCAGGTTCCTCTGGTTGTGTTTATGTTTCATTCTCCATCTATGAGTTGTTTCTGAAACCGTGAGTTTGTGCTGCTTTGTGGGTGAGCGGCAGACTTGTAGCTATGTATTGCTCGCGCTCCCAGATTGACAATGTGGAAAATGCGCAGCAGGCTTCTGTAAGCAAGTGGATTTACATATTTAGCTCACAGTTTCCGCGCATCTGGGGCTGAATTCCCGCTTTTAATAATAAATACGCGGGTTTCTCACGGTGTACTTGACACAAGCTTGGCGCAGAATTTTTCACAGTAATTGTTTTAAATCTTTTGCAATGTCGTCAAACTGAGGGAATTCGGGATATTTGACTAAAGTGCTGGGGCTTATCCGGGATTTGGGTCCTCGCCTCTCGCATTTAAATCAGTGGATTATTCTGTGCGACAATCATACCGCTGGATGCCATCTCTCAATGTCTCCATCTCTGTGTCTTGTCTCTCTGTTTTCTACTCATTCCTGTACCACTTGATAATGCTGTACATTTTATATGAACCGAGATTGGACGGACAGAAGCGGTCTGAAAGAAATTGTACGGCTTCATTGCCAGCGGCTCATTGGTCTCGGGGTTTGATTCACACTTTGGGGGGTTTCATTGGTTGATATGTGAGAGGTTTCCAGGTTGAAATGACAGAGAGGAAATCCACGGAGCCCTAAAGCTCAACTGCCGGCGCGCAAGTTAAGTGTAGGTCGGGGGCTTGCACCCGTGGGAAACCCCCGACCCAAATTACTGGGCCCATATGGCTTTAATGAAAAACAATTGAAGTATTTTTAGCAATCAATCACCTGTGATGGATGTAAGTATATTTGTGTATGTCCATATTAGATACAAATGTATTTGTGAGTTGCTATTGTGTTAGATGTAAATGCTTTTGCACCTCTGTTCATTACAAATATATTTAGATGTGTCTGTATTATTTATTAATGTATTGGGTGGGGAATCAGTGTCAGTTATAAATCTATTTCTCAGCGCTGCAAATGTCCAGTCCGACCCCATTCTGCCTTCTCATTGCCCCCACGTGGGACAGGGCAGACCACCTGTTACATTCGGATTCAACTTTTGCTTTTATTGATATTTAGAAAATGTGAGGTTTAGAAAGTAATAACTCTGCATCCATCAGCCTCTCTCATACCTCTTGACCGTCCCTTATTCTGTCTGATAGGTCCTGAGTGCACCCTAACCGCTCTAGAACCTCCTGAGCATCTCTTACCCTGTCTGGTAATTCCGCAGCGTCCTTTAGAATGTCTGGTACATCCGGAGCGTCCCTTGCCCTGTCTGGTACATCGGGAGCGTCCCTTAATCGGTATGATACATCCGGAGCGTCCTTTACACTGTCTGGTACATCCGGAGCGTCCCTTACCCTATCTGATACATCCGGAGCGTCCCTTACCCTATCTGATACATCCGGAGCGTCCCTTACACTGTCTGTTACATCAGGAGCATGCCTTACACTGTCTGATCTATCCGGAGCGTCCCTTACTCTGTGTGATACATCCGCAGCGTCCCTTACCCTGTTTGGTACATCCGGAGCGTCCCTTACACTCTCTGTTACATCAGGAGCATGCCTTACACTGTCTGATCTATCCAGAGCGTCCCTTACTCTGTGTGATACATCCGCAGCGTCCCTTACCCTGTTTGGTACATCCGGAGCGTCCCTTGCCCTGTCTGGTACATCGGGAGCGTCCCTTAATCTGTCTGCTACATCCGGAGCGTACTTTACCCTATCTGATACATCCGGAGCGTCCCTTACCCTGTCTGTTACACCCAGAGCTTCCCTTCCTCTCTTTGTTCCCTACTGAGCGTGCATTATGCTTTTTGATAACCAGTTTGCAAAAATTGCATATTTCATGCTTCATCCGCAGCCATGTAGTGCTTCCCATCGCTCACGCTCCTCAACTGTCTAGGGAGAAGCGCCAACTACCAGCTACAAAAAAAACCCAGTTCTTCAGTTAACCTCCCCAGTTCACTTCTTTCCCCAAGGAGTTTACTTGTAAAATCGGGCTGCTTTGGTTCCAAAGGCCGACCCTGCTTTCCTACAGCTTGTCTGTCGAGCGGTCCCTCAGGTCTAAAGGTATCGACTGAGATTGGGGCGAATGGGACATGTGCCCCAGGAATAGCGGTGGGAGCAGAGCACATTTAGCGGTACGAGTAGGTGAAAGTGAATGTTAGATTAAGGTAATACCACAGGAAAGTTACAATGAAATTGAAGGAGGAAAGTAAAGGAGGGCTATTGATTGTGGAAGGAAGAAAAACCTGTATTATGTCTCGGATTCGAACCGAAGTTGCTGCGGCCACAACGCAGAGTGCGAACAACTATACGATCATGGTGCCACACGTCAGCAACTGTTTGTGGTTTTCTGCCTCATTGGAAAATGAGCCTGACTTTGATGTTAACTCTGTGATCATCATCATATCAGTTCCAGTCCTAACCTCATCTTTCTGCAGATTTATTAAAATCTATTTGATGGAAACTCTCTAACATATAATAAAATCGCCCATTTAAACGATGTGAGTTAAAATAGGCGTTTTAATGGTGAGAGAAATATTTAGAGGAACAGAACAACTCCTGCAGCAATAGAAATCGAGTCAGTGCCCAGCTCTGCTGTTCAGGGCAATCCTCGCCTCCTCCTGTTTCATTTTCACACCGATGGGAGAAGCTGAGAGCGAACTCCAATCTACACTGGCTTTACACTGGTTAAGAGACAGACAACAAAGAGTAGGGATGAACGGGTCTTTTTCAGGATGGCAGGCTGTGACTAGTGGGGTCACTCAATGATCGGTGCTTCGGCCCCAGCTATTCACAATCTATATCAATGATTTAGATGAGGGGACTAAATGTAACATTTCCAAATTTGCTCAAGGTACAATGCTAGGTGGCAGTGTCAGTAGTGAAGAGGATGTGAAGAGGCTTCAAGGGGATCTGGACAGGCTCAGTGACTGGGCGAGAACATGGCAGATGGAATATGATGTGGATAAATGTGAAGTTATCCACTTCGGTAGAAAAAACAGAAAGGCAGAGTATTTCCTAAATGGTGAAAAATTGGGGAATGCAGATGCTCAAAGGGACATGGGTGTCCTTGTATATGAGTCACTGAAAGTGAATGCGTAGGTGCAGCAAGCCATTAGGTTGGGAAATGGTATGCTGGCCTTCATTACAAGAGGATTTGTGTATAGGAGTAAAGACGTCTTACTCCAAGTATATAGGGCATTGGTGAGGCCACACCTGGAGTACTGTGTACAATTTTGGTCTCCTTCCCGAAGGAAGGATATACTTGCCATAGAGGGGGTGCAATGAAGGTTCACGAGATTGATTCCTGGGATAGCGGGACTGTCCTATGAGAAGAGATGGAGTAAACTAGAACTCAATTCTCTTGAATTCAGAAGAATGAGAGGGGATCTCATTGAAGCATACAGAATTATTTCAGAGCTTGATAGGGTGGATGCTGGGTGGCTGATTCCCTAGGCTGAGGAGTCTAGAACCAGTGGCCACCGTCTCAGGATAAAGGGTAGGCCATTCAGGACTGAGATGAGAAGACATTTCTTTACACAGAGGGTGGTGAATCTTTGGAATTCTCTACCCCAGGGGGCTGTGGAGGCTCAGTCATTGGGTATATTCAAAATAGAAGTTGATAGATTTCTGACGAGTAAGGGCATCAAGGGATATGGCGATAGGGCCGGTGAATGGAGTTCAGGCAGAAGATCAGGCCTGATCTCATTGAATGGCGGAGCAGGCTCGAAGGGCCGACTGGCCTACTCCTGCTCCAATTTCTTATGTTCTTATGTTCTTATACCGCTTGAAATATCAACTGAAAAAGCAAATGATGAGGCAGCTGGCAGAAAGGTTTAACTTTATCCTTTGGAAGTGAATCTAATTTCAAACTTTTATCGATCTTAGACCAGCGCAGTTTCCTGATTCGCACCAAGTCTGTACATTTTATTTCTGTAAAACTTTATTCCTGCTCCCGCTCTACATAAAGAACACAGGGCCTTGCGCCATGGGCATTCAAAGACATTTCAACTCTTTCCATGTATCCTATATTTGTTTCAATCACACACTTCAAAAGAAATCTTAAGATTAAGACGGAACAGTTCCGATCTAACTGCACCGTAACAGCGGGCCAGTAGTTCACATTTAAACCCCCATTGGCAGCTAGGTAACGCTGCCTGTCGCTCACGCACTGCAAGAGTTTTCGGAAAAGCGCCAGCCAGCATCAAAACAAAACCCAGTTCTTCAGTTAACAAGATATCACAAGATTCTCCAAGGAAATTTCGTGAACAATCCGGCCGCTGTCCTTCTAAAGTCCAGTCATGCTTTTGCAGCGCTTATCTGTCAAGCGGTCAGACAGATCAAAATGTATCGACTGGTTGTACACTGGTGCGAATGGGACATGTGCCTCCATGAACAGCGGTGGTAGCAGAGAGAACTAAACCACGTAAGCGCATGAAAGTGAATGTTAGATTAAGGTAATACCGCAGGCAACTGACAATGAAATGGATGGAGGGAAGTAAAGAATGGCTACTGATTATGGAAGAAGAAAAAGCTGGGAGAAGAGGCGGGTTTGCATTACGGAGTATCAGGCTCAGGCATGTGAGAGTGCGGGGTTTTAAATGAGTAAATAGGTTTTCACCTCCAAAAAAACATCTTTTTTCATGTCGTAAGATTTGATTTATCAGTCTGTTCCATTAGCAGGTGCCGCAGAGGACAGCAGATAAAAAGCGAGCTGTGACGTGATTTAGGTTTGAACCGAGGTTACTGCGGCCACAATGCAGGACACTAACCATGATGTGATCACAGTGCCACACGTCAGCTTCGCGTAGTTTTTCTGACCACAGCACAGTTGCGCACGGCCCGGGTATTTTTGCTGTTAAATATGAATAAAATGTGACGTATGTTTGCAGCTGTAGGTGTTTCTGTCCTGTTACTGTCATAAAACATAGAAACAGGAGGTGGCCATTCAGGCCCTCGAGCCTGCTCCGCTATTCAATTAGATCATGGCAGATCTGCATCTGAACTCCATCTACCTGAGATGATTCCATAAACCTTCACATCCTCGCCGAACACAAATTTATCGATCTCATTTTGAAATTGGCAATTGACCCCAGCCTGAACAGTTGTTTCAGGAATAGAGTTCCAGATGTCCACTGCCCTCTGTGTGAAGAAGCGCTTCCTTACATCATCCCTGAACGGGGTAGCTCTAATTTTACTGCTTCGCCCCATTGTGCTGGACCCTCCTACCAGAGGAAATAGATTCTCTCTCTATTAAACCTATTTGATTGCAGTTCTGACCGAACTCCACACTCCAGAACATTAACTGTCCCTCTGATCCTGTCCCTCTAATTTGGATTTTGAGCCCATGCTTCTTTCCCTGATGATTCTTTGCGCCCTGCCCCTGCAATTGAATTTGTTGTAGATCACTGGCAGCAGGCGGCAGAAGCGACAGGAAATGATGCTTCTCATGGCTGCCTCAGCCCCCTGCGGGAGCTCGTGGGGGTTTGATAATCTTCATGTGTCACGAAGTCAGAATGTGTGAAGCGGTGTTTCAGAATATGACCATATATAGAATAAAATCTAAATGTTTAAGACACAACTGGATTTCAGGAACCCGTCTCGCTCCAGATCATAAGGCCTCCTGTTGCTACTTTTACATCACATGTGTGTCTCAATAAATGGAAACCCCTCACAATAAACACTCTCACCTTTCACAGTTTAGCGGACGAGATTCTCGGAGCGAAGTGTGTGATCCTCTCATTTATTCATTTGTACAAAGTTCGGGAAAAGACGGAGTTGGAAATAATTTACAGGGAAATCATTTAAACTTATCTTCAAGGCTCGTGTCACCCACAGAGAAGCACAAACTCACGGATTCAGAGCTGTAACATACAGTGGGTTCCATGGTGCATTGGATATCGCCTTGGACGTCTAGTTAATTAGTGGAAAAAACATTCAAAAGTGGTGGGACCAAGTCCCATCAGAGTAGTTGTTTAGTCAGGTTTTGGTGACGATATTTTGCAGCAAAACCACAACTAGTTCACTGATGTCCTTCAAGAGATTAGCGTGCAAAGTTAAAGTACATGGGATTGGGGGTAAGGTACTGACTTGGATAGAGAACTGGTTGGCAGACAGGAAGCAAAGAGTTGGAAAAACCGGGTCTTTTTCCGCGTGGCAGGCAGTGACAAGTTGTGTACTGCAGGGATCGGTGCTAGGACCCCAACTATTCACAATATATATTAATGATCTAGACGAGGGAACTAGATGTAATATCTCCAAGTTTGCAGACGACACAAAGCAAGGTGGGCATGTGTGTTGTGAGGAGGATGCAGAGAAACTCCAGTATGATTTGGACAGGTTGGGTGATTGGGCAGATGCATGGCAGATACAGTGTAATGTGGATAAATGCGAGGTTATCCACTCTGGTGGAAAAAACAGAAAGACAGGTTATAATCTGAACGGCAATATATTGGGACAAGGGGAAGTGCAGCGATACCTGGGTGCCTTGCGCACCAGTCGCTGAAGATAAGCATGCAGGTGCAGCAGGCAGTTAAGAAGGCAAATGGTATGTTGGCCTTGAGAGCGAGAGGTTTCGAGTACAGGTGCAAGGATGTCTTGCTGCAGTTGTACAGGGCCTTGGTGAGACCACACCTTGAGTATTCTGTGCAGTTCTGGTCACCTTATCTGAGGAAGGATCTTCTAGCCATGGAGCAAATGCAGCGAAGATTCACCAGACTGATACCTGGGATGGCAGGAATGATGTACGAAGAGAGATTGGGTCGACAAGGCTTATATTCGCTAGAATTTAGAAGAATGAGAGGGGATCTCAGTGAAACTTCTTAAATTCTAGCAGGACTAGACAGACTAGATGCAGCAATGATATTCCCAATGGCGGTGGAGTATAGAACCAGTGGTCACAGTATAAGGATAAGGGGTAAGCCATTTAGGACTGAGATGAGGAGGAATTTCTTCACCCAGAGAATGGTGAACCTGTGGAATTCTGTACCACTGAAGGCAGTTGCGGACAATTCATTAAATATTTTCAAGCAGTTAGATATATTTCTTCAGGCCAAAGGGATTAAGGGATATGGAGAGAAAGCATGGACAGGGTACTGAATTTGGATGATCTGCCACGATCTCATTAAATAGAGGAAGAGGCTCGAGGGGCCGACTGGCCTACTCCTGCTCCTATCTCCTATGTTTCTATGTTTGAAGTACTGAGAATCGCCAATGAGGCCGCTTGAATTGTGATTAATTAACATGTCAGCTTCAATCTGCGCACCTCCTGGCAATATTTTCTTTACTCCACGTGTGTTGTGTGGACAAACCCTGCGCATTCTGTCCTCTGGAGCTCAAACATTCTCTGGAGAAAAGAGAATCCGACCTTCTGGAACGGTACAAAGACATCATTTGAACCCGGGAACCTCTCCCATATCAGTCACTGAAACCCCCCGAGTGTGAATCAAACCCCGAGGCAAACGAGCCGCTGGAAACGAAGCCGTAAGATTTCGCTACCACCCACAGCTGATCAGCCATCCTTTCAGAGCGCTTCTGTCCATCCAATCCGCTTTCTTACACAATGGTCAACAATATCAAGCGGTTCACTAAATATTCCAAGTCAACAATATTAGTCTCACTTCACCAGACTCGGTTGGAAAGAGCGAATTTTACTTTTCTGAATTACTTTCCTTGCCGTCTCAGTCATTATTTCTTTATTTGCCCTTTTCTTCTGGTGCAGCAGGTTTGGGGCAATTCCATCCCAGGTTATATTTTTCCAATGAATGACATAAAGCGCAATTTGCTGTGAGGCCGAAATAGCTCAGTTGGGAGAGTGTTAGACTGAAAAAGATCTAAAGGTTCCTCAATCAATCTCTGGTTTTGGCAATTTTATGGTATTTCCTGTCACTTTCTTTGGTCTGAATCTCGAACTGAACGATTTACTCTGAAAATCTTTATCCGGAACTGAAGGGTTGGGTTTGAATAAATAAAGAAAAAAAGCCTTGCATTTCTATTTTGCATGTCACGACTACCGAACTCTTCAAAGCACTTTACAGAAGTGGAGTCACTGTTGTAATGTCGGAAATGCGGCAGCCAATTGCGCACAGCAAGCTCCCACAAACAGCAATGGGACAATGACCAGATCATATGTTTTTGTTATGATGGTTGAGTGACATCTAGAGTGGGACATACTTATATCCTCTGTATTTAGTTTTTATTTCTCGATCACCTTCTGCCCTTTTCTCTGGTTTTTTCTCTCTCGGTACCGGGTGAACATTTGATTTGATGCATTTGTTCTAAACTGATGCCTTTTGCACATCTCGGGGCGGTCAGACACGCTCCGTCTGTCTGTTTCTGCTTGTGACCATTAACGGGAACAGGCCGCCAGTTAAACGTTTATCAGCAAACCGAAGAAACACAAATAAACAGAAAGATGTGTTACTCCACCCCAGTGCAAATGTGCAATGGATGTTATTGAAAATAAATTCCCCTGATATTCAGTAATTTTTTGTAAAGGCGTTATTAACACCGCCTCTAACCAACTGAGCTGATGGCCGCAAATACTCACCTCCAGTGGGTGCGAGCCCCAGGCTGGGCGGTTTGTGTTTTACTTCTCACACTGGCTGACAGAGTTGCTGTACAAAAAATCAACACACAACTTCCCTTAAATATTGTTCCGATATAAAATAAAAATTGCCAAATAAAACCTGAATATGTAACTGGGAAATAACGGAAAAAGAGCACAATTCTGAAAAACACTGAGTTTCCCAGCTTGTAAACAGTTCCTTTTTATCAATTTAGGAGCGGTTTCTGTAACTGCGCATGATTTTGAACACGCAGCTTTCATGAACTGGCTTCAGACTGGGATACCATTGCGCCACAATGAACGGAGTAAAGTTGGGATCTATAGGAGTGAGGTCAGTGCAGACTGCGGCTCAGGTTCTCCGAGTGCGAGAGGTGGAAGCAGCAACAGCCAGACCACCTCAACAACAGTGCAGGATCCCCGCCCTCTAATTCAGCGATTCACCCTTTCCCTGAACACGTCATCTGATTGCCGATAATAAACGGAGCAGAGGTTTCCATAGTGTCGTGATTATCACGTTCACCTCTACACGCGAAATGTCCCTGGTTCGATCCCGGGTAGAAACATTATTTGGAACTTGCTGCAGAAGAGCCTCCAGGAGCGAAGAATGATGCCATTGTTTTCGGTCACCATCACGAACTCTGCTCCCTTGAAACTGACTCCATCCCTCTGCCTAACAATTTTTTGAGGCTGAACATCACTGTTCGCAACCTTGGTGTCATAACTGACCTTGAAATGAGCTTCTGACCACATATCTGCGGCATAACAATGGCCACCTACTTCCACCTCCGTAACATCGCCTGTATACACTCCTTCTTTTGCTCATGCGCTGCTGAAACCCTCATCCATGTCTTTGTTACCTCTAGACTTGACTGTACCAACGTACTCCAGGCTGGCCTCCCACATTCCACCCTACGTAAACTTGAGATCATCCAAAACTCGGCTGTCCGTGTCCCAACTCGCTCCAAGTCCCGTTCGCCCATCACTCCTGTGCTCGCTGACCTACATTGGCTCCCGGTTAAGCAGTGCCTCGATTTCATAATTCTCATCCTTGTTTTCAAATCTCTCCATGGCCTCGCCTCTCCCTATCTGTGTAATCTCCTACAGCCCCACAACACACGAGATATCTGCGCTCCTCTAATTCTGCCCTCTTGAGGATCCCTGATTATAATCGCTCAATCTTTGCTGGCTGAGCCTTCTGTTGCCGCCCTAAGCTCTGGAATTCCCTGCCTAAACCTCTCCGCCTCGCTACCCCACCTTCCTCCTTTAAGACGGTCCTTGAAACATATCTCTTTGACCAACTGCTCTAATTTATCCTTGTGTGGATCGGTTTCACATTTTTTGACTTACAACACTCCTGTGCAACGTCTTGGGACGTATTGCTACGTTAAAGGCGCTATGTAAATACAAGTTGTTATTTTTATTGTTGTTGAGCGCCACCGAGAGCCCGATGTACTCTCCAGATAACGAAAACCCTCGGTCCTACTCTGAAATTGAGCTGAGATTTTGTCGGATGTTTGACGCCCATTATGTGTGTGATACTGTCCATCAGGGCAATGGTAATTGAACATCCTGTATGGACGATCTCGCTCCATCAATGTTGAAGTTCGGCAGTTAAATTAATCTATAATTGTGGAGACGGGGTTTGGGCGGTTCTCTGTACGCAACTTGCGACGTTATAATTCTGAACAACGTGTTCAGGTGAATCGTTGTTTGTGTTCAACATGATGTAGGAAACTTGTACAGATAACCCGTGAGTTTATACATCTTCTCGTTTGTGTCAAAGGCTTAGTCACTGCATTGAACTCGAATCTAATTCCTGTGTATTATTCTTTGTCTGATAGTTGCTGGTTTAACAGTTAAAACTGACCCCACCTTAACCTCCTGTCAATAAGCAATACTGAAGAGCTCCTTTAAAACTCTCAACCGTTATTGCACCACGGTGGGCCTGAGGAACCTAAAAGCCCACGTGGAACAGCGAACAATAGCTAGTTTTCAGAAAGACCAGTTTTACCTTCTGCTCTGGTAGAAATATCAGAAAAGTATTGGCTGTTTTAGGTGAAATTCGAACTCACAACTTCGAGCAATTCCCGAAACTGTATCGTTCACCTAACACACGCTAACTGATTGCACCACTAGGGCCACGAGCACTTGGTGGAAGTTATCCGTGTTCATTTGCTTGCATATTTCAGGTTGTCTCATAGTGCGGGAGCATAGGGGCACTGTTTAATGTTGTTTAATTGAGGAGCATTGGCTGGGGTTATATGCCAGAATGCAGCAGGAGTTACTCTCATGTATTCACGTGCTGGTGAATTTACCAAAGACTGCACCAGATTCCTGGTGTCCTAAGCACTGAACATTTTTACCCAACTCCTAATATATAGCCTGTAAAATGAGAACGGATGAAAATACATCACATGCAGAACACAAAATCTTTTTAAAGTTTTGCCTATGACTCGTTAACCATGTGAGTATTTCGCTGAGTCGGAAACAGAAAGTTAGCGGTTGATTAATGGCGATTAAAACAAACCTTTCACACAGTTTATTGAGTTTTGTGTAATTAATAAAACAAACAGTTTTCTGAAAGTTAATTCCTCGACGTGGAATGGAACCATCGTCGTATGGATAAGAGATTTACAGATGAACAGTTGCTTGTTCTGGGCTGTTCCTCTCATTATTTAGAGAGCAGCGGTTTCTGAAGTGTAACTTCCGTCTCAAGTACAACAGGTCCCCGGTTCAATCATCACTTGTAGGTAGAGATCAATAAAATATATTAACAGCCGCGCAGTATTCTCCTTTTCTTTACACCGTTCTGTACACACTCAAACTCTACAGAGATACCGACAGTGTGGGAGATCATTACAGGATCCTGCAGCGCTGCCTCAGTCAATAGCAACAATTCGGAGCCGCATTTGAGGCCCGGCAACAAACCCATTGTGTTGGTTTGCTGTTCTCCAGCTCACGGAGTGAGTGAGGCCGCGACAGCAGCAACTTTCAGGCCGCCTGTCCGTCCCGTTCTCTCCAAGCACCCGCTGCCGGCGGAAACCAGCGATTGCAGCTTCAGAGAGTGTACACTGCCCATCGCTGCTATGGAGTTGGGTAAAAATGTTCCATGTTTATGACGTCAGGAAGCTCGTGCAGCCTTTATTAAATTCAGCAGCTCGCGAACAGATGAGAGTAATTCCTGCTGCAGTCTATCATATAAACCCAGCCAATGTTACCCAATTAAACAACATAAACCAGTGCCCCAGCCCACCGCACGATAAAACAACCTGAAATATGCAAGTAAATGAACACGGATGAGTAGCACTCACAGTGCGTGGTCCTAGTGGCGCAATCATTTAGCGTGCGATACTTATCTGACAGTACAGGCTCGGGAAATGCCGAGGTTGTGAGCTCGAGCCTCACCTGAAGTAACTAATGCTTTTGCGGTGTGATATTTCTACCAGAGCTAATGTTACATTTGGTGTTTCCGGAAGCTATCTACTTATTAGCTGTTCCACGTGGGCACTTAGTTTCCTCAGGCCCACCGTGTTGCAATAACGGATGAGAGTTTTAAAGGAGCCCTTCAGTGTTACTTATTGACAGATCGAAAGTAGGTCCAGTTTTAACTGTTAAACCAGCAACTATCAGGCAAAGAATAATGTGCACGAAATAGATCCGATTTCAATGCAGTGACTAAGACTTTGGCACAATCGAAAAGATGTGCAAACTCACGGGTTATCTGTACGAACATACGAATTCCAAACATTCACAACCCTCTGAGTGAAGACATTCTTAAGGAAGCTCGGAGCCGTTTGCCTGAGGTTTGTCCCACGGATGTGAGAGGGTGGATTTACCTTCCTTAACTGAAGAATGACGGAAAGTTTGATACATATTTAAAAAATTGCATTTTTTGTAGTGTGTTCCTTAAAACTTCTTAAATTAATTACTGAAATACTTCAGTTAGAATATAAAGTTTGCATTTGTCGGGAATCGAACCCAGATCTCACCGCATTGCCAGGCGAGAATTCTACCCCTGAACTCTACCCCTGAACCACCAATGTCCAGCAAACTCCACTGTTCAATTCTTCTGTCGCATTCTTGATTCTGTTAATGAAAGAATAAAATGCAAAGCAAAATACTGCAGAGTCAGGAAATGAAATTATTCAGAAAATGCTGCAAACACGCCGCAGGTCAGGGATCATCTGTGGAGAGGGAAACACAGGGTTAACGATTCAGGTCGATGAGCTCTCCTCAGATCTAAGGTTTTGCACGAATCATTGAAAAAATTGCAGGTCATTTTATTAAAATTGATATTTCCACGCTCTGGTCAGTGTGATTTTCCAGTGACAGAGTTATTTTGTTGCTTAATTTCACAAATTATAAAACAAAGCTGGGAGTCCAAGCCAGAAACTCCTCTTTACTGAACAGGCACTTTAACCAACTGAGCCACGGAATTTTAAGAGAGGTAACTTTTCATGTCGATGAAAGGTCATCGACCTGAAACGTTAGCTCCGTTTCTCTCTCCACAGATGCTGACTGACTTCCTGAGTATTTCCCGCATTTTCTGTTTTATTTCAGTTTTCCAGCATCAGCAGTATTTTGCTTTGGTGCCAAAGCATCTTCCCTGGGCTACAGGTATTGCAGGTTTCTCTGGTTGTGTTTATGTTTCATTCTCCATCTATGAGTTGTTTCTGAAACCGTGAGTTTGTGCTGCTTTGTGGGTGAGCAGCAGACTTGAAGCTATCTCCTGCTCACTCTCCCAGATTGACAATGTGGAAAATGCGCAGCAGGCTTCCGTAAACATGTGGATTTACATATTTACCTCACAATTTCCTCACATTTGGGGCTGAATTCCCGCTTCTAATAATAAATACGTGGGTTTCTCATGGTGTACTTGGCACAAGCTTGACGCTGAATTTTTCACACTAATTATTTTAAATCTTCTGCAATGTCGTCAAGCTGAGGGAATTCGGGATATTTGACGAAAGTGCGGGGGCTCATCCGGGATTTGGGTCCTCGCCTCTCGCATTTAAATCAGTGGATCTTTTGTGCGACAATCATACCGCTAGATGCCATCTCTCAATGTCTCCGTCTCTGTGTGTTGTCTCTCTGTGTTTTCTACTCATGGACGTCCCAGGCTTTCTTGAACGGCCAAAGCTTTTCTGACCTGGATCACCAGCAGAAAAGGGTAAAGGAAGACCTAATTAAAACTTCAATTTTTTTTAACAAAACATCACATTTTTAAAATAACTTTAAATTACATAAAATAACTATTTTAAACAAAAATTTAAATTTTGAAAAAAATAATTACTGTTTTTAACGCGGCTAAAAATAAACTTATCTTTCATTTAAGTATTTAAAAATAATAAACCTGTGGAAAAAATGTTATAGTTTTATTTAATTCACCACTTACCATGTTAAAATCAGGCGTTGTGACTGCTTTTTAAACGCATAGCTGCAAGAGACTTACCCTCCAGGAGAAACCTGTAAAAAAAACGAAGTTCCAGGCGTGCACGTTGCCCCTCCGGTGCACGCATTCGACCTGTGAAACACTTCCTTCAAGGGAATGGAAGTTCCGGTTTCCAGTGCATGAGCAGTGCATGGATGAAACCGACATATTCGTTGGCGCTATGCGGGAATACCCAGCGCATACTCATCCGTGGGGCACCGAGTTCCTGGCCCTATATGTTGGAGAGTTTCCATCAAATAGATTTTAATAAATCTGCGGAAAGGCGAGGTTAAGACTGGAACTGATAAGATGTCGATCAAAAAAAATATATTCCACTGAGAAGAAAAGGGTGTAAAAGAAAAGACAGCCATCCGTGGCTAAGTAAAGAAATTAAGGATAGTATTCGACTAAAAACAAGGGCATATAAGGTAGCCAAATCTAGTGGGAGGATAGAGGATTGGGAAAACTTTAAAAGACAGCAAAAAATAACAAAAAGATTGATTAAGAAAGGGAAGATAGATTATGAAAGTAAATTAGCAAAAAATATAAAAACAGATAGTAAGAGTTTTTATAGTTATATAAAAAGAAAAAGGGTGGCTAAAGTAAATGTTGGTCCCTTAGAGGATGGGACCGGGAAATTAATGGTGGGAAATATGGAGATGGCAAAAACACTGAATGAATATTTTATATTAGTCTTTACAGTAGAAGACACTAAGAATATCCCAACATTGGACAAACAGGGGGCTAAAGGGGGGGGGGGGGAGGAGCTAAACACGATCAAAATCACTAAGGAAGTGGTACTCGGTAAAATAATGGGACTCAAGGTGGATAATTCACCTGGACCTGATGGCTTACATCCTAGGGTCTTGAGGGAAGTGGCGGTAGGGATTGTGGATGCATTGGTAATAATTTTCCAAAACTCCCTGGACTCGGCAATGGTCCCGGCAGACTGGAAAACTGCTAATGTAACACCCTTATTTAAAAAGGGCAGTAGACAGAAGGCTGGAAACTATAGACCGGTAAGCCTAACATCTGTGGTAGGTAAAATTTTGGAGTCCATTATTAAGGAGACAGTAACAGGACATTTGGATAATTATAATTTAATAGAACAAAGTCAGCATGGTTTCATGAAGGGGAAGTCATGTTTGACAAATTTGCTGGAGTTCTTTGAGGAAGTAACATATAGGGTGGATAAAGGGGAACCAGTGGACGTAGTGTATTTAGACTTCCAAAAGGCATTTGACAAGGTGCCACACAAAAGATTATTGCTTAAGATAAAAAATTACGGGATTGGGGGTAATATTCTGGCATGGATAGAGGAATGGCTATCTAACAGAAGGCAGAGAGTTGGGATAAATGGTTCATTCTCAGACTGGCAATCAGTAACTAGTGGTGTTCCGCAGGGGTCAGTGCTGGGTCCCCAACTCTTTACAATCTTTATTAACGATTTGGAGGAGGGGACCGAGTGTAACATATCAAAGTTTGCAGATGATACTAAGATGGGGGGGAAAGTAGTGAGGGAGGAGGACGTAAAAAACCTGCAAGGGGACATAGACAGGCTAAGTAAGTGGGCAGAGATTTGGCAGATGGAATACAATACTGGAAAGTGTGAGGTTATGCACTTTGGCAGGAAAAATCGTAGAGCAAGTTATTATCTTAATGGCAAGAAACTGGAAAGTACTGAATTACAAAGGGATCTGCGGGTCCTGGTGCACGAAACTCAAAAGGTTAGTATGCAGGTGCAGCAAGTGATTAAGAAGGCCAATGGAATGTTGGCTTTCATTGCTAGGGGGATAGAATATAAAAATAGTGAGGTATTGCTTCAGTTGTACAAGGTATTGGTGAGGCCGCACCTGGAATATTGCGTACAGTTTTGATGTCCAAACTTAAGAAAGGACATTACTTGCTCTCGAGTCAGTACAAAGAAGGTTCACTCGGTTAATCCCGGGGATGAGGGGATGGACATATGAGGAGAGGTTGAGTAGATGGGGACTCTACTCATTGGAGTTCAGAAGAATGAGAGTCGATCTTATTGGATCATATAAGATTGTGAAGGGGTTGGATCGGGTGGATGCAGGGAAGATGTTCCCGATGATGGGTGAAACTAGAACTAGGGGGCATAGTCTTAGAATAAGGGGCTGCTCTTTCAAAACTGAGATCAGGAGGAACTACTTCACTCAGAGGGTGGTAGGTCCATGGAATATGCTGCCCCAAAAAGCTGTAGAAGATACATCATTACATAAATTTAAAACAGAAATAGACAGTTTCCTAGAAGTAAAGGGAATTAAGGGTTACGGGGAAAGGGCAGGAATTTGGACATGAATCTAGGTTCGGATCGGTCATGGCCCTCTGGGTAGCAAAGCGGGCCCAGGGGCCGTGTAGCCTGATCCTGCTCCTATTTCGGTGTCTAATTCTGTTAGATTCAGGAGTTGGTTCTGTGATAGTGGATTAGCAGTTAGGATCAGATCAGCCATGATCTTATTGAATGGCGGAGCAGGCTCGAGGGGCCGATTGGCCTACTCCTGCTCCTATTTCTTATGTTCTTATGTTCTTATGATTACAGAATTAACATCAAAGTCAGGCTCATTGTCCAATGAGGCAGGAAACCGCGAACAAGGAGGATGGGAATGAAGCAAGGCGGGAGGAAAGGGAGAAAGGAGGAAGGTGTTGTCGATTCGATCAACTTTCCATTAGAGCTGGGTGAAATATTAGGTTGAGAAAGTGGGAGAATTTGAGCAAACAGGGAGAGAAAATATGGTTTAACTTGGGGAATATAACATTTTCATGCTACGTATCTTCCAACTGGATTAACAGTCCTGAGACTTTAACCTCTCACCAACCTCGATCTAACATTATAATCCAAAAGGAGTCATCCAAAAATCCTTTTTATTTCAGTATTTCTGTTTCCAAACCGTAGAAACCACCTTTAATAAAGTCCCTTTACCGCATGTCCTGCTCGGGCTCCCAGATTGAGAATGTGCAAAATGTGGAGCAGGCTTCTGGAAGCAAACGGATTTATATATTGACCTCCCAGTCTTCGGCACTTCTGGGACTGAATTGCTGCTTTAAAGAATAAATTGCCGTTTTCTTACGATATACTGAACACAGGCTGATTTTCCGGCGTTAATTATTTGAAGACTTGTGGAATGTCTCCTGCCGAGGAAAGTGGTTCTATTAAATTGCTGGAGCACGTCCAGAATTTGAACCCGTACCTCTTGCATTTTAATTGATGCGAATTCCCAAAACTACAACCACACCCCTAGACCAAAGAATCACTGAGCTTGCACGGATTGTTTAATCTCGGCAATGAGAATTTCACATACATAACGCAGGTATTTTAGATCAGCGACAGCGTTAAATCTCATTGCTCTAATACATCAATGTGTGAATATGATATTAAATGTGTTTCAATACAGTAGGGGGATTTGAAGCAGATTCTGAGCCAATGGATTCTAAGGTGATCTTACCTGTGGCTCGTTATTTGCCTCTCCCATTCCTCCCACACGCTGACGGTTTTTAAACCTTGTTTTATTTGTGCTTCTCTGAGCCAGTGCATTCCACAGCCCCACAAGCCTTTCCACAAAAACCCTTTCACTGCTTGACTTCTCTGTGTATTAGTTACTAGCTGAAGTGCCGGCAGTGCCGAGGGATTTTTGACGGCATGTTGTTGTTGGAAGAGAGAGAGGGAGCGACTGGGGGGAAGAAAGAGAGCGACTGGGGGGAAGAGAGAGAGCGACTGGGGGGAAGAGAGAGAGAGCGACTGGGGGGAAGAGAGAGCGCGACTGGGGGGAAGAGAGAGAGTGACTGGAGGGGAAGAGAGAGAACGACTGGGGGGGGAAGAGAGAGAGCGCCTGGGGGGCAAGAGAGAGAGCGACTGGGGGGGGATGAGAGAGAGTGACTGGAGGGAAGATAGAGAACGACTGGGGGGGGAGAGAGAGAGCGACTGGGGGGAAGATAGAGCGTGACTGGGGGGAAGAGAGAGAGCGACTGGAGGGGGAAGAGAGAGAGCGACTGGGGGGGGGGGGAGAGTGAGAGCGCCTGGGGGGCAAGAGAGAGAGCGACTGGGGGGGAAGAGAGAGAGTGACTGGGGGGGAAGATAGAGAGCGACTGGGGGGGGAAGAGAGAGAGCGACTGGGGGGAAGAGAGAGGGCGACAGCGGGAAGAGAGAGAGCGACTGGGGGGAAGAGAGAGAGCGACTGGGGTGAAGAGAGAGAGCGACTGCGGGGAAGAGAGAGAGCAGCTGGGGGGAAGAGAGAGAGCGACTGGGGGGAAGAGAGAGAGCGACTGGGGGGAAGAGAGAGAGCGACTGGGGAAGAGAGAGTGCGGCTGGGGGAAAAGTGGGAGCGACTGGGGGGAAGAGAGAGAGCGACTGGGGAGAAGAGAGAGAGCGACTGGGGCGAAGAGAGAGAACGAATGGGGAGAAGGCAGAGAGCGACTGGGGGAAGAGAGAGAGCGACTGGGGGGAAGAGAGAGAGCGACTGGGGGGAAGAGAGAGAGCGACTGGGGGAAAGAGAGACAGCGAATGGGGGGGAAGAGAGAGAGCGAATGGGGGGAAGAGAGAGAGTGATGGGGGGATGGGGAGGGAGGAGGAGGGGGAGGTGGAGGGGAGGGGGAGGGGGAGTGGGGAGGGGGATGGGGGAGGGGGAGGGGGGGAAGAGAGAGGGTGAGGGGGTTGGGGGGGAGGGGGAGAAGGAGAAGGGGGGTGGGGGCGATGGGGCGGAGGGGGGAGGGGGGAGGGAGGTGGAAGGGGGAGTGGGGAAAGGGGAGGGAGTGGGAAGGGGAGATGAAGGGGAGGGGGAAGGGGAAGGGGGGAATGTGGAGGGTGGAAGGGGAGGGGGGAAGGGGAGGGGGAGGGGGGAAGGGGAAGGGGGGAGGGGAGGGGACGGGGGGAAGAGGGGTGGAGGGGGAAGGGGAGGAGGGGCGGAGGGGGGAAGGGGAGGAGGGGGGAGGGGTGTGTGGCGGAGGGGGGTGTGCGGGGGGAGGTGTAGGGGTGTGGGTGGGGGGAGAGGGAGCGGGGGGGAGGTGGAGGGGGTTGTGGGGTGGGAAGGGAGGGGGGAGAAAGCGAGGTGGGGAGAAAGGGATGGGGGGTAGCCAGCAGACCCTTTCCCCTCTGCCGGCGATGGCTCCGCAGAGCTCCGTGCTGCCCCACGCACTGACATGGCCCAGCCGAGCGCAGCACCCCGGTCAGGCCGAGCCCCACTCCCCCGAGTCCCGCCCCCCACTCTCCGGAGTCCCTCCCGCTCTCCCAAGCCCCGCACTCCCGCATAAGCCGGCTTCAAGACGGCCGAACTGTGAAGAGAGAGAGACGCCGCATCTCACCTGCTGTCTTCCCGCGCTTCATGCCTCGGGCTTCTGTGTGTCGCCTGCTGGGCGCGCACCCTGTGCCTGTCCCATGTCCCTCGCGGCCGACGCCGTTGCCCCGGGTAACGTGACAGGGGAGACTGGGTGAGGGGGGAGGAGCTTGCCACAAGCCGTCGGACAATTACTTAGCTCGGGCATGGCTGGGCAGGAGATGGCCAGGCTTTGAGGCCTTACATAAACGGGGAAAGGTAGGAAAAAGAATCAGGTTATAGAAAATATTTAGAAATGAATTAACTTTATTTAAAAACAATTTTATAAAAGCAATTTTTTTTTGCTGGAAATTTAGGTTTGAAAAGAAAGACGCAGCAAGTGGGAAAAAGAAATGAACAGTTTGGAATCAAGATGGCGGCCACTCACCTCGGTTCAGAAGGATAAGGCCCACCCACACATGCACCGATTGGTCAACCGTCAGGCCGCTGAACTGTAGGATTGATCAATCATCATGTCACTCAACTGTAGGATGGCCCGCCCGCACACACAATGAACCCGCCCAAATGAGCAGATAATGAGCGGAATTATGAAGGTTATTTGGATACCGTCGGCACAATGTTTGTCCGACCAAAAAGTAAATACGCCTACAGGACTTCTCTAATGATGAACTTTCTTTTGATATTAGGTATGCTATATAATTTTTGATTGTATTGCCGGACAGACAGACAGACAGAGATACAGCCAGACAGAGAGACATAGGCCTAGAAATTAAGTTGATTGTGCCACCAGTTTGCGCCCAAAGAGGCCACTCAGAGGCTTTAGCGCCACTGGCCACAACCACCGCGATATTTAGCAGGGCGCTAATGGCGGCGTTAGCCTGTAGCGCTGCGCCACCACCGATGACGTCATCGGTGTGCGCAGTGCCCCGCTACCACCCCGAACGCCATATTAGGTCGCGCCGGCCTCTTCCGCGCCGGCCGCAAATAGCGACCGGTACACAGGGGCCAACCTGTGGTGGTAGTGCCGCCAATTAAGGTGGAGGTGCGGCCGGCCGCTTTTTGGCAGCCGCCTGCCTGCACCTCCATCCCCGGCCTCCTACACCTCCCCCCCCGCGGCATTGCCGGCTGTTTCCCGAGAGCCCGGCACTTCACCTTGGTGCCGGGCTCATTTGCCGGCACTCGCGAGCGGGGATTGCGCTGTTGCAGGCACCTCCCCCTTAACAGTGGGAGGAAGGCCTGCAGTACCGCAGCATGCCGTGCCACAGCGGGATGGCGCTGCGGCACTTTGCGCGCCATTATTCAGTTTCAGCGCCCCAAGTGGGGTGCCGGAAGCCTCGTATAGCAGCCCGGTTCCATTTGGGGCACAGAAACTGAATATCCCAATGGCGCAAGTGGCTCCGCGCGCAGCGATAATTCCGGTGCCCAGGCGACCTTGGCGCCCCAAACTGAATTTGTAGCCCATACT